>NC_134807.1:24241450-24251450 GCF_046742065.1 Oratosquilla oratoria
TATACAACCATTTTACATTTCATGCTTTCTCCTTACAAAGGCTATCATAGTTTGTGGCAACATTGGTTTTATAAATATAGATAATATTTATGAACACATGAAATGGTTTATTTAATCATAGTAGTTTTTGTCACAAAATGCCAAACGTTTTAAAGGGACATTAAAGTAGTGGCGTGTTTCCCCACCATACCCATTTAACCTTTAATCCTAGCCAAAACAAAACTTTTTTTTGGAAATGAAATATAGTCATCCAAGTACCTGGAGTGATAGGGTATCAGAATATATATCTACAAAACCCTAGGAGTTCATGAACAAACAGACAGAAGCTACTACTTTATTATAATATATATATATATATATATATATATATATATATATATATAATGTGTGTGTGTGTGCATATGTGTTTGTACATATGTAAGTGTATATGAACATATTTATAGTTTTATATGTCTGTGGGTATCTATTTCTATATATACAGTACATGCGTTTACGTAAATGTGTATGTGCATATCAACTGTGCATATCAACTGTATATACAGTACCTATGTTCACGTACATTTTATATATATATATATATATATATATACATATGTATATATACATATATATACATATAAGAATATATGTATACATATATAGACATATGTATTCATATATGTAAATATACAAATATATACATGAGTATACGTACCCATAGATATGTTTATACATATGCATACATATACATGTCAATAAATATAAAAATACATACATGTACATATATATATATATTATATATATATATATATGTGTATATATATATATATATATATATATATATATATATATATATATCTTTTGTGATTTGATTTGGTATATATATATATATACCATTATATATATATATATATATATATATATATATATATGTATATATACATATATATACATATAAGAATATATGTATACATATATAGACATATGTATTCATATATGTAAATATACAAATATATACATGAGTATACGTACCCATACATATGTTTATACATATGCATACATATACATGTCAATAAATATAAAAATACATACATGTACATATATATATATATATATAATATATATATATATATATCCTTTGTGATTTGATTTGGTTTCTTCTTACAGGTTTGATTTGTTTTCTGGATATGTATGTGTTTCTGTGTGGATATTTTGTGTGGCCTGGGTGCTATGTTGATGTAGATGTTTGAGTAGTATGCTGCCTTTTTTGGCTGGGTTTGGTGCCGTGAATTTTAGTTTGAATGGTGTGTGTTTAGTATTCTGGTGTAGAATTGTTTTCCTGTCATTTGCTTGTAGCGTTCTATTGGGAAGATTTTTTTTTTTTTTTTGTATGGAAGTGACCTATTGGGGATAATGCTGGTGCATCCTGTTATTACTCTAAGTGTTACATTTTGTGTTATTTGTAATTTGCCTGTGTTCGACTTGCTTACTGTTGGGAACCGTCCTGTGGTGGCGTACTCTAGAGCGGTTCTTATTAAGTGTTTATAGATGGTTACTAGAGTTTCTTCATTATTGTCTAAAGTCAGTGCTGGTAATGGTTGAAGTGGGTTTACGTTTCTTGTTGACTTTTGTTGTCAGGACCTTGACATGTGGGCTAAATGCCATGTGGGTAACAAATGTCAAACCCAGAATTCTTGGGTTCCTTAACAGTGGAAGGGTTTGGCAATTTAATTTTATTATATATATATTTTTATCATGGTTGTCTAGAGGGAGCAATGTTACTATTGATTTTTGGAGTGAAGCTTTCATTGTTAGATCTCAGCCTATTTTCCAGTTTGTTCAAAAAAGCTTGGGTGATCTTTGCTGCTATTTAGTATTTACTGTGCTGGGTTAAGTCATCTACATATGGGCTAAGTTATCTGCATATGGGTTAAGTTATCTGCATATGGGTTAAATTATCTGCATATAGGTTAATTTATATGCATATAGTTAAGTTCTGCATATGGGAGAACCTTGGTTTCTTGTTTATCAATTATTGTTTTAAGGTGAGCTCTGGGTTTCGCGTACAAAAAGGTCGTTAGTGTGCCAGGTTTGGCAGCACGCGTGCCAAGGGTTACCCACCCCTGGCCAAGGTGTTTGAGGTAGATGTTTGACATTTTGCATGGGACATCAGCATTTTTTTTTTTTTTTTTTTTTTTTTTTTTTGTACTGCTAAGATGAGAGGGGGAAAGGGTGGTGGGAGTAGAATGGGTGGTTGTGGGTTCGTGCCTTCGACTTGGCTACCTCCCTTATAAGGGGGAAAAATCTCTTGGTATATAGATAAATTGCTACTTCTGTATATTTACTGTGGAAAGGGGTGTAGGCTTTATTGTCAGGTTTGATTTTATGTACTTTGATTATTTTCATTTTTTGGTATAGAAAATTTGAAGCTTATTTTGTAGAAACTTCAGAACATTTTTTTTGGTACTTCTTACTTTCTTAACTTTGGAATATTTGTGTTCTCTAACGTTTCTTAGTGATATTTGCTTTTGTATTTTTTTTCTTCCAATGGTTTGCAGGGCTGGAACCCGCTCAGACCTAAATTTTGCAGATGGTAAGGAACAGTACATATGTGAATGAAGGAGATGGTGTCCACGCTATGCCACATCAGTGACCATACCCGAAGGAACCTGAGGTCACCTCAGGTCAGAGTTGAGGAGCAGTTGGTAGCCATTACTCAGGAGTGGATGCCCTTACTAAACCTGAGCCGTGACAAGGATTCGAACGTATGTTCGAAATCCCCATGTGGGTGCCAGACATACGTGGTACCAATGATCCACAGCGGGATCCTCTCCCAGTTGTGGGTTAGGTTAGGTTAGGTTAGGTTAGATTAGGTTAGGTTAGGTTAGATTAGGTTAGGTTAGATTAGGTTAGGTTAGATTAGGTTAGGTTAGATTAGGTTAGGTTAGATTAGGTTAGGTTAGATTAGGTTAGGTTAGATTAGGTTAGGTTAGATTAGGTTAGGTTAGATTAGGTTAGGTTAGGGAAAGGCTACGTGCTTCCAACCGTAGACTGACGCTGTTGTGGTTGTCACGTGGACCGCGTGATTGAGGAAGCGATACAATGATAAGGAAAAGGTGGCGGCACACTAAGCAGTTCTTGCTAGCATGTTACTTGATTTTGCTACTTCGTTTGAGCAGAAATGACTCAGGTTACGATCTTTTGTTGATCAAATTTCCAAATGTCAAATTACTCTTGCGTCATATAGTGAGAAGCAGAATGACAATCTAAGAGAAGTTAAACTTATACGAATGCTAGACACATTGTTGAGATGTTCTTATGGAAGTCTAGAACATAAGAACATAAGAGTGAAGGAGACTGCAAGAGACCATAAGGCTTACACTAGCTAGTTCCATGTGCAATACCACCTGTCATCCCCATCTATAAAGTTGTCTAATCTTTTCTTAAAACAACCTATAATTTCAGTGCTCACTACATGGTTACTAAGCCGATTACATTTGTTGACCACCCTATTAGTAAACCAATTCTTGCCTATTTCCTTCTTAGATCTAAATTTGTCCAATTCAAACCCATTACTGCGAGTCCTGCCCTGATGACTTAATATGATAACCTTGTTTGCGACACCCTTGTTAAAGCCTTTGATCCACTTAAACACCTCTATTACATCACCCCGAAGTCTGCGTCTTTCTAAGGAGTGTATGTTAAGTTGCCTAAGCTTGTCCTCGAAAGGTAAATTTCTGAGCCCATGTGTCATTTTGGTCATTTTCCTCTGCGCTGATTCTAGTGAATTTATATCCAATTTATAGGACGGAGACCGAAACTGTAGCGCATAGTCAAGGATGGGTCTAATGGCAGATAGTAATATTGCAACCGAATTCGTTTCTACCTAAACGAAATAGCATAAGCAAGTAGCATGCTATCGAAAAATGCTTAGTGTGCTGTCACCATTACTCTGTGGGCTACGATCTCCTGCTGTACAACGTCGACGCTAAAGAGAATGAGTTAACAAGAGCGTTACACAATGCATACGCTTGTTATTTTCGCCGGAAACCGATGGCATAACAACCGTTCCCAGCCAGTTCGATAGCTAGTCCGCTAATTCTGCGGTCATGTTTTTGGTCCCCCCGGCTCGTACAGCTACGCACTAAAATCTCGTAATCTCTCTTAGTTGGTCATTATATCATCGTTCATGCCAGTCATCCGTCTCAGTAAGTACACTCTTAAAAACCCTGCAGCCATGTTATCTTTATATATTTTTTCTGGCTAGCGTCAGGAGATTTTATTCCAGCGAGATGATAGAGCTCAAAGCCCTAAAGCGAGCCCCTACACGATTGATATTATTGCGCAATATTACATATTGTACAATATTATTGACGGTGTATTGAAGAATGGCACATTATATTGAAGACATCAAATGCACACAGGCCAAACACGTGTACCTCTTCAATATCATCCCTACACCGTCAATAATATTGTACAATAGGGAATATTGCGCAAAACTATAGATCGTGTAGTCCCACTTAAGTCTTCGTCTAGATCCAAGTGCCATGTCTTTCTCTAACTCGAGATTCCATAAGGTGGACGTCATAATGGGGCGTCTCCCCTTCGCCTATCAATATCCGCACCTCCATTTAGAGGTGCCGCCCCAAGGGGCTGGCAGTCCGTACCCGGACAGGGCCCAGGGTCTCTATCAACTTGTACTAGTTACATCAATTTCTGTACACATTAAGAGTTGACAATCCGTAACTACTTTTCTTCCTCCTCCTCCTTTTGTTAGACGTTGACATAAGCTTTGTTGACACGGTGCTAATTTAGTAGTTGCTTGTGTCAGCGACTTGTAAACTATCCTTCTACTTGCCCATTGTCAACGCAAAGTTAGTCATTTAGCCTCCAAACTATCCTAGTGTCAACACTTACTTGCCGGGTAAGTTAATTTGCAACTAGCACTAACGGCTACTAAACTAGTCCCATGTCATCGAAACTGTAGAAACATCCATATTAACCCAAGACATCTATCCTTTGTTTCTTCCTGGAGAGGTTTAACTACTACCTTTTTTACATAATTTTTTCTAACATTTATCGATAAATATATATCCTCTTAATACTTCTGTGGCCTTCAAGTATATATTTGTCTATTCCCTGTATAATCTTTATCCCCTTGTTGTGGATTACTCTTAGTAAGCATATTCTTTTTCTATCTTCCCAATGAATGAGGCTGTCTTCATCTTTAATTCTCTTTGTGTTTCAACATCACTCCTTTTGGTGTATTACATTATATCACATTGGTTTTCTCTTTGTATATTATTGTCTTCCTCTTTTGCTTCTTAACTCTTTGTACTTTCTGATGGTGTACTATTTCGTCTTTTCCTACATGTAACATCTGTTACTCTTAGTATAATCTCTGTCTCTCTTGTTCACAACTTGTTCCCTACATAATCTTTGCACCTTCTGCTGCCGTCATACCCACTCATACCACACCATACCACTTATACCACGTCAAACTACACCCCTCACACTCTGGTATGACTTGCCTAAAATTGATATAAGACCGCTCTTTGTACTTTCACTTTGTAAATTCTTTTTACCTGATCTCTTCGTTCCTACATTATCTTTATCTTTGCTGCCCCTCTTTGCCCTCCCGCTCTTTCCCCACGGAGTGCTCTTTGTAGTTTTACTTTCCATGCTCTTTATAAATCAATTTTTTACATACTTTGTCACCCCATGACTCGAATTTCATCCTGTGCCTCTTTGTCTTTAGCTTGTTATCCACGTCTTTGTACTCTTATTTGGGGTTCTCTCGTGGCTCTTTGTATTCCTACTTGTCCTTAACTCGTCCCTTCTTTTGTCCCCTGTCTTTGGTAACCACAAATTTCCACCTAACCTAACCTAAACTAGCCTTAGCTAAGTTAACCTAATCTAACATAAGCTGACCTAATCTAACCTAAGCTAACTTGACCTAACCTAAACTAATCTAAACTAACATTACCTAACCTAAACTAACCTTACCTAACCTAAACTAACTTTACCTAAGCTCAGCTAACCTTCCCTAACTTAAGCTAACCTGACCTAACCTAAACTAACCTTACCTAACCTAAGCTAACCTGACCTAACCTAATCTAAACTAACCTAACCTAAACTAACCTTACCTAACCTAAGCTGAGCTAACCTTCCCTAAGCTAAACTAAGCTAACCTAACACCAACTCTCTAGAACCACCACCACCACCTCCCCAGCAAACATACAAACCCGCAACCTCTGCAACCTGTGCAACCTCTCCCAAACACCTCTTTCTTCCCCTGACACCTGCACTCTACCCCCTCCCCCCTACCCCCCACCGATACACATTCTTGCTTCTTCTAGAACCTTCTAGAACCACTCCCCACCTCCTCCCCACTTCCTCATCTCTGGTCGTCATTTTCTAGTTTACTTGTTAGAATATTTTCGACTTTGTATCCTCTAGTAGGGACCTTAGGCAATCTATATTTGGAGTGGCCTTTGTTATCCTTAACGAGTTCTCTCTACTGGTCCTTCAACTTCTTCTATTCTTCTCTCTCTCTCTCTCTCTCTCTTTCTCTCTTTCATGGGCACGCACTCACTCACACACTAGCATTTGTTTCCCTTCGGGTGTAAAAAAAAAAAAAAAAAAAAAAAAAAAAAAAAAAAAAAAAAAAAAAAAAAAAAAAAAAAAAAAAAAAAAAAAAAAGATGAAGTGGATGCGCCCGCCATTCATCCATCCATCTCTCCATCCATCCATCCATCCATCTATCCATCTAGCCTTCAGGGGCCACGGGGAATATAAGTTTGGGCAACTGTTTCTATGTCGTCGATTCATCCTCATCCCACTCCTCATCACCCTCCACTTCCCCAACACTCAATCTCTCTTCGTCCCTCCCTTCGTCTCTCCAGTCCTCATCACATCTCCTCTTCCTCCTCCTTGTCTTCTTCCTCCTCCCGCTCTTCCGTCCCCTCCGCTGTCCTCTCCCCCCCACCCCGGTCTCCCTCCTCTACGCCACTTTCTCTGTTGTCCTTTATCCCCACCTACCCCCCCCACTTTCTCCCCCCAATTTACGTCTTACCTCCCCCCCATTAAAAATCCCCAATTTCACTCGCCTCCCCATCCTCGTCTCTATCTTCTTTCCTTCATTTATTTCTCACATTTTCCTATCCCAGTTTCTCCTTCCCCCCATTCCGTTTACCTCCCCATCCCCCAACGTTATTCCCCCTCCTCCATCACCTTGTCTCACCTTACTCCCCGCCTTCGTTCTCCTTCCCCTCCCCTCCCCCTCCCTCGTTCCCTCAGCCCCTTCCTACCTCCCTCCCACTCCCTCCCCCGAAGCCCGGCGAGGGTTTGTGTCTGGACGGCTCTCCGCACCAACAGTGTTCTTCCTTCTCGCTCAGTTCGCGGCTGTTCCGTCCTCATCTCCACCGTTTCCTCCATCACCGCGGGAGGAAGGACGATCGAGGCTTTCCCCACGAGCGCCCCCAAGTGGCGAAACCGAACAACAACGACGACGACGGCGACGGCGGCGGCGGCGACGGCGGCGGAGTCCGTGCGCAAACGCTAGCGAGCTCGGAACTTCCACGCCGAACGCGACAACGACGAAGACGACGACGACGACGACGACACGAGCCTCAGGCGTCACGAAGTCATTGTTTTACCCACCGACAGGCTTCTTCGGCGACCACTGCGGCTACTACAACCGACGAACTCGTCCGTCGAACTGAGGCAAGAGAGTGAATGAAGTTTTGCCCGCGCCACCGGTCCTGTCCTGAGAGGTCCCGACGCGTCCGGCGGCCCTACCTGGTCTGCTTGCAGCAGCTTGTGGATTGGCCCTAGACCTCGCACTGAATATTCGCTCGCATCTCATCGGGAACAGCTGCACGCCTCCCCTCCTCCTCCTCCTCCTCCTCTTCCACCTCCAACTCCTCTTCCACCACCACCTCTACCTCCAAACAAACCCCTCCCACCCTCCTCCTCCTCCTCCTTCTCCTCGCTGTTCCTGCCTCTCCCTCCTCTTCCTTCCTCACCCACCGTCTCCACCACCTCCTTCCCTTCGTCCGTCGTCGGCCTGGCCCGGCCTGCGTGTGTGTATGTGTGTACATGTGTCGTCATCCCCCATCGAAGCGAAATGCAATACACAGCGCCCGCGCCCGCCCGCCCTCGACGAGCGCTCTGGGCCTGACACTCCGCCCGCGCCTGCTGCAGTAGGGGGCCGCCCTCCGAGACCCACTTAGCGCGGAGGAACCTTCCTCCTGGTCTCTGTCCTTCGTCTCCTCCTGCCGAGACGACCCGACCCACACCGAGAGACCCGGCGACCGCGGAAGGAAAAGAGCATCGAGGAAGAGGTGGGGGGCGGGGGGAGTCTTTGAGTGCCTCACGGGGGGCGGGGGATTCATTGATCCCAGACGGTCCCAGTGCCAATGGCAGTGCCAGTGTCGTGAGAACGTGAGAACGCGGCTCTTGTTCTCGTGAGAGGGGGTCTTGAGCCCCTGGAACAGTGTCACAGTGCCGTGAGGGATCGGGAGGTCTCTTGAAGCCTGTCGGAGGTGACCGCGGCCCACCCACGATCCGCAAACCTGCCCACACATCCTCCCATACCCGTCCACCCTCGCAGCTGTGTTTCTATACGCGATAGTGTCATACTCGAGAACCGTGTCCCTCCCCCCCCAATTCGCGGAGTGCCAACGCTTGTCTATTGGCTCGCGGTGCGGAAGGAAAGAATTAGCCTCGGGTGTGATTTAAGGAAAATAAGATAAATATAGAATTAAGTCAAACAAGTGAGACTGCGCGCACAGTCATGGAAGTCTCGGCTCTTCTTGGTGGCTCTGTCACTTCGGCGGCTCCAGCCCCCTCAGCCACCGTCAGCATCAGCAGCATCGGCAGCAGCATCGGCACTAACATCATCAGCAACAACAGTGCCTCAGGTGGAGGGGGAGGGGGAGTGGGTGGAGGAGGACGGAGCATACCATCTGTCTTTTCCATCTCAGCTTTGGTGAGCAATGACTCCCCCAGCCGTAATGGTAAGTTTCCCTTATATCTCATCACTCTTTAACTGGTGTACACATACGTGCGCACACACACACACACACACACACACACACACACACACACACACACACACACACACACACACAGAACGATGAACTACTAGCATGGTGGTGCGCGTAGTGCTTGGTTCGAATCCTGCCCAGGGCCGAAATTAATTTCGGTACAGCTGCGCTTCGGGTCGTTACTCTGACTCTCGTGGGCGGGGAGTTAGGGGTGTGTGTGTGTGAAAGGTCATAGCATTACCCATAGATCGGACCTACGAGCTCTGAGCTCTCTTCCAGGAGGGAAATAGCTGTCGATCACGAGTCGAACACGTGATCCAAAAAAAAAAGACCAAGTGAATACACGCACACACACGCAAATGTACGCCCAAATATAAAGTACAAACAAAAGAGGCATACACAAAACATAGGAATACATAATGACCACACACACACACACACACACACACACACACACACACACACACACACACACACACACACACACACACAATGTAATCATACATGCCCTCGTATGTACACACACAAAACAAGCACCCACAAAATACAGAAATACAGTAAACAAAAACATACACATACATAAATACACATGCATGCACTCCCCACACACATAAACACAAAAATCAGAGGCATACACAAAATACAGTACCAAACAGTGAACGAATAAACACATACGCACACACACACACACACACACACACACACACACACACACACACGGATGCATTCTTACATAGCAAGGAAGAAAAATACCCGAAACATAACGAGACACGTTGTCTTCCATGAGGATTGGTCAGTAGTCGAATAATTACGATAACAAAAACAATACCAACAACTTCAACAACAACGGCAACAACAATGATAATATATTATCATTTTGACAGAGACAAGGTATATTTTGTATCTCTTTTCCTAGAAATTACAATGAGGTGCATATATTAATATATCTATCTATCTATATAGATATAAAT
>NC_134807.1:24253950-24256450 GCF_046742065.1 Oratosquilla oratoria
ATGAGTATATACATATATATATATATATGTATATATATATATACATATATATATATATATATTTGATTATATATATATATACATATATATATATATATATATTATATGATATGAGTATATGTGTGCATATATATATATATATATATATTATATATATATGTATATATATATATGTGTATATATATGTATATATACATATATATATATGCGTGTATATATGTATATATATAAATATATATATATATATATATGTACGCATATATATATATATATATATATATGTGTGTGTGTGTGTATGTGTGTGTACTACATATATATCATATATATGAGTATGCATTATATATGCATTTATAATATATATGTGTATGAGAATATGTATGGATATATAAGCACACAACACATACATATATATGACGTAAGAGGAGTAGGAAACAAAGGAGACTGAGTTTTGAGTATATTCCTGACTAGTTTCGCAGGTATGCTTTTTCAAAGCATAGCTGCGAAACTAGTCAGGAATAAAGTGCAGACTAAGACGCCAGTGTTTCCTACTCCACATTGGTCAACCCGTAAGAATGTCTCATATATATATATATATATACAGGTAAACGTCGACTTACGATGGCATTAGGTTTCGATAGAACCATCGTAAGACGATCTCATCGTAAGTCGATCCCCACTCTGTTCCGTGGTCACTGTACCTAGCCTACCTGTATATTAACCACCAGAGATACTGAATATAGCCTATTAAACATGTACAGTAGTTTATTTAATTATTTTCATCCTTTTTTACCATATTCAAACACTATAATATGTATTTTCAATACGGAACATAAATCTCGCGGGCAGCAGCCAATGCCAGCCGTACGACGTGACGTAATAATACTCGCATCATAAAATATAGTCACCGCTTATATCGATCGTTCTCTCTTTCACCCGCGAATTTTGAAAACCACAGAGAATGGGATTTAGGGCACATTTGAGAGAATGTAAAAACACAGGGGCGACTACAATAAATATAATCAAGACGCCGATATGGCAGCGTCGCGAATCCACTTGCTCCTCATGACGCCTACGTGTGCGGCACCGTATGGAAGGGGTTAAATTATCATATCGTCATCGTCGTCGTCGTCATCGTAAAGTCGAACAATCGTAAGTCGCGGCCATCGTAAGTCGACGTTTACCTGTATATATATATATATATATATATATATATATATATATTAGTGAATTTAGGGAGAGGCTTCTATTCAATTGAATAAGAAATGCATATATATATATATATATATATATATATATATATATATTATATATACATATACATGTATATATATATATATATATATACATATATATATATGTGTGTATATGCATATATATATACATATACATATATATATATACATATATATATATATATATATAGATATATATATATATATATATATATATTATACATTTGAGAATGGATGCTAATAGGAGATTTTATGAAGGAATGATTGTGCCGACAGCACTGTTTGGGGCAGAAAAGAGGAATTTGAATGTGTTTGAGATGAGGTGCCTTAGAAATATGGTGGGGGGCTTGGTTGGATAGAGTGAGGAACGACGGGATGAGGAGAAGAGCGGAGATGAATGGGGATTGGGTGATATTGTTGATGAAAGAGTTTTGGGATGGTTTGAATACATAGAAAGACTGAGTAAAGATTAGTACATTATGTGTTGAAAAGAGAGGTTGAAGGGATGAACATGAGGGGGCAACTGAGGATGAGATAGGCGGATGGGGTAAGAGAGGCTTTGGGAAATAAGGGAATGTCTGTTGAGAAAGGAAGGGAGAAGACAGAAGATAAGGGTGAGTGGAGAATGGTTGTGTATAGATGATGCTTTGATTCATGAGGTGGAATGGGTGGGGGATGGGGGGGTGAAAGAGTAGTAGTGAATGATAATTTGACGCAGCCCGAAGGGATTCCTCCCCATGTTTTTTTTTTTTTTACATGGCTAGACAACGAAGGGGGTTAACCGATTAAATGAAGCAGCTTTGCTTTGGATGTGCTGTGTCTTGCTACATTTCTTGACCCAGGTTCTGTGGGCGTGATGTAGTGATGACCCGTTATATAGGAGACAAGAGGGAGGGAAGAGGGTGAATAGGAGTGGAGTATATGGGGATGGAATGGGTGAGGGTGAATTTTGTGCTTTTGATTTTTGGCTACCTCCCTTGTAAGGGGGTTGTCGTAGAATATGGTTATTCCTAATCTATCATAATCATCCATTGGATTAAGAGTAACCATAATTTACGACAACCCCCGTACGTATTCCCGGGTTACTCTTGATCTATCAAAATCACCCATTGGGTTAAGAGTAACCATATTGTACAACCCCCGTACCTGTTCCCTGGTCATGAAAAACAATCTGTTTGGTAATGGCAGCACATTATCGAGAACCAATCTTATATATGAATACCGTTGTACTTCTGGGGACTGCGCACCCCGTAATTCTACATACATTG
>NC_134807.1:24263950-24268950 GCF_046742065.1 Oratosquilla oratoria
TATTAATGAAATACAATTTATAAAAGAGAATTTACGAAAGAAAGTGAATGAAAAAGAATTTATGAATGAGGTTATAAGATATAAAAATCGTATGGGTTGATTGTGAAGGAAATGAAGAACAAAATGAAATGAAAAAAATGTGGAATAATCATTAAGTGTAGGAAAGGAGAGATGAGAATGAATGAATGCACAGATGAGAAAACACGTTTCTGATAGTCTGTTGTCTTACCATATAATAGTAAAATAAAATAAAAACAAGAAAAAAGAATGAATAGAATAAGTAGGAAGAAAATAGGAATAAAGTAAAATAAACACAAGAAAACAAGACCAAAGTGAAATAAAACGAAAACAAAAATAAAATTAAATAAAAAGAAGAAAATAAGAATAAAGAATATAATAACAAAAAGAAAATAAGAATAAAGAATAAAAATATAATAAAGAGAAAATAAGAATAACGAAAAAGACAAAAATTAGAAAATAACAATAAGGAATAAAACAAAAAGAAGAAAATAAGAATAAAGAACAAGATAAAAAGAAAAAATATGAATAAAGAATAAAACAAAAAGAAGAAAACAAAAAACGAAAAATAATACAAAAAGAAGAAAATAAGAATAAAGAATAAAAAAAAATGAAATAAGAAATTAAATAAAAACAAGACAATGGGAATAGAGAATAATAAAAAAAATAAGAATAAAGAATATAACAAAAAGAATAAAATAAAATAAAAAATAAAATAAAAACAAGACAATTAGAATAAAGAATAGAAAAAAGCAAGAAAATAAGAATGAAACAAAATAAGAATAAGAAAATAAGAATTATTGATAAAAACAGAATAAGTGTGAAGAATAAAACAAATGAAAATAAGAATAAAGAATAAGATGAAAAACAAGAAAACAAGAACAAAGAATAAAACAAAACAAATGCAGAAATATCTGAATAAACAAAATTATTAAACAAATGAAATGGATAAAAAAAACTAAATAGATAAGTAAATATATAAACAGACAAAAACAATAAATAAATACAAAAAAATAAATAACTAAATAAAAAAAAAATTATTATCTTAACGTAATTCGTTCCAGGTACAGTCTATTGCATTATAGACAATACCTGTGACTTGAAACACTTCTAGTAATTAATTAGAAGTACTAGAAGTGTCCAAGAAGACACCTTCCAAACCGTACATAAGAAAAAAAAAATAATTAAATGAATAAACAAATAAACAAATAAAAAAGAGCGCAAAACGGGTCATACGAAAACGTGAGTGGCAATATGGAATACATAACGATAAATAGATAAACAAATAAATAAAAAAATGAATAAATAAGTAAATATATGAATAAATAGATAAATGAATATATGAATATATAAATGAATATATAAGTAAATAACAAAATAAACAAAATATATTTCAAAATTGCGGTGGAGGGGTTGGTTGAGGTAATGGAAGATTAGAAGTGGTTTTCTGTAGTAAGTAAACGGAGAAAAATAAATGAATATATGAATGAATTAATAAATAGAAAAATAGACAAATATATAAACAGAGATAAATTAATATACAAGTAATCAAATTGATAAAAAAATAATATGTGATTAAATAAAGCAAAATGTAGAGAGGAAGCAAAGCAGTTTATACAACTCGATGACCATCTCAGAGTAAAGTGGACGACGAAAGCAGAAATAATAAATTGAAAAAAGATAAAATAAATAAATAGATAAACAACAAATAAGATAAGTAAATAAAATGAATAAGTAAATAAATAAATTAATAAATAAACAAGTACTTTGATAAAAACAAACAAACGGAGGAAGATCATGGCGGACTCAGACAAGCGAATGGATGACGTCTTCAAGCTCAGTTAAATGAGAAATAAATGCGAAGTCGAAAGAAAATACTAATTTTTACTTATTTATCATCTATTTATCTTTATTCGTTTATCTATTTATCTATTATCATTATAACTTTATCAGGAGGTACCACGCAAGGGTATAAACGGAGAAGTTAATGACTTATACAGTAAGATTCAAAAGTTCGACGACAATCATAGGTACAATTCAGTAGGCTCTAGTGCCGATAAACCAGACCTATTTTTTCATATTTCCTTGGAATGTCTCCGCTCTCGTTGCTTGTGACTTTACAGTTCGACTTTTATTTTTACTTTCTTCCTTGAATGTATTCTCGTTCTATCCACAGGTTTTGATCGTATTTTCGTGAACTGCCTTCTCATACACCATCATCAGGACTTTATCCGAATTATCGGAAAAACTCCAGAATCACGCAAACACGAATGTTTAACATGAAACTTACGTTGTCCAATAGCTCCTAACCTAACCTAACCTAATCTAATTATTCCATAGGAAAAAATATATCTTTCAAGTATATAAATAAAAAGAAAAGAAGAAAGTGTTTGCGTGATCCTGGAGTTGGACCGAATAATCCTCCATTTTTTTTTTATTCCTCTCATCTTTGCAGCACATTCCTCCACACTCCATACTACTCCCCACTCCTTTTCTTCGGCGTCTTCGGGAGTCTCCTTCACTTTAATAAAAATCATCTGGCGGCAGATCAAACACATCAAAAGGTGCATCCTGTGACCGCGGTCTCGGCGCGAGACAGAAGCGCTGGTAAACTACAAAACACTACGTGCCTCTGGTCCGTAGAGGTGCCACTGAAGTTGAAATATTGACTTTACCGGAGTTTCTTCGTCAGAAGAAGATCGTCTCGTATTCAATTCCAAATCGTCTACAGATCAAACACATCAAAAGATGCATCCTGTGACCGCGGTCCGACGCGAGACAGAAGCGCTGGTGAACTACAAAACACTACATGCCTCTGGTCCGTAGAGGTGCCACTGAAGTTGAAATATTGACTCGTCCGGAGTTTCCTCGTCAGAAGAAGATCGTCTGGTAACGAGATTAAGCTTCTTATATTCTTTTTTCGGTGCGTTTCTCGTCTTGTATTTGGTTCCAAAGCGTCTACACTACGTCCTTCGCTCAAAATCGTTTTACTGCCTTTCTTACATCTTCAGTGATCACACGATTGATACCATAGGATGGGGTAATCGGACCATCACTGGGGTAAATGGGCCATATAAAAGTTATTCATGTATTAAAAATTATGTTACAATTGGTAAATAAAATTCTGGTAAAATGGAGGTAGGTATTTATTCAGGGCAAACGTGAAATATTCTAAAACCAATTTCAATTAAAAAAGTGAATAACTTTTATATGGCCCATTTACACCCCAGTGATGGCCCGATTACCCGATCCTAAGGTATGCCTTTCCTGTTTTCAGTCTCCCCTACCTAATGTCCTTTCTTCCATCGCTACTGGCTAATTTCCCTTGTTAAGGTACGTTTTGCTTATTGTCATTCTTAGCCTCCTACCATAGCCAATGGCCGGTGACGCGCATCCTACTAACTGGCATCCTATTTAGGTAAGCGCGTTGGTTGTCCAGTAGGTTCGGTTAGATCAGCCTCGTACTTTGCAGCTCGAAGCAAAACAGCCCCATTCAAAAACAAAGAAATAGTGGTCTAGATAGTCGTTTGACGATCATCACTGAGCCATGAACGATCATCGTTGAGTGATATAATCACACCGAGCAACGTAGCGTAAGGGGTATATAGATAGATAGATAGATAGATAAACAGATAGACCAGTCCATGATTCATGACGCTCCTGGCCAGTCCTCTCCTGCGTCCTTCAATATCCTTTTCAATGTCCTCGCCACCTACAAATCTAGGAAGCTTACTTTTGGGTTCGAATCCCGCACTCCTCTCCGATTCCCAGCAGGCTATTACCTGCCCCAATAGTCCAGCGCATAATAGGGAAAAGCTGAGGGCTTCGGCAGCGGCTACTCAGCGCCTCTTGGTGTACGCACTTCACCTCAACTTTCTGAACATCCCATTGCTATATGCAGAGAACTAAGTACACAATTGAAAAATAAAATGAAACAAAATACAACAAAATCAAATAGAATAAATGTATAAAGGAATGGTCCTTTTTCCATGCTTTAATATTAAGGCTACTTCCTTTTTTCTTCAGCTTCCTTGTTGGAAGCCTCTATTATTCTTCCTCTTCGATCACCTTCCTCAACTCTCTTCTTTGTCACTTCTCTGACACGACATCCAAGGATAGAAACGCTGGTTTAGTGACAACGAAGTACGAAAATCCACAGCAGCATTACAAAGTCGTCCCATTCAATTTAATTCTTATCTTATTATTTATTCATTGGTTTATATCTTATTTGATTATATTTATTCATCTACTCAAAATTTTCATTTATTGTATTTATTTTTCTAGTAAATCCAACCAATAGTACACCATTAATGGTGGCGTAGCACCCGAGCCGGTTAGAGCGTCGCTGCTTGCGGCGGAGGTCGAAGCGATGACGTTTTGAACCCTGCCGCCAGCGAGTTGAACCAAGGGCATGGTTCATTAAATTCCAGACTGCAAAGTCATCTGTGAGGGGCATCGTCCTAGCCTTCTGATAGGGGGGAGTTCGCGACGTTAAACTGAATCATCTTCGAAGTTTGTGGATTGCAGTTTACCAGCGCATTTATCCTTGTGGATAATCTCAAGCCTTTGCATGCTATCACACGTTATAATGTTATGCATACCGACAGTACATATTATGGTTCACAGCGAGGTGGAAGAAAAAAAAAGAAAAAAAAAATGTATAACAAATAAATAAAAATGACGATAACATAAGCAAGGTGGGATGATGATGTAATAATGATAATAACGATGATAATAACAATGATAATAATAGTAATAATAATAGTAATAATAATAATAATAATAATAGTAATAATAATAGTAATAATAATAGTAATATTAATGTCAATAATAGTGAAAACAATAGTAATAATAATAACAATAATAATAATAGTAACAATAATAATGAATATATAAAAAATAAAAACAGTACATTATGCTATGTTGTACATTTTACTTTATCTATCTATTTATTAATTCATTTATCTTAAAGGTATACAATA
>NC_134807.1:24276450-24278950 GCF_046742065.1 Oratosquilla oratoria
CTTGCTGATCTTCACTGTTTAGTCCTTGCTCTTTGGGAAGAAGGACATATGTGTATCCAAAGTGAGGTCCAAAGTTTGGGGGTTCTTGTCCGATGGAAGAAGTTAGCATTTCAGTTGTACTCTTGGATGTTTCTTTGATTCCTGGTTGTCTGGCGTGAGTAATGTCGGTTTAACGTCGAGAACCCCTTTTACCAGGAGGCTAGAACGATGCCCCTTACAGAGGACTTGGTAGCGTGGATTTTAATGAACCATGCTCTTGGTTCAACTCGCCGGTGGCAGGGATCGAATCGTCATCACCTCCACCTCCGTCGCAAGTAGCAAGGCTCAAACATTCTTGGCCAGCGAGGAATGTCACTGACGCTTTCTAAGTAGAGCCTTCCACTCTGTTTCGTCTTAGCCATTGTCCTAATTTGTCTGAGTATGTCTGGCTGTCTTCAGCAGCTATTTTGTAATTTTAGCTCTGGGGTATCATAAGGACATCTACATAGGTGAAAGCTTTGGCGTTGTGCTCTGGATTTGGTGCTATGGGATTTCTTGCGAAGAGTAAACAGCGCAGGCGAAAGTAGTGATCATTGGGGTACCCCACATATCTTTTTTTAATATTCTCCACCTTCCTGCTAAAAAGTTTGTTGGTTATTTCTTGTCATTACTGCAGATGTCTGCCACTGTGATTTTTCTTGATAAGATATGTTTGGAGACTGTATCAAATACTTTAGGTCCATTGCCACCTTGTTCTTTATGGTATGCGATAGAGGGGTGGCCTTCCTTGGATGCATGTTGGTTAATGGAGGTGGGCAGTTTGCTTCTGTTCTGCCTGAAATTACTTTCCATCTGTCTGAATATGGTGGCTAATAGGGAGACTGATCAATCAGACATCTAAGACACCTCGGCCCAAAAGCAATGCAGGTCTTGATCTTCAGCCTCGCCTGGAAGCACACAAAAACTAAAAATAGCTGGAAAAGGCACATGCAAGCCCCAATTTTGAAATCAAACCACGAAAAAGTTGGGAATCCTGTAGACCAATTAATAGATAAGTGAATAAATAGCTAAGTAAAAAAGTAAGACAAAATTTGAGAAAATAAAAAACAAAGAGATAAACAAATAAATGAATAAACAGATAAGTAGATAAATAAAAAGATAATCAAATCAATAAATAGAAACTATTCTGGGCGGGGTTGGGGAATCTTTTTTGAGTTCTACCCAAAAATCTAAATTTTCTAGTTCAGTTTATCTCCCCTCCTCCCCCGGATAAAAAAAAAAATCAATCCTAAAACTGCTGCACGTGACATAAAAAACAAACAAACAAACAAACGAAAAGGTAATGATGTACAATTAGTTGTAACAATAATTCAAAGGATGATTAAATAAGTTATTTCTCGTATATGTCAATTAAAAAAATACCTCCATTGCCAGCAATATCTTATTTGAGCTTATTCTATTTATGCATTTGTTATCATCACCATTATTATTATCATTATTATCACATTATCAATTTTATTATGTATACATACATATACATATATATACATATCTATTATATATATATATATATATATATATATATATATATATATTTAATATACATGGATGTACCTCTTCCCCGGAACTCTGAGCCGTAGAGGATCAAAGAGAATGCGAGTGATTTGGCAGAACCGACAACCTATGGTACAAAATGGCGAATCCATCCCTTTTCTCGCTTAGTCCATACTTAATGGAGTTCAGTCACACCTAACCAACGACTGATTCTTTCTCTTAGCTGAGGACATTAAAACTGACCCACACACTGCCGCAACACAATGTTCTGAGGGAATCTGGGGACCGTTGCCGGCCGCTGCGGGGTTGCAAGCTTTTGGTTAATGAAGCTCGAGGGAGGTCGTTTTATTCAGCTAAGGGTAAACGTCCTTAAGCGCAGTGGACAAAGGGTCATTGCCAACAACAACAACAACAACAACAACAACAACAACAACAGCGGGAGCATTTCACCCATGACGATGGATTTGCAAGTTCCTCTTCTCTCTCTCCTCGTCTCTCCTTTTCCTAACATTTATCCCTTTCCCTCCCTTTCCCAATTTTCGTTTTTTCTCTTCTCTTCTCCATCTTCGATCACGATCGCTCCTCATCTTCCACAAGAGACTCTTTCCCTTCTTCCTTATCCAGAACACTCTTGTCACTGAAACTGACGCGTCTATTTATTTCTATATTGCGGGGGTGGGGAGAGGATTCCCCTGAGGACCTAAATATTTTTCACTGCTCATGATGTTATCTATTATCTATTCTGTTAGCAGCCAGGCGATTTCAGTCTCCTGGTTTGGGGTTATGAGATTCTTCTCATCTTCTTCCTTCAACAGAACTTCATAAGTATGAGATTGCAAGCCACACTCACCTACCCTCCGTCCTCCCCATAGCCCCATTATCAATTTTCATCCATTAGGATTATACGCTAGGGGGCGCGTTGCTTCATTGACACGCCGTCGCCACTCCTCCACGGTCTTTTCGAGCA
>NC_134807.1:24288950-24296450 GCF_046742065.1 Oratosquilla oratoria
TCGACAGTCGGCCTCGCCCCAAGAGAGCTCCTACATCCACTCCTTCTCCCCCCCCTCTCTCTCTCTCTCTCTCTTCCTCCCTCCTTTCCGTCTCTCCCTCCCTCCTCTTCTCTGTCTCTCCCTCTCTCTGAATGTATTTGTTTCTTTTTGTCTCTCTCTCCCTCCCTCCGTCTCTCCTCTTGCCCCACCTCTTCTCTGAAACAAGATGTCAAGCTTCGCCTTTCGACAGTCGGCCTCGCCCCAAGAGAGCTCCTACATCCACTCCCTCTCCCCCCCCCTCTCTCTCTCTCTCTCTCTTCCTCCCTCCTTTCCGTCTCTCCCTCCCTCCTCTTCTCTGTCTCTCCCTCTCTCTGAATGCATTTGTTTCTTTTTGTCTCTCTCTCCCTCCCTCCGTCTCTCCTCTTGCCCCACCTCTTCTCTCTCCCTCCCTCCATCTCTCCTCTCTCCGTCTCTTTACCTTCTCTCTCTGTCTCTCGTGCTCGCTCTCTATCTCTTTCCATATCCCTCGCTCTCTACATTTCTCTTTCACTCTCTACATCTCTCTCTCGCGCGCGCTCTTTATATCTTTCTATATCCCTCGCTCGTTACACCTCTCACTATCCCTCTTTTTCTCTCTTTCCCGCTATGCCCTTGCGCCCCATCTGCCCCTCCAGCCTCTCCCCGCCCAAGTGTCACTCGGGCACAACAGGCGGGTCCGTCACGCCGAAGAAGAGATGATGCTGGAGGCGGCGAAGACGAAGTCGTCGGTGGGCCAGTGGGCCACCCTCCCTCCCACGGCGGAATGATGCGTCGAGTGGATTTCTAATACATTTGAAGGAGATGTCTTGGTTCTACGGTACAGAAAAAGAGGGAGAGATGTTGATAGAGAGAGAAAAGAGAGGAAGTGAGGGGAAGGAGGGTGGGGAGAGGAGGGAGGGGGAGCAGGAAGAGGAGGAGGAGCTGAAGAGAAGGAGGGGAGGGGAGGGAGAGGAGGAGGGGGATAGGAGGAGAGGAGAGGAGAAGGGGGAGAGGAGGAGGGGAGGGGGAGAGAGAGGAGGAGGGGAGGGGGAGAGAGAGGGGGAGGGAAGGGAGAGGGAGAGCAGGAGTGGAGAAGGGGAAAGGAGAGTAAGAGAGAGGGAGGAGGACGAGGAGGAAGAGGATAAGGGGAGAGGAGGGAGGGGAGAAGGAGGGGAGGAGGGGAGAGGAGTGAGGGAGGGAGGGAGGGAGGTGAGAGGAGGGAGGTGAGAGGAGGGAGGGGAAAAGGAAGAGGAGGAAGATTTATAGAGAAGGAGGGGAAAGGGGAGGGAGAGGAGGGGGGAAGGGGAGGGAGAGGAGGGGGGAAGGGGAGGGAGAGGAGGAGGGGAGAGGAGGAGGGGAGGAGGAAAGGAGGGGGAAGGAGAGTAGAGGGAGAGGGAGGAGGGGAGGGGGAGGGAGAGGAGGAGGAGGAAAGCAGGGGGAAGGAGAGTAGGTTGAGAGGGAGGAGGGTAGAGGGAGGAGGGTAGAGGGAGGAGGGGAGGGCGAGGAAGAGGGAAGGGGGAGGAACAGGAGGGGAGGAGGGAGGGGGAGGGAGGGGAAGTGGAGGGGGAGGGGCGGAGGGCGGGGGAGGGTGGGGAAGGGGAGGAGGGAGGGGGATGGAGAGGAGGGGAGGGGGAGGGGGAGGGAGAGGGGGAGGGGAGAGGGAGGGGGAGGGAGGGGGAGGGAGAGGGGGGGAGGAGGGAGGGGGAGGGAGAGGGGGGAGGAGGGAGGGGGAGGGAGGGAGAGGGAGGAGGAGGAGGAGGGAGGGGAAGGGGACGGGGAGGGAGGGGAAGGGGAGGAGGGGGAGGGAGGGGAAGGGGAGGAGGAGGGGGAGGAGGGGAGAGAGGGGAGGGGGAAGGAGAGGAGGGAGGGAGGGAGGGGAGGGAGGGGGAGGGGAGGGAGTGGAGGGAGGGGAGTGGAGGGAGGGGAGTGGGAGTGGGAGTGGAGGGAGTGGAGGGAGAGGAGGGGGAGGGGAGGGGGAAGAGGGGAGGAGGGAGGGGAGGGAGAGGGGGAGGGGGTGAGGGGAGGGAGGGGAGAGGAGGGGGAGGAGGAGGGGAGGGGAGAGGGAGAGGAGGGGAAGGAGGGAGGAGGAGGGAGAGGAGGGAGGGAGAGGAGAGGGAGGGAGAGGAGGGAGAGGAGAGGAGGGAGGGGAGGGAGAGGAGGGAGAGGGAGGGAGGGAGGGGGAGGAGAAGAAGGAGGGAGGGGGAGGGAGGGAGGGGGAGGGGAGGGAGAGGAGGGAGGGGAGGGGGAGGGAGAGGAGGGAGGGGAGGCAGAGGAGGGAGGGGAGTGGAGGGAGGGGAGTGGAGGGAGGTGAGGGGGAGGGAGAGGAGGGGATGGAGAAGAGGGAGGGGAGGGAGAAGAGGAAGGGGAGGGAGAAGAGGGAGGGGAGGGAGAGGAGGGAGAGGAGGGAGGGGAGGGAGAGGAGGGAGAGGAGGGGGAGGTGTCCTAGGAGAGTTTCCCCTCCATGCGAACACTATGACAAACCTTACATATCTTATTCTGACTAAGAGCAACCGGCGCGGGGGGGGGGGGGGTCTAGCGGATATGGACCTGAAGAGTTTTTGGTCGGTCCCGACCCCTTCCTGGACTAACGTTTCTTCCCGGAGAGATCTACGGGAGGATCCGAGGACCATTGCCGGCCGCTGCAGGACCTTGGCTTTCCACTCAATGAAACTCGAGTCAACTATTATTATCAATTATCATTAATTAATGAATTACTAATGTTATTACATAACCACCATTATCATTAATTATTTTCACCATCATTATCTATCATTAATAATTAATACTATTATCAGTTATCAAATATTATTACTATTATTACATAATCACCATTATCATTAATCATTTTTACCATCATTATCATTAATAATCAGTACTATTATCAGTTATTAATTACTATTATTATCATTATAATGTTCTTCATTGAGATTTTTTTCCTTTTCCACAGGTGAGTTCTGGAAATTGCGACATTTAATGGAAGCTTTTCCAGGTGATTTCATTCGGCAGCCAGAGGGAAAATCGCGGTGAGTACTTACATGAACAAGCTGTGCGAGACTGTCCTAAGGGATAGAAGCCCTGGTTAACCCCTACGGACCTGAATCCCACAGCACTCGTTTATGAGTCTAGTGCAGATCATCTTTGTAATTTAATTAATTACTAATTTTACTTGATTATTTTGACTATAAATTATTCCGTTATGTTACTCTTCCGTAAGTCTAAGTTTTAGCATTTCTGTGATAATACTTCGGTGGTGTAACATTGTCTTCAAGGATAGATACAGTGGTTATTGCAAAAAAAAAAAAAAAAAAAAAAAAAAAAAAATTAATTAATTAATAAATAAACAAAAACAAATAGATAAATAAACAGTGAATAAATAAATAATAATGATAGTAATAATAATAATGAATAATATCATTATTATTATTCCAGTGCGTTAGCGAGCAAGGTTAAATCACTTTAAATGGGGGTAATTTTGAAACACTTGCATACACACAAATGTACAGCACCCACACAAACATCCATACAGACACAAGCACATCCACACATGCACACAAACACAGACACACTCAGACACAAACACACATCCATACGCACATACGTACATACACATACACGCACACACACACACACACACACACACACACACACACACACACACACACACATACACACACACATACACAGTTACTCAAACATATAGACTCCGTACACATATGCGCATGACAACACACACACAGATAACAAACTAATAGAGTTAAATTGATAAATAAACAAATAGACAAATATAAGTGAATAATTAATGGTTTGCTTTTATGAAAACTAATTTCTGAGGCCACATGGAGAGAGAGAGAGAAAGAGAGAGAGAGAGAGAGAGAGAGAGAGAGAGAGAGAGAGAGAGAGAGAGAGAGAGAGAGAGAGAGAGAGAGAGAGAGAGAGAGAGAGAGAGAGAGAGAGAGAGAGAGAGAGAGAGAGAGAGAGAGAGAGAGAGAGAGAGAGAGAGAGAGAGAGAGAGAGAGAGAGAGAGAGAGAGAGAGAGAGAGGGAATAATAAACGAGTCTTTGGCAAAGGTAAGAATTTCTTAATATTCGTGGTACTTGAGAGTAAAGGTAATATGGCGATCCGTCAGTGTAACAGGGTATCCTATCCACAACATAAAAAGAAATAAAGAAATAAAGAAAAAAGGAAAAAATAGAAAATGAAAAAACTGAGAAGAAAAGAAAAGAGAAATTAAAAAGAAAAGAAAACGATAAATAGGAGATAATTTTGCCATTTTCAGTGTTTCATCCTTACTAAACCTATATGACTTTTCTTAAGCTTAGGAGAGGTCTAGAATATTTAAGAGTTAAAAAAAATCCATTTTGGTAAAGATATTTCAGTTAACTCCTTAGTTCATATGCAGTCTTCGGGAATGAGAAAATCGCTATATGCATATCTATCTTCCATAAACGCTCATATACTTTAGCTATGTGCGTGTGTGATTTTTGTTTAATATGTGTCACCTATTGTTTTGGTGCTGCCAGTAATATATCTATATGGTGCGTGTACGTGTGTGTGTGTGTGTGTGTGTGTGTGTATGTGTGTGTGTGTGTGTGTGTACACGCGTGTGTGTATGTATGTATGTATGCATGTATGTATGTATGTATGTATGTGTGTTCACGCGTGTGCTTATGCGTACACTCCCTAATTCGTGTCCATACGTCAGCGTGTCTGCATCGCTACGTCCCGGCCATTCCCGGCCGTTCCCGGAATCAGTTTAGTGAATTTGAGCACGAAGGGCCTCGTTTCTAGGGACAGGCGCCCATTCTCTCTCAACCTGGAACACAGCAACTTTGCGTGATTGCTCGGCGTTAACCTTTCCCAACAAGATAAATCATATAAATCATCATCGACAATCTCTCTCCGGTCTTGCTTACGCTGTTGACCGACGCCAAATTTGTCCAGATCGTGTCTAAGAAGTCGTTATAAAGTGTGATGACAAGCGTATCGATAATTCAGTTATCTTTAGATACTGATAAATACATCGATAATGCAGTTATCGGTTTATACAGATGACTCCTCCTCTACCGGGGCGGCCCATTTTCTTCATCGTCCTTGGTGTGGTCAGCAGACTTCTTACATCCCAACTCGACTAATCCCTTCCTTTCCTGTTGGTCCCTTTTCCCCCTTACTCTGACTTCTGCCACCTGGCTATTTCATTCACTTCCATGGCAACCCCTCTCTCCCTCCCTCCCCTCCCCTCCCAAGTGGTGCTAGGGAGGAGAGGGGTGGAAGGAGAAGGATGGAAAGGAGAGAGGAGAAGAGTGGGAGAAGGGTGGAAGGGAGGAGAAGGGTGGAAGGGAGGAGAAGGGTGGAAGGGAGGAGAAGGGTGGAAGGGAGGAGAAGGGTGGAAGGGAGGAGAAGGGTGGAAGGGAGGAGAAGGGTGGAAGGGAGGAGAAGGGTGGAAGGGAGAAGTATCAGAAGTGTTTATCAATCTGTTAAGCAAAATTCCGCATCTATGGTTAATTTAGGGTAGATCAGCTTTGGTTAGGGTAGGTTAACTCAAGTTCGCTTAGGTTAGGGTACGCTAGGGTAGATTACAGTAAGTTAACTTAGGTTAGGGTAGGTTAGCTTAGGTTAACTTAGGTTAGGGTAGGTTAGCTTAGGTTAACTTAGGTTAGGGTAGGTTAGGGTACGCTAGGGTAGGTTACGGTAAGTTAACTTAGGTTAGGGTAGGTTAATTCAGGGTAGGTTAACTTGGGTTAGCTTAGGTCAGCTTAGGCTAGTGTAGGTTAACTTGGCTTAGCTTATGGTCAACTTAGGTTAGCATAAGTTTGATTACACTAGGCTAAAATACAGTAAGCTAGATTAAGAAAAGTGGTTAAAATGAGAAAGGGATCAAGGGCAGATAATGTTGATAAAAAGATTAAAAATATTTGAACGTCCCTCACGCTCTTGTTCTGAAAATTATTATCATTTGATAATTTGCAGAGCAAGAACGTGAGGTACGTTAAGATATTTTTATGATGTTTTCCACAAATTCGTCAAAATATGTAGCTTGTCACATTTCCACAGCTTTTACGATTCCATGCATTATTATTTTTCAATTTCTCTTAGTAAGCAATGGATTAAAAAAAAAAAAAAAAAAAAAATCCCTCCAGCTTAATCCGGAATCAAACCCCCACCGCGTATGTTATCGCAACCAAGGAAGTTAATCTAGAAAGTCCTAATCCCGTTTGTTTAGCTGACGCCCACAGCACTGAATAAAATCATCGGACGACACACTAAAAATCTCTCGCGTACGTCACATTTATTTTTTCTAAATATTTTAATTTTGACTTTTCCCCCATTTTCATTATTTACTCTTTCTTAATTCCCTTCCTCTTTATTCTCTTTTTTCTTCTCTGTCTTCCCAAAGCTCCTCTTTGTCATCCTCAGCCTCCGCCCTTTCCTAATATTCCTTCTAATGCTTCTTCTCTTAATACTAGTATTACTCCTCTTCTTCCTAATACTATCACTACTACTTCTACTATCACTACTATTCCTAATACTACTACTACTACTTTTAATACGTCTCTTCCTAATATTACTAGTACTACTACTGATACGCCTCTTCCTACTATTACTAATATTACTATCACTCCTCCTCTTTCTAATACTATTACTACTACTTCTACTATCATTACTCCTTTTCCTAATACTACTACTACTACTACTTTTAATACGTTTCTTCCTAATATTAGTAGTACTACTACTGATACGCCTCTTCCTACTATTACCAATATTACTATCTACTCCTCTTCCTAATACTATTAACTCTTCCTATTATTACTACTACTATTACTATTTCTCTACCTACTATTACTAATACTACTATCACTACTCCTCTTCCTACCACTACTACTACCACTCCTCCTTTTCCTAATACTACTACTATTACTTCTCTTCCTAATACTACTACTATTATTACTGTAATGCTGTCATTACTTTTTTCCCTAATAATAGTATTACTCCTCCTAATGCTCATATTTCTCCTAACATTCATCGTTCTTCTTCTTCCTCTGCTCCTACTACCCTTGATATTTCTTGTCCTGTTTCTCTTCCTCTTCATTCTCCCTTTCCTCTTCATCCTCCTCCTCCTCTTCATTCTACTCTTCCTCATCTTCCTATTCACTCCCCTCTTCCTCTTATTCCTCCTCTTCTTCCTTTTCCTCTTCCTCCTCTTCATTCTCCCCTTCTTCCTCCTCTTCTTCCTCTTGATTCACTCCTTTCTTCTTCTTCTTCCTCTTGATTCTCTCCCTTCCTCCTCCTCTTTCCTTATTCCCTCCTCTTCCTGCTTCGCCTTGGACGACACTTTGGCACCGAATCTACACTTAAGTGTAGACAACCCCCCCACTTCGACTCCGAAACTAGTGAGCCAATTGGCGCCAACTGCAAACTACCCCGGCCCCCGGGCGTCCATCCGTCCATTACAACCCGCCAGGCTCTTTGGGACAAATCAACCGAATTAATCACTTTGGCTTCGGA
>NC_134807.1:24303950-24306450 GCF_046742065.1 Oratosquilla oratoria
AAGATCTCGTTAAAGTTGACGCGAAGGCTTTTGGAGCCAAATCCCTGACATATCTTGAGTCAACGACCTGACTGAAATGCGGCTCTGAAATTCATGACAGCTTCTTTTTCAAGACTGATTAAGACACCACAAGGATCCAGTAATTCACCACGGTATTGGATCACGTGTTCGACTCGTGATCGACAGCTATTATCCTTTCGAATGAGAGGGAGCTATGGGCCGATCTATGGGTAATGCTGTGACATTACACACACACACACACACACACACACACACACACACGCACGCACATACCCTTACACATACACACGCGCGCACACACACACACACACACACTCACATGCACATACTCTCACATGCACATACACACATACACCCTTACACACACACACACACACACACACACACACACACACACACACACACACACACGCACCTAGATCCTCTTCCTCTGTTTCATATTCACCTTCTCTGCCTCTTTTCCATTCCATTCACTTAAAGCCACTCACAAAGCCCACCCCCTCCCTCAACCCCTACCCTCCAGTCCCTCTGTCCCTATTTCGACCAGACATTCCCCGTTCCGCTCCGGAACAACGGTGCCCCGGAACCTCGGAGGCGGTGTCCGGACCACCCAGACTAATCCGAAGTGGTCCTCCGATCTCATCCCACGAACTCACGAAGTCTCGGGTCGCGAGACACGAACTCGGGTTGAGTTCGAATTTTGAAAAAGGTTGGGGGGTGGGGGTGGCGCAATATTGAAAATGGCGATTTAATGACACGGAGTCTGGCACCTTTACATTTTCTCTTCTTTACACGCACTTCCACTCTCTCTCTCTCTCTCTCTCTTATTTCTTCTATTTCTTCCTTTCTAATTGATAAGAAGACGAGGCACTGACAATCTACTCACAGTTCTTTGGGTTCATTTTTCATTTATTTTTCTTCAACCCCTCCCCCCTACCTCTTCCTCCCTCTCTCTCTAACTCTCTCTCTCTCTTCTCTCTCTCTTCGAACTATTTGGCTCCCTCTGATCTCTAGGACCGAAGTCTCCTACAGGACCTAGGGAAATGTTATACAGCGATAATGCCACTAGGGAATCCCTCGTCCCCCTGGTTTGGTTCTCTAAGGCCAAGGTTCTCAACCTATTTTCACACTTACCCCGTACTTATGAATTGCTGTCATATAACCTCCGGGCGATGACTTCGACACTAAATTTAATCGAATTGCATTCACTAACTGCTAGTGACTTTCGGCTGGTTGCTCCACTTGTGAACCACCATAATCCACTAGGGGGTCCATGGACCACAGGTCGAGAACCACTGCTCTAAGGGGTTGAAATCCCTAGTCCCTTGTCTTAGGGAAAATCCTATGCTTCATAATATCCCTAATTCTTTGTCCTAAGAGGGTGTTACTTTGAAAATCCCTACCCCATTATCCCAGAGAAAGACGGTGATGATATGTTAAACGTCTTCCAGTGTGAGTTTGTGTGTTTGTGTGTGTCTGTGTGTGTGTTTGTGTGTGTGTATGTGCATGCGTGTGTGTGCATGCGCGTGTTTATATTTACAAGTTTGAGCCTGTAAATGGATATTTGTGTAATTACATTTTTTTAATTGACTCGGTGTAAAAAAATATTTCTTCTATCTTCTATTTCTAAAGTGCATAATACACACACACACACACACACACACACACACACACACACACACACACACACACACACACACACACACACACACTCACACACTCAATTATATATATAATATATATATATATATATATATATTATATATGCACACGTACACATATATACTGTACATGCACACACAAGCACCCATTTCTAGATATTCAGCGCCTGCAGTACTAACAATACACAAACGAAATCATCCTTTCTCTAGAAAAGGACAAAGAAGCACGTTCGCCTAAATTATTATTAAAGGAGGAAGAGGAGGAGGAGGAGGACGAGGTGTGAGAAGAGGAGGAGCACAAGGAGGAGGAGGAGTGGGAAGGGGAGGACGAGGAGGAAGAGGAGGGGGACGAGTAGGAAGAGAAGGAAGAGTGAGATTAGGAGGAGGACGAGAAGAAGAAGAAGGAGGAGGAGGACGAAGAGGAGAAGGAGAATGAGGATGAGGATGAGAGGGAGGAGGGGGAGGGAGTGGGAGAAGGAGGAGTGGGAGGAGGAGGTGAGGGAGGAGGAGGAGGAGGAGGAGGCGGAGGAGGAGGCGAATTTTCCATTCCTTCATGGAGTCAAAACTAGACGAGCACACGTTCCTGAGCGAATGACGTTTATTCAAACACAAAGAGAGAGAGAAAGAGAAACTGTCAAGTTTACGCGGACAGAAACACGCGTTAACGCCATCTGTCGGCTGATATTGGAAACTTTATGATTCATTTGAAGTCCTTAGCGTGTTACATATAAAGATATGATAAAATATAATAAAATGAATGAAAAGCAAAATAGTATATATATATATATATATATATATATATATATATATATGTATAC
>NC_134807.1:24321450-24341450 GCF_046742065.1 Oratosquilla oratoria
ACAGACTGAAATAGGTATGGTGACGAGCTAATAGAATGATACAAAATATTAAAATCAAATCATGAAAATATATTCAAATTTTCTCTGAAATAGTAGACGCAAGGCTTAGAAATTGAAATGAATTGATGACATTAGAACAGGGAATATTTTTACATTAGATACTAACTAGGTGTTAGGATGTAGCTTTAATGTAAAACGAAGTGGTAACAACACCAATAACCGCGTAGTTAGTGGGTTTGATACAATTCCTTTAGTGACAATTACGTGTAATACATTTCAGAGCTTCAAGATTCTGTTGTAGAAATATTAATTAATGTACTATAATGTCAATCAATTAAGGCTGGTTTGTATATCCACTTGACTATTTATGTATTTCTTGTTTAATTTTCGATCAATTAATCCGTTGTCCCAGGTCTCTCTTGTAGGAGACCCAAGGAAGAAACACTGTGTTGTATTTGCGTGTGACATGTTTAATTATCAATCTACTCGCCATTATGTATCTACCCATGGGAGAGACAGGAAGATCTGTCAGTATGCTCTGTAATTATGTGTCACAGTAAACTTGCATTCCTACCTTACCTTTCCTCACCCTATTTCGTATATATCACCATCCTTCCCTTTCATCGACACCCACTTCCTCACTTCAACCTTAAGTCGTTATCATACTGGGCTGTCTTTCCTCCAACCTCCAATTAATTGACGGTACTGCCTAACCTCCAGAACATTTTCCGCCGTGAAATTACTATAGCAAACTAATTTTTCAACGATTTACATAGAATGTCATTTGACATGCTGGAGGAACATTGTTTTCATCCAGCATATCAGATTCTTTCCCAAGAGCTTCAAGCTGCAAATCTGCTCCAACAGTTGGACGAAAAATAGCCCAGTGTGATGATAACACTTTTACCCAACTCCGTCGCTGCAAACTGTATGACACAATACTTCCTACATGTCATAACTTACTTCCTCATATCATATATCTTCATTTCTGCCTTGTGGGAGTTGACTCCTTGTGTTCAACATGAACGCCAGCCATCTCACAAGGCAAGATTACCGTAGATTCAGTTCACTTCAACCTTGATTTGACACTTTCACCATATCTGGATTTACCACTCTCGTATGGATTGCAAAAGGCGGGCGAATTTCATCATTACATCCGCGATCAATGTAACTGCGGCACAGACAGCAAGCATACACATATTAGGAATACCACTTCCTTAGATCGCTTCAAGACCAAGGTGCATTAAAGCACGACCCCAAGTCAATGTGGCAACAACACACAGGGTCCACAACGCTTGGTTGTTGAAGCGAAAGGCTTCATACCTTCTCTCAAGCCGTCGAAGCACCCCCCCCCCACTGCCCACTCCAGACCACCTGGTTCTTGAGAGAACCGACGTGGCTCATTCGAGTATCGGTTCCACGGCAGGAGCTCCAGGCAGGCCCCGTCCCGAAGACTTCCCGGTTTCAACCGGGAAGAAGGGCATGGGTTGAGTCTTAGTGGGAACCTCATCTCCCAGGGATCTGGGGGGCGGGGGGGGGGGGCCTTCAAGGTTTACCTCTGTCACGGAAGCTACAACAAAAATTACATCATAATCAACAACAAATTTCGTAATTTATTTGTTCCCATATTATGTAACATCACACTTTCTCACCTCATTGTCCTAAATACATCCTTCAATTCACTCTTCCTTTCCACCCTAATACCCCAGTTCTTTAATAAATGAATATATAGATAATTAGTAGATACATGAATAACAAGTAAATGAAATGAACACATACGAAATAAAGACAGAGAAATATATAGATAAATTAATAAACAAATAAAGAGAATGAAAAGGTAGATAAAAATTAAATGAAAAAATACATCATGGAAAGTAAATGAAATTAAACAAACAGATTACAGGTTGCCCCAACAGATGGCTGGCTTCGGCCTGGGCCATCACCTTTGCCCGATGCGTTTGAAAAACCAGGTAAAGTTATAATCTTCAGCAGCCGGTGGACATCGACAGGGCCTTGCGACTATTCGCCCAGAAATGAAAAATGACCACCCAGACGGTCACGACTCCCGAGACCCTCTCATCCATCCGCACTACATCCTCCCACTCCACATCATGACAATTGAAATCTCCTTCACCGACACCTACACCCCACAACTCCATTCTTCCACTCCATTCGGCCACCCGACCCAGTAATCCCTCAGAAATGGAATTTCCTACCCTGGGACTGGTGAAGGCAGGCTCTTGGGCCCACCCAACGACTTCTCGTATATTCATAATGAGCTCGTTAAGACGACAAGGGCATTCTTAGCGAGCGCCGGCGCCCCGAAGTCAAAATATTCAATTACGACTCTGGCCGTATAAGGACCACGAGGATTCCGAACTCTTGGATAACGAATTATGGAGGGTTGTGTGTGTCTGTGGCCGGAGCAAAAAGAGAATTTAGTCGCAAAATATGAGCGGGGAGAATGAAAATTGCCAAATCATGACACCTTCGAGATCAAAAGGGGAACATGGATATCTATCATAGGAATTTCGTGGAAAAAATTTAACTTTATTTTTATCACAGGGCAGACAGCATCAGAGTGATTGTATGTAATCAGTAGTTACGGCTTTATCAAGTACATAGTCGTGGTAACAAACGAAACAACCTACGACTCCTTCCTTCCATGGTATTTCCTTTAAAAAACTATAGAAATTGCGTACACAGGACTATAGTGATTTTGTGGAAGATTAATTTATCTTTACCATAGCGTACGCAGTATTATAGAACTCCTTCCTTCCATGGTATTTCTTTTGATAGACTATAGAAATTGTGTGACAAAGGCTAACTTAATATTTACTATATCGTACACAGGACTATAGTGATTTCGTGGAAAAATTATTACTACATCTTTACCATGGCGTACACAGCACTATAGAACTCCTTCCTTCCATGGTACTTATTTTGAAAGACTATAGAAATTGTGTGACAAAGGCTAACTTAATATTTATCATATCGTACACAGGACTATAGTGATTTCATGGAAAAATTATTACATCTTTACCATAGCGTACGCAGTATTATAGAGCTCCCTCCTTCCATGGTTACTTCTTTTAATAAACTATAGAGATTGTGCAAAAAAGGCTAACTTAATATTTACCATATCGTACACAGCACTGTAATGATTTCGTGGAGAAATTATTACTAAATCTTTACCATAGCGTACATAGTACTATAGAGGTTTTGTGGAAAAAGTTTAATGAAAGTTTTAAACACATACAACGCTACTAAATAATTTTAGTCCACTGCCGATTGTAACGGTTTTGTGTTACCATGTCCTTTTATTTTATTCCATTAATCTTTGCCTCATCATTCTACAACAGCCAAGTTAAGAACATAAGTGGCCTTGTTAAACGAGTTCGTGGTTTGAGTAATTAAGGTTTAATTGACTTCATGTACCGTCGTTCGATAGCCTCGAAGACAATCGCCGTCAAATGGGTAATTGTTTACGTCCGTGATGTACATTCGATTGGTCATGAAAGTGATGTTTATGGAAATAAATGTCGATAATGGCAAAGTCGTCAATGGGAAGGTACATGTTCGTTTACTTGCCCATGTGGTCAATCATGTGGCAGCTTCGTGGAGAAAAAATTGTTACGTCACCAATGCCATTGTTGAAGTCTATACAAATGTTTCATTTGTTCTCCGTCTCGGAAAGAATAAAGATTGTTGGTATGTTATAGTAATTGCTCCTACGGTGAATAGGTAAGGAGGCGCTTAGAGTTTTGCTTCTGTACTGTAGAATAATTACAAGATGAAACCTTTCCCTACCAATAGACGATCTTAATAAACTTGAAGAAGCATCTTGTCCTCATAGGAATAACCTCTTTGTTACAGTAACGTTTTTACAATATTTTTGTTATGTTAACATCATCCAATTTAATTCAGATGGATATTGCTACTAAGCTCTATTCCGGAAACCGCGGCTGTACCGCAGTTAAGGTAAAACTGCGCGGTTGTTTGTGAACGCCTCTACTGACTTACACTGTAATTGAACCGCCGCGGTTCAAACCGCTAGTGTGACCGGGGCCTTAAGTCTCCTTGGCTGAATAGAATTATCTGTTCTTGGGCTGAAAAAATATAAAGAGACGTCACTGTAGCAAGAGGAGGTGATTGTAACCATGGCAACAGACTTTTTTTTATGTTCTTGGGCGTGGTGAAGTGTCTGCCACGTTGCAGAAGCCAAGACGGAAGCTTCTGCCTCAGTTGTTTCCATCCTGGGGTTCCTGGACTCCCCCTGGCGAGGGAGAGGACGAAGAGGAGGATGAGGATGAGGAGGAGGAGGATAAGGAGGAGGTGGAAGAGGGGGAGATGGAGTAGGAGTAACAGTAGGCAGAGGATTAACAGGAGGAAGAGGACTAACAGGAGGAAGAGGAGAAAGAGGAGTAACAGGAGTGGAGGAAGGAGGCAGAGGATAGAGGATTAACAGGAGGAAGAGGAATAACAAAAGGAAAAAGAACAAGAGTAAAAAGAACAAGAGGAGTAACATGAGGAGTGGAGGAAGAAGGCAGAGGATGAACAGGAGGAAGAGGAGTAATAGGAGGAAGAGGAGGTAGAGGAGTAACATGAGGAGTGGAGGAAGGAGGCAGATGATTAGCAGGAGGAAGAGGAGTAATAGGAGGAAGAGGAGTAACAGGAGGAGTGGAGGAAGGAGGCAGAAGATTAACAGGAGGAAGAGGAGAAAGAGAAGTGGAAGAAGGGGATGCGATTGAATGATGTACATCATATTTTAAGAAGTTCAGTTGGCGAATTTGGTTCGGTGTCTGAACCCGGAGACGCCCAGACGCGAGATGAAGACGAAGAAGACGAAGAAAAAATTTGATGGGGAGAGTTTGACCAGGAGTCTGAGGTTGTCCAGACACTGTTGTGCAGACACGATCGTCCAACAGCGTTGCATAAATCAGAGGTTTCCTGTTGTGGATTATCCACTGATGTCATGGATGTGCTATCTGGCAATTATTCATTGGAGTAGATTACAACTAAACCATTTAGAGCAAGGACCACAAACCAAAATCTAATGGAAGTTAGTGGACACTAATATGAAAAAAGTGTCGAAGAATAGTCTCTCCAGGCATCTACAAAACAGCACTACATAAACATGAGGGGTCCGCGGGAAAACAGACCGAGAACGCTTGATTTAGAGGAACTTGAAACAAACGAAATAGAGCTTCAGTTGAACGAGAATAAAACACTCAAATGTATAACCACGCACGCACGCACGCGCGCACACACACACACACACACACACACACACACACGCACACACACACACACACACGCACACACACACACACGTCGGAAGTCTAAGGATCAATTAAACAGGGGTCGCTGTCATCAGCGGCAGTGGCGGCGTTGGCGGTAACGCTCGGGCGGCCATGTCATCCAAAACCACAACGTCTCCACATCTCGTCCGATTCGACGACACTGGGCGGTTCTGGCGGAATTAGGGGAGAGGAAAGCGGCGGTTATGGCGGCGAAAATGGCGGCTCGGGGCGCGCGGCTCTGACGCCCCTGAAGGGAGTGAGAAGGGGGGAGGGGGGAAGACGACGGCAGGGGCAGAGGTGGTGGAAGGGGGGGGGGGTCGATTTCTGGATGGGGGGGGGTCGATTTCACTCCGAAAGGGGAGTGACATATAGGAAGAGGTTAATCACAATTACATTTACAAATACAAGCCTGCTGACATGTAAATTTGCGATGCATAACGAGGAAGGATAAAAAAAAAACATTGTATAACGAATAACAAAAAATAAAAGGAGGAAAGGAAGACGGAGGAGGAGAGGGGAGGAGGAGAGGGGAGAAGGAGAGGGGAGGAGGAGAGGGGAGGAGGAAAGGGGAGGAGAAGGAAGGAAGAAAAAAAAAAGAGATAAAAAGAATTTATATATATTACGAGTAGAATACCAATGAAAGCAGTGTGTACAAATGAGAGAACTTCGAAAGGAGCAAAAGCATCCCAACTAGGTAGAGAACTAGTTGAGAAACTAGACTAGTCTACCGCTAAAAGCCTCGATAGATTTAATCATATAAAAAAGAAAAAAATATTAATTAATAATCATAATTATAATAATGATAGTAATAATGATAACAATGATAATGATAATAACAATAATACTAATACTAATAATAATGATAATAATAATAGTAATAATAATAATAATAATGATAATAATAATATGATAACACATATACCAAAGGCTTTTTCCCCCTACACGGGGGGTAGCCAAATAAATAATAATAATGTGGGGTGGGGGGTGCTTATATTAGTGTCAGCGCGACGTCAGCTTAACAACGGGGGTGTTGACTTCGACAACGACCCCGCTGGCTGACAACTGACGACGACACGTCCGAGAGAGACGCAAGAAGAAGATGAGCAAGGAGTAGGAAGTAGCGACAGCTGTTTCCGTGAGCACTTCCTTGCCTGGGAGCAGCTGATGACGTCATAATATTAAGGACGTCATCGTTGAGTTGTTGACGTATTCGCATAATTTGTGGCATAATTACTGACGTCACTCCCGTCTACTGATTTCTGGCTACTGGCCACGGGCTATAATATATATATATATATATATATATATATATATATATATATTTATATATATATATACATATATATATACATACACATATGCATATAAACATATATATTCATACACAATCATCAAAAGCCGTTATAGGGTAGGTAGTCAGTCAATGCATACAACCACCTTCAGCCATCTTTCATTCATCCAGCACTCTTTGCCTGCCTTTTATATTAATTCTATGCGGATGAATTGTCATCCCTATTACCGCCCACTGAGTGTTAAAAAAAAGACAGCAGGACACAGTAACTCTATTGCAAGGCTCGACACCCGAAGCTGTTTTACCCCCACCGATTCATTTACATGGCGACCCTTCCCCAACCTTCGTGCACTCACGGGTAACGCAAAAAAGTCGAGGAAAAATCTATTTGGAACTCGTCACTTTGTCATCCATTCATGCCTATCTCTTGCCCTCTCCCTTCCCTGCTCAAATGGCAATCCCCTTTTAACCAAGGTCCCCTTTACCCTATCCATCCCATTCTCGGTCTTCCCCTCAAGTTAGCTCCATCCACCTATACCTTCTACGCCCTTATACTAATAGTCTTTCTTCATTAATTTTTTCCATATGCCTAAACCATTCCATCAAACCATAAATGTACTTTTCCAAATCCCAGACGATTTTCTTTTATTTTGAGTGTGGGGGCTCAGTAATGGAGATACTCAATCCCCATTAGATACTGCATTCATTCGATTCGACACACAAAATCTATATACTGTCTTGGGTCAACCCGGAACGAGTTTATTCAGGATAAGAAGACCCCTGAAGACTGAAGTGATGAATAGTACCCGTACCAGAGGCCACGCGAGACTCTCCCATCGTGGAAGACCGGTAGGCGGGGGAAGTTCTTTGCGTGTGTGTGGGCGGACGGATTCTGGGGACCTAGAGGAAGCTCCCCCATCCACTAGGGAGGAGCACAATTAATGGCCCTTGGGAAGGATTCAATGAACACCGGCGGCAGGGCCATTAGCGGGTGTGGGGGGTGTGGGGTGGAATGAGGCTAAACGACATTGGTTTAATTGGGGATGAGGCTGTAATTAGTGCGAGGCCACATTGGCAGCGGCCAGTAGGAGCAACGGGCCGCTCCTAATTGGCCCACGGCCGCTTTCCTCTTTTGGGACAGCGACATGACGTCACAGTGTCGGTTGGGCTGGGGCCCATCGAAGTCTTTTCCTTTTGGTGGGGTGAGTTCGGAGGAAGAGGAGACGAGATGAGGTGAGGAAGGAGGAGGAGGAGGAGGAGGAGGAGGAGGAGGAGGAGGAGGAGGAGGAGGAGGAGGAGGAGGAGGAGGAGGAGGAGGAGGAGGAAGAGGACAGGGAAGTGAGCAATGAAGTTAATGAAGCAGAGGGAGAGCAAGAACACGAAGAAGAACAGGAAGAACAGGAAGTGGGAGAGGAGGGAGAATGGTAGGAAGTGGATTAACTGGATGAGGACGGAGAATAGGAAGAAACGAATGATGACAACCATGAAGAACGAAAAAAAATTAAGTCTAAGGAAAATATAAAAAAGACAATTTCAGAGAAAAAGAAGAGAGACGGGGGAAGCCTTTGAACAAGTTGGTGGAGAGAGGAAGAACAAGAATAGATAAATAGATAAATAAATGAATAAATAAACGAAGATGGGGAGGTCCCGAGTCCTCATGCTACAGGGTTTTTCAAAAGGTTACGTCCTTCACAAATCGTTTCTGTCCTTGACAAACTTGAAATACATATCCCCCTTCTACTCCGTAATGGGATATTTCGACATTTTGCTTTGGCTGATAAGAGGGAGGAGGGTGGAGGGGGAGTGGAATATATAGGGAATGGAATGGGCGGGAGTGGTTTCTATGCCTTTTTCTTTTTGGCCAACCCCCGTGTAAGGGGGAAAAAGCCTTTGGTATATGTATGTATACTTTGGCTGACGTCAAACAATTCCATACAGTACACACACACTATTTTGTTAACTGTCACCTAAGAAAGAGAAAGGAAGAGAAAGAGAGAGAGAGAGAGAGAGAGAGAGAGAGAGAGAGAGAGAGAGAGAGAGAGAGAGAGAGAGAGAGAGAGAGAGAGAGAGAGAGAGAGAGAGAGAGAGAGGAGAGAGAGAGGGGAAGGGAGATAGTGTGATATTGTTACAGATGTTGCTCTAATGGTAATCTCGTCACTAAACTAGATATATTTATACATTTTATATACTCACGCTCATAAGGCTATACTGCACATACATGCATTCTCTTATGTAAGTATTAACGTGTAAACCATGAAAAATATATATACAATAAAAGAAACAAGCTGGATCGTACATATATATTTTTTGATTTGTGCAAGTACATCGTGCAGATGTGCTTTGTCTTTCTATCTCTCTCTTTCTCTCTTTCTCTCTCTCCCTTTTCTCTCTCTCCCCTCTCTCTTTCTGTTTGTGTGTGTGTGTGTGTGTGTGTGTGTGTGTGTGTGTGTGTATGTGTGTGTGTGTACGCACCTACGTTCGTGTGTGCCTACATGCGCGTATGAGTAGGCGTGCATTTTTGAATACGAGAGCCGGGAAAAGGCGTGGCGTGGGCTGGCACTGGTTGACACGACGGGCGTGTTGGGGCGTGGGGCAACAACACTCGACAAGGCGTGGACTTCGATAACAGATTTTTTTCGTTTCAATAATAATCTCACATTATTCTTATAAACAGAATTTAGAAAGCTTGGGAACCTAACTGTAACACACACACACACACACACACACACACACACACACACACACACACACACACACACACACACACACAATTATATATATATATATATATATCTTTTCCACCACATTAATTCACTTTAAGTCCATGCCATCACAGTCGAGACTGACGAGGAGCTCGATGTAAGCATATATACGGAAACTAATACGTGATCAAGTTAAGGACTCCAACCCAGCTCGGACGTAACAAGTGACCAGGGACTTAGCTCATTGCGCTATCAATGTGGTTGAAAAGATGAAAATCTGTTAACTGGGAACCAATTAATGTAATATATATATATATATATATATATATATATATATATATATATATATATATATAATATATATATGTATACATATATATATATATATATACATATATATACATATATATATCTATATATATATACATATATATACATATATATATATGTATATATATACATAATTTTATATATATATATGTATATATATACATAATTTTATATATATATATATATATATATATATATATATATAAAAGGCATAAAATTTCATCCCTAAATACACTCCACACCTGGATGACGGGTCATCCCTGCACCCTGCCCAAGACACAGTACATCCACAGCAAGGCCGCTTCATTTAATCGGCGACCCCCCCTCTCCGTCCCCCTTTGCATATAAGGAGAGGACGGGGAGAAATCCCTTCGGGCTGCGTCAAAATTTACTCACACATACTACCCCACCCGCCCATTCCTCCTCATGCAGTCACAACATCATCCATATACAACCATTCTCCACTCACCTCTGTCTTCCGTCCTCTCCCTTCCTTCCTCAACAGACATTCCACGTCCCCTCATGTTCACTCCCTCCACATCTGCCTTCCATACCTCCTTTACTAGTCTTTCACCCAAGTATCTAAAACTTTCCACTTCCTCCAGTCGCTCTCCCTTAATGTTCACTTCCAGTCTACTGCCACTTTCACCCCTTGTACATCTCATCACCTTACTTTTGCCCATATTTATCTTTCTTCCTCAATCCCTCCTCTGACCCTGCCACAAGCGCAGTGTCGTCCGCAAACAACAGCTGGCTCACCTCCCACTTTTCTCCATTTTCTTTAACCATCTCCAATCCCTGACTCACTACCCTAGCATTCACCTCTCGCACCACCCCATCCATGTATAAGTTGAACAGCCAGGGCGACATAACGCATCCTTGACGAAGTCCCACCTTTACTTCAAACCACTCACTCTCTCCATTTCCAATCCTAACACATGCTCTACTACTCACATAAAAACTCTTGACAGCTCCCAAAAGCTTTCCTCCTATCCCATAAATCTGCATAACCTCCCACAGTGCCTTTCTGTCTACCCTATCATAAGCCTTTTCCAGATCCATAAAAGCCCAAAAAACATCCTTCCCCTTTCCTATAGCTTTCTCACATATCTGTCTTACCACAAAGATCTGATCTACACAACCTCTACCCGTCCTAAATCCACACTGTTCCTCACCAATTACTCCTTCTGTTCCTCTCCTAATCCTCTCAATTAAGATTCTCCCATAAGCCTTCCCTACTACACTCAACAGGCTAATCCCTCTGAAATTACTACATTCACACTTGTCCCCTTTTCCCTTGTAATATATATATTATATATATATATATATGTGTGGAACCTATGGCAAGAGGCACGTAGCTGCGGCCGAAGCCGTCACTTTTGCCCTATCATACACTTGCACTATTGGGACAGGTAACATTAGGAATCGGAGTGGAGTGCAGGATTCGAACTCACAACTATGCAAATGCGAAGCCAGCGCACTTCCGTTTACACCACCAATGTGCACACATACATACACACACACACACACACATACACAGATTATACTATATATGTAGCTGGCAAATTTTTAAGATTATAAAAATGAAATTAGACTTTATATACACTTTTGACTCACAATTTGCTGTCTTTGCCTACTGAAATAAATAATTAACTACTACAAATATTCTTCCTCATATTTCTGAATAGCTTGGTTTTTTATAATTCAAGTTTGCTGATTTCTTCAGACCTAAATTAAATTAGATGATATTACTGGGGTGCACGGAGAAATGTTTGAATAGGTAACAGATGAATAAATAAATCACACAAATGAAATAAAAATATAAGAAATTAAATCCTAAAAAAACAAATTGATACACAAATGAAACCAGAGAATGAAAAGATCAATTTTTTACAAAAAAATAATCAACTATTCGAAGTTGAATAAACAAATAAAATAAGAATTATTTCATAAACAAATGTATGCACCAAGGATGATTAATTTTTTTCTCGCAGTTTTTTATTTTCGTGATTTTAATCAGTTATTATGGCTGTCGTCTATCAATTTTATTCAGCTGAGGCAAGTCCCTTACCTGTGATAGAGTCGAAGATTATCTGAAATTGATTTCGACTGAAAAAATATCTAATCTCTCTTTATTAATACAGAAATTATTTTATATTTGGGAACAACAGTAAAGGTGGTATAACTTTCTGTGCACATAAAACTTCCATGGAGTGTTTGAGTTTCTAGAACTCTTATGTATAAATACATAGCGTTAGACCTTTTGAAAAAAAAATCTTTGAGTCGTTTTTGGTCTAACGCAAGGTCTGTTACGTTGTTCTCTGTTTACAAATGGCGTTCGAATATTCTGGATGAATATTCGTCTTCATTACACAAATTCTAAAATTAACCAAACTTCATAATTACAAAATTATGTTTTACAGGTTATTTAATGCTACACTAAAACCACACAATAACGTATCCAGTGCCTCTTGACTAGTTACTTAGTGTAGGGAGTCAAATGCAATGGTGTACAGCGACGGTGCCAAATCTAGTTTCATCACAGGAATAACTAGGCCCACACCTACACTAAGAAAGCACTAATTTTATAAATACAACATTAAACAATGCTTTAGTGGAGAGCTTAAACAAAATATTACAGTGAATCGCTGTAGTTAGGTACAGTGCTATTCCTTCAAGATGTAGATGTGGCAGCGCAGCAGGGAGGTTCCAAGAACGGTGTAACTCTAGTCCGCGACATCATCAATCATTCTGTGTTGGCTGTGTGGTTAATGTTGTGTGGTAGAGTCCTTAATTCCGCGCTGTGGTACTACTTTGTGTGTTGTAGAAATTGTACCTGATCTGCGGCCTTTGTACCCCTGGATGTCAACATGGTCGGGCCGCTTAATGAAGAATGTTAAGTTTCTCGTCCAGTGTTCAACCATTTCTCTCAGATCTTGTGGGCGACCAGTAGACACAGGAGAGGTGGTGATAGTGTGTGTCTGTGTGACGTAAGGATAGTGTTTTGTAAGACTCTGATTGATGGTTTATTGTAGTTTCACTATGGTCACAGGTGTGGTTGATGTGTCGGTCTGATGGATGCCTTGATATAAGAAGAATTTGATGACAAGTGCACGTGTGACAATGTGTGTGTGTGTGTGTGTGTGTAAGCACTATGTATGTGAGTGTGTATGTATGTATGTATGTATGTGTGTGTATGTGTATATACATGTGTGTGTATGTATATGTGTGTGTTTGTGTATGTATATATATATCTATATATATATATATATATATATATATATATATATATATATATGTGTGTGTGTGTGTGTGTGTGTGTGTGTGTGTGTGTGTGTGTGTGTGTGTTGTATTAACCTTAGTTAGTTAGTTAGTTAAGGTTTATTCAACAATATAAAATACAATTTAGACATACATATATACAAAAATTTTACAAAATTAGTTGTTGAACTATACAGGGAACAAAGTACACATAGGAACTGCAATAATTCTGTTCTTACTTATTCTTCCATCTATTTCATCTATTTCTTTATCTATATCTTTTCCGAACTCCCTCAGCCAATATATTCTTTGAAGAGAAACCTGTTTTTCTAGATTTCTTGTTCACAGCCTCTCACCTTTACTCTTTCTTTCCCATTACTAAGTAATTTTAATTCTAATACTATTCGTGAGAGTGCAAGCTCACGCGTGCGTCCAGAAAGGATCTTCCTAAAAGAGAAAGAAAGAGAGAGAGAGAGAGAGAGAGAGAGAGAGAGAGAGAGAGAGAGAGAGAGAGAGAGAGAGAGAGAGAATCAGTTTCAACACTACAGCATCGTAACTGGCATCTGCAGACTCGTTACCGAAGGCAATTAAGATCGCGGTCGTAATTCTACGATAATTCAAATCGGTGGGACCCGAAAGGAGGCGGCGGTGGTGGCTGTCGTCGCCGCCGCCGACGCCCGCCGCCGCCACCACCGCCCTCTCACAGTAACGCTCTTGATGATAGATGGACGTGTTTGGCAGGCGATGAGGTGCTTGGCAGACAATGATTGAAGGCGTGAATATTATGTTGTAGCGCACCAGATCATATGTTTTTGTCCGAGTAATTCCCGGCGATTGATTTGATGTATGGGGACCCAGACGGGCCGTGCTCAGCCGCGCAGGCTCGGATTCCCCCACCCCCCGTGTTTAGCACCACGGCAGAGGGAGGAGCTAAGGAGGAGGAGTGGAGGGTAAGGTGGAAGGTGGAGGGTGATGGTCGTGTGTGTGTGTGTGTGTGTGTGTGTGTGTGTGTGTGTGTGTGTGTGTGTGTGTGTGTGTGTGTGTGTGTGTGTGTGTATGAGTTGGTGTGTGTGTGTGCGCGCGCGTGTATGTGTGTGTGTGCATATATTCGTACTTGTGTGTGTATGTGTGCGTGCGTGTGTGTATGTGTGTGTGTGTGTGCGTGTGCATATACTCATACATGTGTGTGTATGTGTGCGTGCGTGTGTGTGTATGTGTGTGTGTGTGTGAACAAGATATATATATATATATATATATATATATATATAATACACACACACACACACACACACATATACACACAAATACGTATGTATATATTTTTGAATTTGTATCGATATAAGTGTGGATAAGTGTGTGTGTGTGTGTGTGTGTGTGTGTGTGTGTGTGTGTGTGTGTGTGTGTGTGTGTGTGTGTGTATGTATGTGTGTGTGTGTGTGTGTGTGTGTGTGTATGTATGTGTGTGTGTGTGTGTGTGTGTGTGTACGCGCGTGCACGAGATTGCTGGTGTTGTCTGAGTAACGAGGGGGGACGTTGGTGATGATGTGATGTAGGTGACGTGCCAGCATGTGGGGGAGGGGGTGAGGGGTGAGGGGGAGGAGGGAGCTATGACCTTATTTGGTGACCTGGTTTCGAATATAATAAAAGGGCCAATGGGAGATGCAAAACGGGGCCGATAATGATAGAGGGAGGAGCCCAGCGACTAGATTCTTATCGTTAATCACCTTCAGTACAGTGATCTGCTTTAGGTATTTTGTTAAGATGTTATGCGATTGGAAGAGAGCGTTCCAGGCTCATCGTGGTCTTGATCGGTGGCCGACCCGCTTTGATGGCCCATATTGCGCCTCATTTCGCTGCATACAATTGCCTGTTCTTAGAAAAAAAAAGTGTGTGTGTGTGTGTATGTGTGTGTGTGTGCGTGTGTGTGTTGGCGACGCTATCCCTCATTTAATGACGTCATTAGTTCGGAGTTATGATAGCACTAACGCTTACGATCTTCTCTTGTAAAATCAAACGTTCCAGATTTCTTTGTGACGTCACTTGACGTCACAACTTTACTGTGACGTCAGGGCTCTAGTTCACTGTAATAACATAATTCTAATTATTTGTTGCAACTGAACATTTCTAGTTTTCCAATACTATATGACGTCATATCCTTCATTATGACGTCACAAAACAACTGTGACGTCATCTTCATTCCTATATCGTCACCACAATACAAATGTTTGAGACCTTAAGATCCTCCTCTTCTCTTAGAGACCCCATCCACGTTACAATCTGGTCTTGAGGTTGCCGGACAGATCTGGTCGGATCGAACCGGATTGGATCGTGTATGTGCTGTCGGCGGCCTTAAGACCAGATCGTACCGTGGATGGGGTCCTTCTGGACTCGAGACTCTCACATCCGGAGATTCAGGCCCGGAAGTCTATAGACGTCTGGGAAAGGTCCATCCGGATACCACAGAATGCGTCCAGAAGTGCCTTGGAGTGAGAGGATCATAATGAATTTTGTCTTATGTAAATTGTCTTCTTAACGTACATTTGTTAAGTAGCGTTTGAAGAAATTATTTGCCGAAAGCGTTTGCAGATATCGTTTGCAGAAATCGTTTACAGAAGTCGTTTACAGAAGTCGTTTGCAGAAGTCGTTTGCAGAAATCGCTTGCAGAAGTCGTTGGCAGAAATCGTTTGCAGAAATTGTTTGCAGAAGTCGTTTACAGAAATCGCTTGCAGAAGTCGTTTCCAGAAATCGTTTGCAGAAATTGTTTGCAGAAGTCGTTTGCAGAAGTCATTTGCAGAAGTCGTTTCCAGAAAGTGTTTACAGAAAGCTTTTGCAGAAATCGTTTGCAGAAATTGTTTGCAGAAGTAGTTTGCAGAAAGCGTTTGCAGAAAGCGTTTCCAGAAAACCTTTGCAGAAATCGTTTGCATGATTGATCATTGCAAGAAGGTACTTGCTCTAACATTTTTAGTCGGTTGATGTGTTAAATCTGCTTTCATTGTTATTTTTTTTGTGCCAGAGAGATAGAGAGAGAGAGAGAGAGAGAGAGAGAGAGATAGAGAGAGGAGAGAGAGATCCACTGGTCTATGATAGCATAGATATTCATCACTAGTATCTGGAGCCACATGAGGACACAGGTTCGTGTCTCCATGGTCCTTGCAGTCCCTTTCTTGCTGTACGGCTGCGAGACATGGACCCTTACTCAGGCTTCAAGTTCGGGGCTGAAGTCTCTATGGAGGCTTCTTGTTCTTCTTCTTTTTTCTTCTTTTTCCTCTTTTTTTCTAATTTTTCTTTTAGTTCTTCTTTTAGATTCTCTTCATCTTCATCTAGTTCTTCTTCGTCTTCTACTAGTTCTTCTTCATCTTCTAGTTTTTCTTTTCTTCCATTTCTTCTTTTTCTTCAGTTCTTCTACTGGTTGTCTTTCTTCTTTCTCTTCTTGAATGTAGTTTACCAGCGCGGCTGAACGTTTCTGTAGAGGTTTGTTGTTCTTGAATGTTGTTCACCAGCGCTTCTGTCCTATTGGGTCTGAAACCACTGGAGTGTTACGGCCGCGTGGGTTTAGACCCCCGGACGGCTGCCCTGCTCACAGGGTCATTTCCTGGAGAGATGGCCTAGAGTGGATGAGGTCGACAGGTCATACAGGTCGACCATGCAGGTCGTGATTGTCACGTCAATGGAATATAAAAAGTTAAGGCGGAGATGGATCGTGATAATGCCTGGGAGCTTGTCGAAGATGGAGCTTACGAGTAGAGGGGATGGGGAAGTTTGGCTGATACAGCGTTTCTATCCTTTGGTAAATATGATTTCCTCATGTTTATATATATATATATATATATATATATATATATATAATTTATATATGTTATATATATATATATTTTAAATCTTCATGATTTTCTTGTGAATTTATCTTATGGTCTTCTTTCCTTCTCTCTTTTCTTGAGAGTTATCGTTCCAATTTTCCTCTTTTCTTCTCTTTTTTCTTCATATTTCTAGTATATAATTTTCTTCATCATGTTCTCTTATTCTATCTCTACTCCTTACAACCCTCACTGCGTCTCAAAAAAATTCTCTTTATTCTTTTTTTCTCTTCTCAGGGAACCAGAGCCTCGGCACCATTACAGCTCTCTGAGTCCTCTCCTCCTTTTCCTCCACCCTCCTCTTCCTCTCCCCCCTCCTCCTCCTCCTCCACGAAATAGGGACCCCTGCCGAGGAAAGACAATGCCTAACCATTCGTTACGCCAGACCTCCTTGCACTCATCATCAGAGGGACACAGAATCCTCCTCCTCCTCCTCTTCTTCTCCCACCTCCTCCACTAACGCTTGATCCTCCTCCTCCTCCTCAATCCCTTCCTCCTCTTCCTTCGCCCCTTCCACTTCCACTTGCTCCTTCCCAATCTCGTCCTCCTCTTCTTCCAACTCCTCCATTTCCACGTCCTTCTCCTCCTCCTAAACATCTTCCTCTTGTTTCTCCTCCACTTCCTCTTTTCCTTACCACTTAAACCCCTCCTCCTCCTTCCCTACTCCACCTTTTCTTTCTTCTCCACTTTTTCTTTCTCTATTTTTCTCCTCATTTCCTCCTCCTCCTCCTCCACTTCCTCCACGCTTTGTTTCTCTTCCTCTCTTTACCACTCAATCCACCTTTCCCTCTTTTCCCTCCTCTTCCTCCTTTTCTTTCACCTCTACTTCTTCCTCCTCCTTCTTCACCTTTTCCTCCTCCACTTTCTCTTCCTTCTCCCCTCTTCCTCCTTTCCCTCCTCCTCCTTTTTCTCCTTATTTTTCTTTTTCTCCTCCTCTTTCTCCTCATTATTCTCCTTATTTCCCTCATTCTCTTCCACTTCCTCGTCCTCCCCTTTGTCTCCTTTCTCTTCTCCTTTTTATCCCCCATTTTTCTCTTTCTCCTCCTCCTCTTCCTCTTTCTCCTGCTCTTCCTTCTTGATGGTCCTTCTTCGGCCGTAGCCGCGTGAGGCGACTTCGGCGGATCACAATGGGGCCGGGGGACGCCCTGGAGATTATGACGAGGGAGGATCCAGAACGAGAACGTAATTACATAAACAATTACATGGACAAATGAACAAATACATAAACACACAAGTACACAACTACATATATATAGTTATTACATGAATGAATATGTATACAAACATATGTAAATACATAATCAACAATTTAAGTACATAGAATAATCATACAAAACCATAAATTAAAGAACACCTACACTAATAGATGAAGACATGGATAGAATAATGAATAAACAAACAGATGTGTAAATCAAGTTTATATTCTATTAAATGATCAACTAGTAGTAAACTTTAAACGCAAATAGGAAGATAAACAAATTATTGAAAAAGTAAAATATTCAGAATATAGATAAATAAACTCTTGATTATGACGTCATTACGGCTTCAATATCTTTATGTTCTGGCTCAAAACTTCCTTCTAAATTGCTCTCTCTCTCTCTCTCTCTCTCTCTTTCTTCTCTCTTTCGTTTTCGTTTACACAGCTTGTACTCACAAGAGCTTTTTATCTCTTCGCTACCGGTGTGTGTGCATGTTTGTGTATGTGTGTGTGTGTGTGTGTGTGTGTGTGTGTGTGTGTGTGTGTGTGTGTGTGTGTTTGTGTATGTGATTCACCACCATGGTCATGGATCACGTGTTGGACTCATGATCGACATGTATTACCCTCCCGGATGAGAACTCAGAGGTCGTATATGACCGATCTATGGGTAATGCTTTGACCTTACAGGCACACATATACCCAACTCCCCTCCCATGAGAGCTGGAGTAACGACTCGTAGCGCAGCGATACTGAAATTATTTCAGGCCTGGGCGGGATTCGAACCCGGACCGCCGTAGTTGCGGCCGCGAATGCTACCACTGCGCCATCGAGTCGTGTGTGTGTGTGTGTGTGTGTGTGTGTGTGTGTGTGTGTGTAATAAAGATGAATAAAATCTTATGTGAATAAAATAGACGAAAATTCTTCATAATAAGGAAGTGTGTCAGCGTCCTGTGATAATCACGAACAAAGATATACATAAAAACTTTGCAAATATACAATTAGCTGTATTAATACATTCGATAAAAAATCACATCTCTCAAGTTTCAAGAGAAAATCTTTACATAAACGTATTAGACACTCTATACAAACTCAAAAAGAAAGTTAAGAAAAAAGTTATGTATTGCCATTGCATATAACATATCCAATTGATGATGATGATGATGATGATGATGATGATGATGATGATGATGAAGATGATGATGATGATGAAGATGATGATGATGATGATGAAGAAGATGATGAAGATGATGAAGAAGAAGATGAAGAAGAAGAAGAAGAAGAAGAAGAAGAAGAAGAAGAAGAAGAAGAAGAAGAAGAAGAAGAAGAAGAAGAAGGACGCGAAAAAGAAGAAGGACGCGAAGAAGAACGCGAAGAAGAACACGAAGAAGAAGAATAACGCGAAGAAAACGCGAAGAAGAAGAAGAACGCGAAGAAGAAGGAGAGAAGGATATATGCGAATGGTACCAAGATATCATGGGCCAGGTTTGAATGTCCGAAAGGGACATGTAGGTCCCACAAGCGTGGACTGAAATCCCAGGGAGGAATGATGACTACATTTCCCAAAATGTCCGTAATAGATTTGTACCTGGAAATTACGATAGATACTGGCCTCTCACAAGGACTTTAAATACGCAAAGCTAAAAAGAAATTGCTTGTAAAAGAGCAATAAAAAATGAAAAGGAAAGGAATAATAAGAGAAAAATAGAAAGAGATGATAGAGGAGAGAAAGAGGTAAAGAGAAAGGTATAAAGAGAAAGAGAGAGAGAGATAGATTGATAGATAGATAGATAGAGAGAGAGAGAGAGGAAACATTCACATCTTACTGATATGATTAAAAAAACAATAGTCAAACCATTTTGATCACTAATTTTCATAAGCTCATACTTGCATATATTTAATTCGTTTCGCTTCGTTTTGTATGGTAAAAATAAATGGCGCTGTTGCATATAATGAACCTGCGCTAAATAATGGATACAAGACACACCACCTTAACAAAAGTGGATTTATATAGTGTACACATGCAAATGTTTCCTTGGAATCAGAGTGGACGAAATGGATATT
>NC_134807.1:24346450-24351450 GCF_046742065.1 Oratosquilla oratoria
TACATGACATAAGCAGCAAGGATTCCCGGCCCCGGGCCGACCCACAGGTGTGGGCGATGATCCACAAGCACGTCACGCCTCTAATCCTTTAAAATTAAAAATAAATATTTTCTCATTGGTGCGGATCGCATGAGAGAGAGAGAGAGAGAGAGAGAGAGAGAGAGAGAGAGAGAGAGAGAGAGAGAGAGAGAGAGAGAGAGAGAGAGAGAGAGAGAGAGAGAGAGAGAGAGAGAGAGAGAAGGGGGGTTGGGGAAGGGAGTATAAGAAAAGGGATGGTTGGTCTGCCTTCATCCGTTTTCGCGGCGAGTTCACGAGCAGCAACCGCGGCCGATTCGTCTTGTTGTAATCCGACCCGCCTCCCTCCCGGTAGAATCACTTAGAGATAACTCCATCAAACACGCCCACGATAATAGAGTCACTATTACTCATGACCTGCAGGGAGTGGGCGTGAGAGAGAGAGAGAAGGAGAGAGAGATGTGGGAAGGGGAGGGGGAAGGGAGGGGAGGGAAGGGAGAGCGTTGGGGAGAAGGAAGGAGAAGGGGAAGATGTGGGACGAGGTTGGGGGGTGGGGGGATTGTGAGACCTTATGATGAAGACTCCACGGGTCGTGCGGTCGCCATCTTGTTGAACATGTGGGTGGGCGGGTAGGGAGTGGGAAAGGGTGAGATGAGGGAGAGAGAGAGAGAGGGGGGTGGGGTAGGCAGTCGTGAGCGTGGTGCCCCTCGCCTATAATAGATCGTTAAATATCTCAACCATCCTTCTCTCTCATCGCTCCAGCATGTAAAACTAACATGCTGCCAGTCTTCTCCGTTACCCATTCCAAGGTGAAACATCAATTAGGCTCCGTGGATGGAGGGAGTGGGGTGAGCGGGTGGAGGGGTGGTCCAGCGTGCGAGTGCAAGACGGAGTTAAAAAAAAATCTCCGTTTTTTTTTAGCACTCATTGTTACTCTACATGAAGTTATCGATATCTTATTAATGTTATGGTTATTATTATTGGTATTCCTATAGTCAACAATATTATTATTGGTATTCCTATAGTCAACAATATTATTATTGGTATTCCTATAGTCAACAATATTATTATTGGTATTCCTATAGTCAACAATATTATTATTGGTATTCCTATAGTCAACAATATTATTATTGGTATTCCTATAGTCAACAATATTATTATTGGTATTCCTATAGTCAACAATATTATTATTGGTATTCCTATAGTCAACAATATTATTATTGGTATTCCTATAGTCAACAATATTATTATTGGTATTCCTATAGTCAACAATATTATTATTGGTATTCCTATAGTCAACAATATTATTATTGGTATTCCTATAGTCAACAATATTATTATTGGTATTCCTATAGACAACAACAATATTATTATTGGTATTCCTATAGTCAACAATATTATTATTGGTATTCCTATAGTCAACAATATTATTATTGGTATTCCTATAGTCAACAATATTATTATTGGTATTCCTATAGTCAACAATATTATTTTTGTTATTAATATTTCAGTTTTGTATTTCTGTTGTTTGTTGCTGTAATCATTGTCGTTGCCAATGTTATTATGCTGTTGTTTTTGTTGTTGCTGTTCTTGTTCTTTGTGGTGGTGGTGTGGTTGGAGGTAGTTGTAACGGTGGAGGAGTTGTTGGTGTTGTTGTTGTTTGAGTTAGCGATGATGGTGTTGGTGGTAAGGATTGTGTTGGTGGTATTGGTGGTGTTGGTGCTGGTGGTGTTGGTGGTTTTGGTGCTGGAGGTAATGATTATGTTGGTGGTGTTGGTGGTTGTGGTGGTGATAGTGTTGGCGTTAGTGGTAGTGATTGTGTTGGCGTTAGTAAGTGGTGGTGATGGTAGTGGTAATGGTGATGGTGTTGGTGATATTGGTGCTAGTAGAGGTGTTGATGATAGTGGTGTTGGTGGTGTTGATGGTAATGATTGTGTTGGTGGTAATGATTGTGTTGGCGGTGTTGGTGGTGAAAGTGTTGACGTTAGTAGTGGTGATAGTATTGGCGTTAGTGAGTGGTGGTGATGGTTGTGGTAATAGTGGTATTTGTGCTAGTAGAGGTGTTGATGATAGTGGTGTTGGTGTTGATGGTAATGATTGTGTTTGTGGTAATGATTATGTTGGCGGTGTTGGTGGTGGTGGTGATAGTGGTGGTGATAGTGTTGGCGTTAGTGGTGGTGATAGTGTTGGCGTTAGTGGTGGTGATAGTATTGGCGTTAGTGGTGGTGATAGTGTTGGCGTCAGTGGTGGTGATAGTGTTGGCGTTAGTGGTGATAATAGTAATAGTGCTGGTGGTATTGTTGCTAGTGGAGGTGTTGATGATGGTGGTAGTGGTGTTGACAGTGTTTGTGCTGGTGATGATGATAGTGGTGGTGTCGGTGTTGGTGGTGGTGTTGGTGGTGGTAGTGGGGGGGTGTTGGTAGTGGTAGTGATGTTGGTGGTTTTAATTTCACCAGCACCATCACAATCAATCACAACCAACTCCACTACCACCGCCACCACTACGTTTACCACCACCAACTTCACTAACTCCCCCACCACCACCACTACCACGGTTACCACTAAACCACCACTACCACTAACGCCACCACCCTCAACACCTTCATTAGCCCCAGTACCACCAACACCATCACCATTATCTCCATCACCACTACTAACGCCAACACTATCACCACCACCACTAACACTACCATCACCACCACCACCACCACCAAGGCACCTCCTCCAATCCCACCGCCAGAGCAGAGGTCTCTCCTCTCCGCTTCGTGACTGCGACGTTGGTCCGTGATTAGATTTTGTGACACTAAGCGGCAGAGTCGCCCGGGAAAGAAGAAAGGGGGTGGGGGGGTCGTCGAGGCGGCAGCGGCGGCGTCGGGAAGGGGCGGCCAACCAACCAACCAACCGCGCGGGCCGTCGTGAAGGCGCAGTACTTCGTAAGAGGAGTATGAAGAGTAGGAGTAGGATGAAGAGGAGGAGGAGGAGTGGGAGGAAGAGGATGGGGAGGATGAAGAGGAGGGATGAGGAAGAGGAAGAAGAGGAGGGGGAAGAGGAAGAAGAGGAGGAAGAGGGGGGAGGAGGAAGAGGAGGGGAGGAGGAAGAGGTGGAAGAAGAGGTGAGGAGGATGAGGAGGTGAGGAGGAAGAGGTGGAATTGGAGGAAGAGAGGAGGTGAGGAGGAAGAGGAGGTGAGAAGAGGTGAGGAGGAAGAGGAGGTGAGAAGGAAGAGGAAGAAGAGGAGGTGAGGAGGAAGAGGAGGAATGGAAGGGGAGGGGAGGAGGAAGAGGAGGAATAGGAGGTGAGGAGGAAGAGAAAGAAAAGGAGGTGAGGAGGAAGAGGAGGAAGAGGAGGAAGAGGAGGGGAGAAGGAAGAGGAGGAAGAGGAGGGAAGGAGGAAGTGAAAAGGAGGAAGAGAAATAAGAAATAAGAGAAGGAAGAGGAGGAAGAGGAGAGGAGGAGGGAAGGAAAGGAGGGGAGGGGAGGAGGGGAGGAGGGGAGGAGATGAGGATGTGAGGAGGAGGGGAGGAGGAGGAAGGAAGGAGGAGGAAGGGAGGAGGAGGTGAGGAAGAGGAGGGGAGGAGGAGGTGAGGAGGAGGAGGGGAGGAGGAGGTGAGGAGGATGAGGATGAGTAGGACCCATGGAATATACATGACGTCGTGTTACATGAAAATTACTTAAATTCACGTCACTTTAAGTGACGACACTTCAATCATTTGGCGTTACGTCACCTGGAATTTGCTTGGACTGACGTCACTTGAGAATCACGTCACGTTACATGAGAATTCACGTCACGTCACGTCACCTGAAAATCATGTCACGTCACATCTGAGAATCACGTCACGTCACTTCTGAGTATCACGTCACATCACATCTGAGAATTACATCATGTCACGTCACATCTGAGAATCACGTCACGTCACGTCACCTGAGAATATCACATCACGGTCACGTCATGACATCTGAGAATCAAGTTACGTTACTTGAGAATCGTATCACGTCACGTCACCTTAGAATACTGTCAGATACTGTCACTTGAAAATTACGTCACATCACCTGAAAATCACGCCACGTAACGCCACCTGAGAATGACGTCACTTGATAATCACTTGACGTCACATAACGCTACTTGAGAATCATGTCACATCACGTCACGTCACTTATGAATTACTTGACGTCACATCATCTGAGAACCACTTGACGTCACGTGACGTGAGAACAAGGTAATATCACGTCACGCGAAGATCACAAGACATCACGCCATTGCGATGCTAAAGATGAGCACGGGTCACAAACTAATGGTTCTCCAAAGAATTAATGAATAAACAAATAAATATATAATGAATAAATGAATAAATAAATAGATAAATAAATAGATAGTAAATAAATAAATAGATAGTAAATAAATAAATAAATAAATAAATAGATAATGTAAATAAATACAATAGTCAAGCTGCGGTTTAAACAAGTTAGTGAGCTCTTGTGAGTTAGTGTTAGCGAGTCGGAAATAACCAGCGCTTCTATCCTTGGGTCCTGATCACATTAGCGGTTTCAACCTGGGCGGTTCAATTACAATGTAACTCAATGGAGGCGTTCACACACAACCGTATAGTATTTTCTCGACTATACGGTACCACCGCGGTTTCCGCGCCGTTGAAGTTTACGGAAGGTAGATTAATGAAAGGGGGATGGGAGTTAAACATAACCAGCATTCTTTTTCTGAGTGGAAATAGATCCCCAGTCGCTGCGTCCCTCTGGTCCATAGGGGTGTCAGCCGATACCCCGTACAGGGTTATACACTATGTAAGTTATCATTTACGTAAGAAGTCTGCGTGGAATAGTGGGTGTAGTTCTTAACTCGGATTGGGGATACCTGGGTTCGATCCCCGAGGAAGTACAGGGTCGACCAGAAGTCAGTGAGGGGTTGCAATTTGCGATAACTCTTTCATTAATTGACCTTAGGTCAAATGTGTGGTTCCAGCAAGATGGGTCAA
>NC_134807.1:24368950-24378950 GCF_046742065.1 Oratosquilla oratoria
GGGTCCGCCCAAAACCCCGCGTCTCGGCGTCCGCATGCACGGGAGTGGCTTGGCCTTCCTCGGGGTCGGAAAAATTGGATTCGTCCGAACTCTCGGTAGCTCCTGGAAGGACAACTGGACGCCATGTCGGACATGAATTTGTCCCCCATGAAGTGGACCTCCCCCCTCTGGGACCCCCAGCTCCCAATCTTGAGGTCCAAAGTGTAATGACACTGAAAGGTTACTTGATGGTAAACGTGTTGTTTACAACGAAGACGACGGCGACGACGACGAAGTCGAACACTCGGGGATTGGGAAGAAGCGAGTTTTATCTCGCGTACGAAGCGGACTAGGGCGTAAATCATCTACCACAAACGGGTATGACTGTTGGCCAAAAGGGAAGCAATCCTTTTTGCCAAAGAAAGAGAAAGAGAGAGAGAGAGAGAGAGAGAGATGAAGGGAGGAAAAAAGCTAAAAAACAAAAAGTCGGTTTATCCTGACAAACAAGTAAATATATCGGATATAAATCAAACATTATTTACTTTATTACCGGGTAACATCGTCGGGATATTCCATGTGAGTGACAGTGAGTGCGTAAGTGTGGTTGTCGACTTCAGTGTTCAGCGGTTGATTACACATCAAACCTGGAAGTTCTTCTTCTGATGGCAGATAAACCGGAGTGGACGCTAAACACTTGAATGCATATCAAGCGAAGAACAGGGTGCGAGCCGAGACAGACTCAGCCTCTGTTGACTAAGCACTTGATTACACAGTGGGCGACCCTCAAGCTCCCGGATAAAATGTGGCCGTTTGGCAAAAGTAAACACTTGATGATATAGCAGATGCTGCTGCAGTGTGCCGATAAACTGTGGTCGTTTTGTAAGCTAAACGCTTGATTACAGACTCTGTCCTAGTCCTGGCGAGACCTCTCGATAGATGCAACACTTGATTACTTGGTCGGATCCTGGCGAGACTTCTCGATAGATGGAACACTTGATTGTTTAAGGAACTCGGGGTTTGCGGAACATACTTGGGGCTTGGGCCGGCGCCGCCTCCGACGACTTGATGGCGCGGCTGGTGGGAAACTTTGGCCTAATTGGGTCCGCCGTTCCTCCTGGGAATTAATGAGGTGACAATAATTCCCCTCAGAAGCTCGGTTGGTGTCCGTGGCTGAGCTGCCGTGTTCCACGCCAGCGACATCACGCAAATTTGCCAAAAGATTTAATTTCCGATTAAACATATTTCTCGTTCTCGATTCAGAGCTTAGAAACAATTGTAGCGTGTGAGGAAAGATGTTAATGTACATATACGTATTCATCATACAGAAACATACACAACTCGAATAACTGCACGCGCGCGTGTGTGCGTTCGGCTTGCTGGTGTAGTGGTACCGACTGCGCCTGCTAACTCATAGACAGGACCTCACGAGCGTTGTTCCTTTCCTGTATAGTACAATTTGGTACACATATTTAAGTAAACACACACATACACACACGTACACAAACATACATGTGTGCATGCGCTCAGTTTGCTGGTGTAGTAGTACCGACTTGGTCTACAAAATAGGGGTCCGAGTTCGATCCCCGCCCAGTGAAGGTGTTAGGGTGTTTGTTTTAAGTCGCAACTTTATCCAAAGATGAGGTCACGCGCGCACACACACACATACATACACACACACACACACGCGCGCGCGCGCACGCACGTACGCACACACGCACACACACACACACACACAAACACACACACGCTAACAACACGGCAGCAATAGGAATACTTGCTACACGAGCAAAAGTAATGTCAACAACAAAAGTAATACAGTATTATCAACAGCAGTAGAATAAACAACAATAACAGTAAAAGCAACAGCAATAAAACAATAACAGATTAATAGTTACAGCAACAACATTAACAATAGCAGTAGAAACACTGCCACGAATAGCAGTCAAATAATTTTTTTCAAAAAACGAATCAACTAAAACATTCTAGTAGTAAATGGAATATTAACATATAGTAATAAAGACTAAATGCTAGTAATTGACAATACAAATAACGTAAATAACAATAAAAACAACGAAATAATTTAGAACATTTTTCGATCTAAGATTGTCTTCACTGACAGCTCTTGCTGGGAAATCAAGCATTTTACTTGACTGCATCTACTTCAGTCTTTTCGGTATCTTTACACACTAGTTTGGCTGTTTGGCTGTTGTATAAACAACGAACGAATGCCTTTTCCTTTGAGTGCCATTCTGGTGACACGTCCAATCCCAAAGGTTTTGCTGTCCCCCGCCAGGACCGGGTTGTATATGTTCAGGATGAACACATACGAGAAAGAAGTAGGGAAGGGGAGAGAGGTTGAGAGAGAGGGAGAGAAGGGGAGAGAAGAGGAGAGAGGAGAGAGGAGAGGAGAGAAGAGAGGAGAGAGGAGGAGAGAGGAAGAGAGAGGGGGAGGGACGGGGGAGAGAAGGGGAGGGAGAGGGAGAGAAGGGGAGGGAGAGGGAGAGAAGGGGAGGGAGAGGGAGAGAAGGGGAGGGAGAGGGAGAGAAGGGGAGGGAGAGGGAGAGAAGGGGAGGGAGAGGGAGGGAGAGGGAGAGAAGGGGAGAGAGGGTGATAGAAGGGGAGAGAGGAGGAGAGAGGGGAAGAGGAGGAGGGAGGGGGAGAGAGGGGGAGAGAGGGGGAGAGAGGGAGGGAGAGGGAGAGAAGGGGAGAGAAGGGGAGAGAGGGTGATAGAAGGGGAGAGAGGAGAGAGAGGGAGAGAGAGGGAGAGGGGGGAGAGAGGGGGAGAGAAGGGGAGGGAGAGGGAGAGAAGGGGAGAGAAGGGGAGAGAGGAGGAGAGAGGGGAAGAGGAGGAGGGAGGGGAAAAGAGGGGGAGGGAGAGAGGGAGTGAGAGGGAGAGAAGGGGAGAGAAGAGGGGGAGAAGAGAGGAGGAGAGAAGAGGGAGAAAAGAGGGAGAGAAGGGGAGAGAAGGGGAGAGAGGGTGATAGAAGGGGAGAGAGGAGAGAGAGGGAGAGAGAGGGAGAGGGGGGTGTGAGGGGGAGAGAAGGGGAGGGAGAGGGAGAGAAGGGGAGGGAGAGGGAGAGAAGGGGAGAGAGGGTGATAGAAGGGGAGAGAGGAGGAGAGAGGGGAAGAGGAGGAGGGAGGGGGAGAGAGGGGGAGAGAGGGAGGGAGAGGGAGAGAGGGGGAGAGAGGGAGGGAGAGGGAGAGAAGGGGAGAGAGGGTGATAGAAGGGGAGAGAGGAGAGAGAGGGAGAGAGAGGGGGAGAGAGGGAGAGAGAGGAGAGGGAGTAGAGAGGAGAAGAGAGGGGAGGGAGGAAGGCAGTGAGAGATATGCCTGACTATGTTTTCTCATTGCAAAGCTGAGCATTACTGTTTTGCTGCAGTGTCGTGGGCTAAAGGGGTATAGGGCTAAAAAGGCGTTCCGTGGGCTCCTTGGTGGTTATCAGCGGAGATGGGTAAAAAGTGGAGGTGGAACAGGAGGTGGACGACGACGAGGATGTGGAGGTATGAGGTGGAAGGAGGAGGGAGGAAGGAGGAGAAAGGAGGAGGAGGAGGTGGTGGAGAAGGAGGAAGAGGAGGAGGAGGAGGAGGTGGAGGAGGAGGAGGAGGTGGAGGAGGAAGAGGAGGTGGAGGAGGAGGAGGAGGAGGAGGAGGAGGAGGAGGAGAAGGGAGGAGAGGGAGGAGGAGGATTGGAGGAGGAGGAGGAGGAAAAGATGGAGGATGGAGGAAAAAATGGAGGAATGTATTTATATGACAGCCGTCAGCAGAACATGAGTCGTCTGCCGGCAACAATGTTAGCTCTTGCAAATTGCCAGGAATGCAAAATTATATCGTTTTACATCACCAGTCAGCAAAGGCCGACTAAGTCCTAGGGATCAGCCGTTGGTTTGGGTCAGCTTTCTATATGGAGATACGTCAGCAATAGACTCCTGCCGACAGGAAACTGACACCTCGTTTCTAGTCAGCCACACACACACACACCCACCCACCCACCCACCCACCCACCCACACACACACACACACAAAATCGTCACCCGAGAGCAAAACACAAGATTGTGTGGTGACCAGTGACATTAGTACAAATATAGGAGTCACCCGGGGAGATTCTCGTTCGCAGAGTCTAGTCGGTGATGTTCAGAGTTTTGTGCTGGGGTAGTGTGTATTGAGGAGAGGGAGACCAGGTGGAGTATTGGGGATAGTGGGGGGAACCAGGGGAAGTAGAGGGGGTTGGAGGGGACGGACCAGGGGGAACCGTGGATGCGGGGGGCCAGAGGGAGTAGAGAGGGGAGGGTGGAAGACCAGGGGGTTGAGGACAGTGGGGGTGGGGGGCCAGGGGGAGTAAAGCGGGTGGGAGGGGGGGAGACCTGGGAGGAACAGTGATTGAGGGGGGGGCAGATTGAGTAGAGAGGGGAGAGTGGAAGATTAAGGGGGGACAGTGAGGGAAGGGGACAAGGTGGAAATAGATGGGGTGGGAGGGGGAAGACCAGGGGGAAAGTGGGGGGAGGGGACCAGGGGGGACAGTGGGTGAAGGGGACCAGGGGGATTAGAGGAGGGAGGTGGAAAACCAGGGGGAAATAGTGAGTGAGGGGGGACCAGGTGTAGTAGAAAGGGGAAGGTGGAAGACCAGGGGAGGATAGTGATGGGGGGTGGACCAGGGAGAGTAGAGGAGGCGAGTGGAAGACCGGGGGGGGGGCAGTGGATGAGGGGGGGCAGGGGGATTAGAGGAGGTGGGTGGAAGACCAGAGGGGGTGGAAACAGTGGGTGAGGGGGGACTAGGGGGAACAGTGAGGGAGGGGGACCAGGAGTAGAGAGGAGGGGGATGGAAGACCAGAGGGGGAACAGTGGGTGGGAAGAGGAGGAAGACCAGGGGGGACAGTGGGTTAGGGGGGGACCAGGGGGAGTAGAGGTGGGTGGAAGACCAGAGGGGAATAGTGGGTGATGGGGGGGACTAGGGGGGAAGTGGATGAGGGGAGGACCAGGAGGAGTAGAGAGTAAGGGGATGGAAGACCAGAGGAGGAACAGTGGGGGGAGGAGGAGGAAGACCAGGGGGAGTAGAGGGGGTAGGGGGAAGACCAGGGGGTAGTAGGGGGAAGACCAGGGGGGAGTAGAGGAGGTGGGTGGAAGACCAGAGGGGAAGAGTGTGGTGAGGGGGGATCAGGAGGAGTAGAGAGGAGGGGAACAGTGGGGGGGGAGGAGGGAGTGGATCAAAGGGGAGTAGAAGGAGGAGGGAGTGGATCAAGGGGGAGTAGAAGGAGTAGGGGGAGTTGACGGGGTAGGGGGGAGTAGAGGGGGTAGGGGGGGAGTATCTCGGTCAGTCCAAGGGGCGTTCTAATGAGCCACCATCACTAAATTGATTTCAGTAAATTATCTCAGCCCCGGTTGGGTTTGAGTGAGATAGTCTCAGGAGTACTAATAGGAAGACCATTTAGAAATGCTTCTCAATAAATAAAGGTTTTAGTGTGGTTGGGGTGATTGGGTAGTTAGTGAGTGCCCATTTTACTCCGCTTGTAATTACCTGTCAATCCCAATTGATCTATAATTATTAAGCATAATTTTTTTTCTTAATTAATGATATAGAAAATTATGTATGTATCAAGTTTCAGGAATGGATTAGTAAAGGCCAGTCTGTTGACAGGAGTTTATGGCTGAGGAGTTTTTAATTCTTTCATTACAATTACTGTCTTCTGTATAATGGTTCTGCATCCTAAAGGGAAAAATAAATAGATAAATAGATAAATAAATGAATAGATAAATAAGAATAAATGAATAAATAAAAATATAAATTAATGATAATAATAATAATAATAATATAAATAAATAATGATAATAATAATAATAATGACAATGATTGATGATGATGATAATAATAGTAATAATAATAATAATAATAATAACTAATAATAATGATGATAATAATAAAGATAATAAATAAATAGAAAACACTATAAAAAACCCGATAGGAAACATTACATTTAGTTAAAAAACACGATATAAAACATTACTCTCATCTAGGCTGACCCTCGCCTTCCAATTTTGCTCTCTTGCATTTTCTGTCTTACATAATATACAATCAAGACTATTTTCACTCTACTTCGATAAGAACCAAACATCTCTACTGTTAACCCCTACACTTTGGTAACTTAACCAACAAGTTAAGATACAACATTGCCCGGGTTAATGGGTTCAACTGAAGTAATTTGAACAATATAAAGTGTTGATCCGAAGTATAGTTGCCTGACGGGGGGAGGGTGAGTTCGTGTGTGTGTGTGTGTGTGTGTGTGTGTGTGTGTGTGTGTGTGTGTGTGTGTGTGTGTGTGTGTGTGTGTGTGTGTGCGCGCGCGTGTGTGTGTGTGTGTGTGCGTGCGCGTGTGTGTATGTGTGTGTGTGTGCGTGCGCGTGTGTGTGTGTATGTGTATGTGTGTGTGCGCGCGCGCGCGCGTGTGTGTGTGTGTGTGTGTGTGTGTGCGTGCGTGTGTATGTGTGTGTGTGTGTGTGTGTGTGTGTGGATGGTGAGTGCGTGGAGTAGTAGAGGTGGTAAAAGAGAGGAGGAATAGAGGAAGTTAGGATTGATCAGGAAGAGGGAAAGGGATGGAGGGTAAGGTAGAAAAAGATAGAGAGAAGTAAAAGGGAAGAGAGCAATAGAGAGGGGCAGTAGGAATAGAGGGGCAGGAAGGAATACAGTGGGAGGCAGGATGGAGTAGAGAAAGAGAAAGAGAAATAAAAAGGAGGGAAGAGGAAGAAAGGAGAGAGAGGGAGAGTGGAGAGAGAGGTAAAGAGAAGGGGAGAAAAGGAAGAGAAAGGGAGTGGGAGAGAGGGAGAAGGAAAAGGGAGGAGGAGGAGAAAGGAGGAGGAGAAAGAAGAGAAAGAAGGAGTAAGAGGAAGAGAAAGAGGGAGGAGGAGGAGAAAGAGGGAAGATGAGGAAGAGGAGGAGGAGAAAGAGGTAGGAAAAGAGAAGGAAGGAGAGGGAGACAAGGATGAAATAGGAAGATATAGGGAGGAGAACTAGAGGGATGACGAAGGAGAGAGAAAGAATGGAAGATGGAGAGAGGGGAAGATGGAGAGAGGGATGTGTAGAGGAGTTGGTAGAGTGGGACACAAGGAGAGGGATAAATGGAGAGGATTGAGATGGAGTGAGGGGAAGATGGAGAGAGGAAGATAGAGAGGGAAAATGGAAAGGAGATGGAAAGGTATGGAGAGTTATGAGGAGAGAGAGAGAGAGGACAAGATAAGATTACGTTTTTAGACTAATATTTATATCAAAAACGTTTAAGTGATAAAAAGGCCACCTAAAGGGGTCATCACACTGGGGTATTTCTCCTCCGACATTCTACCTCCAACCTCCATTTGAATAACTAGAACATGACTTTGCTTACAGAAATCTAGATTTCTCTAAGAACATGTCATCAGTATGTCTAATATTCGTACAGGTTTATAATCTCTTGGGTCATCTTTCAGCTTTGCTGTATATAACGGAAAGGTAATTTGATATTTGGAGTTTTGAAAAATAAAATATTGTAACCGAAGTCGTTTTTACTCAAACGAACTCTCAACGGTCGACGCGAGCGAAGCCTGTGGAACCCCAGGGTGATAACGCTTTAATTACTGTGACAAGACACTGAGGATATTTTTGTGATTTTCATTAAAATGGAACGAATGACGAAAACATGAAGGAAAAATTTTACGGTGATATTCTTAAAAAAATTCTTCATTATATAAATCTTGAATAAATCCTTGGAAAGGAAAGATTTATATAAGGAAAAAACTTTTTAAGAATAACATTGTATGAATCTTACGGTGGTATTCTTTGAAAAAATCTTTGCTTACACATACGTTTCCCTTCCAAGGATTTATATAAGATTTATATAAAGAAAAATTATTTTAAAGAATACCACCGTTAGTCTCCAAAATATTTTCTTTGGCGTCATTCAAGAAGGTACAGTTGGGAACAAGCTCCCCCGACACTTTCTCGTATACAGAACTCACTATACGGTAACAACAAAGAGACCCGGACGAAGAAAACGGTCGAATGAAATCTCTTGTTTACTTTTCTCATCAAGACTACCAGTGGCGGAGGCTTTTCTATTTTCCAATTATATATACACAAAAACTACTTCATCTTCAGTACCTCCTTGCATAGTACGAATACCTACGAACTTGTTCCTCCGAGTGTACCAAACCTGCCTCGACTTCGGAACACTCCGAGACCCACATCCACCATCGCTTGAGAGGAGTGCAATATCTGTCTCTGGGCAAATGATTTGCAATATCGTTCTCGTTGAGACTTCGCCCAGGGTCCTCAAGGTTCGTTCTTATCCTTCCCCACCTGCAGACTCTCCCCGTCTCCCGCCACCTGCAGACTCTCCCACTGCACCCCTCGGGTGGGGAACCATTGTTTTGCAACTCGCTCCGTCTGTGTCGAACCGAGTCGAACCGAGTGTGAGGCAACTTGCCAGGGATGGACGATAATGGCATAATAAGCGATTCCTTTTCTTCATATTCTTCTGTTCAGCCCTCTTTATCTCTCATTCTTCTCTCTATCTTTTCTCTCTCTCTTCTCTATTCTTCTTTCCTCTCTATCTCTCTCTCTTCTTTCTATTTTTCTCTCCTCTCTATTCTTCTTTCCCCTCTATCTCTCTCTCTCTCCATTCTCTATTCTTTTCCCCTTTCTTTCTCTCTCTCTCCTCTCTATCCTTCTCTCCTTTCTCTCTCTCTCTCCTCTCTATTCTTCTCTCCCTTCTTCCTCCTCTCTATCCTTCTCGCCTATCTCTTTCCACTCTATCCTTCTTTCCTCTCTATCTTTCATTCTCTCTCTCTCTCTCTCTCTCCTCTCTATTCTTCTCTCCCTTCTTCCTCCTCTCTATCCTTCTCGCCTATCTCTTTCCACTCTATCCTTCTTTCCTCTCTATCTTTCATTCTCTCTCTCTCTCTCCTCTCTATCCTTCTGTCCTTTCCCTCTCTCCTCTCTATTCTTTTCTCCCTTCTCCCTCCTCTCTATCCTCCTCTCCTCTCCTCTCTCTACTCTATCCTTCTTTCCTCTCTATCCTTCATTCCTCTCTATCTCTCTATCCTCTCTATCCTTTCACCTTTCTCTTTTCTCTTATCCTTCTCTCCTTTCTCCTCTCTTTTGCTTCTCTCTCCTCTCTTAAGGTTCTCTCCCTTCTCTCTCTTCTCTATCCTGCTCTCCCCTCTCTCTCCTCTCTATTCTTCTCTCTCCCTTCTATCCTTCTCTCCTTTCTCTCTCCCCCTTTCTCCTTATTGGATACTGGCTGCATCATCTTTATGTAGTCAGTACTTTAAATACATTAGTGGAGTCCCCCGAAGGACCAGATTCACGCAGCGCTCTTCTCTGATTGGAGACTAACATCTAGTCTTTACTCTCCCTCCGTTCTGCTCTTCTCTTTAAAACTCTCCTTGCAGCCCTCCTTTGGCAACTCTGGCATAATCTCTTCAGTGTCCCCGAGGATTGAGATAATGGTGATCAGTAAAAAAAAAAAAAAAAAAAAAAAAAAAAAAAAAAATATATATATATGTATATATATATACATACATATACATATATATATATATTATATATTATATATGTGCATATATATATATAATAATAAATAACAAACCAAATAAACAAACAAAAGATGAAAAATAAAATAAATATAAAAATAGTTAGATATTATGAAATACAGCGTCATTCTCCCTCTCTCTTCATTCTTCTGTTTCTCCACCTCTCTTTTTCCTCTCTTGTTCTTCTTCTCACTCCTCTGCCTTGACATTTCTCTCTCTCTTCATTCTGTCTGTCTCTCTTTCTCTTCGTTCTTTTGTTTCTACTTCTCTCTTTTTCTCTTGTTCTTCATTTTACTCCTCTGCCTTTACATTTCTCTCTCTTCATATTTCTCGTTCTCTCTCTCTCTCTCTTTCTCTCTCTCTTTATCTCTCCAATTCCAACGCTAGTGTAGGCTAACCTTGTAATGACTGCATAGGTTTCATGGCGTCAATTCTTTAGTCCCCAAGGACCAGAGTCACCAAGTATT
>NC_134807.1:24391450-24396450 GCF_046742065.1 Oratosquilla oratoria
AAGAGTACTATTTGGGGATTTTTTTTTAATACTGATTCTGGGAATCGAAGCATATAGAGGTGGAGATTCAAAGGGAAAGACTAAAACCCACGGCTTTCAGTACTTCCACCTTCTCTGCTTCCACCTCCTCCTCCACCTCCTCCTACTCCCCCTCCTCCTCCTCCTCCACCTCCTCTTCCTATTCTAATCATTCTAACCACACAACCATCAATAAAGCCTGTTCAATTTACTCGTCAGTTTAGATGGATAAATATTAAAATCTGTAAACTCAAATGAGAAACTGTTGTTCGCTGGATTCAAGAGGCAATAATCTAAGCTATGGTTGATGGTGGACCTGGGGAGGTGAACCGTCTTCGGGGGGGAAGAGTGGATCGTTATTCTTAGCTTTTGGTCCACTTCGTCGCCTTCTTTGTCCCGTTGCTCGATTACCTCAGAAGTCTCGGCTCTTGTTCTTCTTCTCCTGCCCAAGAATGTTCCTGTTCTTGTGTTCTTCATCGTTCTCTGTCCTTCGGTCTTTTCCTTTTCTTATTCTATTATTCTATTATTTTTATTCTTCTTCTTTATTATTCTCTTTCTTTTATTACTCCAGTCACTTTCTCTTCTTATTCTGTTTTTTATTCTTCTTTTTCTTTTATATTCTTGTTTTGTTTTTCTCTTCTTTCTCTGCTACCTTGTTTTCTCCTCTTCTTTTCCTATTATTTCTTCGAATTCCCTTTTCGTTCTTTTTGTATTAGTCTGTTTTCTCTTTTTCTTTCCTTTTTCTACTACTTCCTTGTTTTTGTTTCTTCCTATTACTTCGTTTCCTATTTTCTCTTCTTTTTCTACTAAATTTCTCAATTTGTCTATCTCCTCTTTTTTCTATTCTTTTTCGTTTTCTCTTTCTCTTCTTTTTCCTCATCTTCTCTTTGTCATCTTTATCTATAACTTACTCGTTTCATTTCTACTTTCTCGTTTTGTCTCTTCGTTTAATTTACCTCCTCGTTTTCCCCTTTTTAGCTTTACTCTTTTTCTCTCTTTTCGTCTTATACGTTCTTTTAAAACATCTCTATATTCTTGCTTGCGGAAATTGTCCTCTTTCTTGTCTGCGATGGTGAGGAAAAGCTTAGAGTTGTCAGTGTAGGCCTTATGGTCTCTTGCAGTCTCTTTCATTCTTATGTTCATGTTCAACATTGAAGCAAAACTTGAAGGAAACTGAGATCAAATACATTATTTTGCACCTTATGCACGCCAGTGTAGTCAACAACATAATCTACATTCAAAGCATTAAGTGAGTTTAGAACAAAGTACGGTTTCAATGGATAAAGAAATAATAATATATCGGATTATATGTTTGATTTAACTGTGTATAACTAAACTAAGTTTCTAAACACACAGAAACACGCACTTGTGTACACACACACACACACACACACACACACACACACACACACACACACACACACAAACGAATTACCGACCGTCGCAATGCACACAAGGTACTCGTGTATGCATACATATGCAGTTAGGAACGTGCGCGTGTATAAAGATAAACCTACAAAGGGAGTGCTTTCGAAACGCTAAATGCCTTTGTGTGTGTTGGACAGCCCGGGCAAGTGGCCTGGAGGCCCGTCCGTCCCACCAGACCCTTCTCATAATGCAAAACTGCTAACATCAGCTCATTCTTAAAGTCTTCCTTTGAAAGAGCCAGTCAAATACCCAATTTATATACTGCTAAATGATCCCTTAAAGTCTGCTAAATACCTTCGCTAAATGCCGGTAAATACACCCTGTAAACGTCGGTAAATAACCCCCTGTAAAATATGACTAAATATCCCCTCCGGACATCTCGCTTCGTTCCGACAAGGAAGGCCATTCCATTTCGTTTCGTTCGCGTCCGTCCCTGGGGGGACAGCAACGGACGAAGACTTCTGGAACATCCGAAGATTTCTGGGAACCGGGTCTCGTGTTCTGGGTTCCCCGGACTGTACTTCGCTGTCGGGCCCAAAAGTTCGCGACTTTATTCTTCGCGTCCGGATCATCGCGCCAATGGAGATTTAGATTTACGCGAAAGAAGGAGTAATTGCCCGACAATGAAGAGGAGTAGCAGCGGACAACAAATATGGCTCCGGCAGAGTCTGGACCATTTCCTCCAATTGTTACGAGCGGAGTGGTCCCAAGGCGGATGGATGGATAGACGGGTGGATGGATGGATGGATGGATGGATGGATTGGATGCAAGAATAGGGACGAAGAGTTGGAGGAGGAAGAGGAGGAGGAGGAGGAGGAGAGGTGGAAGACTAGAAGGAAAGTTAGAGTAAGTGCATGACAGGTGAGAGGAAAATTAATGAGAAAGAGGAATAGCAGCCAGTGGAATAGAAAAAGGAAGAGGAGGAAGAGGAGAAGGTGAAAGACTAGATGAAAAGTTTGAGTGAGAGGTAAGAGGATGAGGAGACAGTGGAATAGGAAGACGAGGAAGTGGAGGAATAGGGGGAGGACAATGAAGAAGAGAAAGGGAAGGAAAAGGAGGAGAAGGAGGTGAAGGAGGAGGAAGAAGGAGAAGAGGAGGAGGAGGAGGAGCAGTACAAAGCACAGAAGAACTTGAGAAAATAGGAGATGACGACTTTGACGAAGACTGGGAGGAGGAACAGAAAAGGAAGACTAGGGGGTAGGAGGAGGAGGAGGAGGAGGAGGAGGAGGAGGAGGAGGAGGTGAAGGAGGAGGAAGTAGAAGAGGAGGAGGAGGAGTACAAAGCACAGAAGAACATGAGAAAATAGAAGATGACGACTTTGACGAAGACTGGGAGGATGAACAGAAAATGAAGACTAGGGGAAGGAGGAGGATTAATGAGAGTAAGACGAAGAGTAGGACGTAGCGGAAGAGGAAGGGAAGACGAAAGAGGTGGTGGTTGTGGAGGAGGAAGATGAGGAGGAGGAGAAAGCGAAAGTGGTAGAGGAGAAGGGTGGTTGTGAAAGAGGAAGAGGAAGTTGTGGAAGAGGAAGAGGAAGAGGTGACTTGGAAGACGAAGAGGAGGAAGAGGAAGTGTGGAAGAGGAAGTAGAGGAAGTGGTGTGGTTGTAAAAAAAACGAGGAGGAGGAGGAGGAGGAAGAGGAGGTGGGAGGAAGATGAAGAGGAGGAAGAGGAGAAAGAGGAGGAAGAAGAGGAAGAGGGGGAAGAGGAGGTGGGTAGGATGAGGACGAGGACGTGGTTGTAGAAAAAGAGAAGAATAGGTGGCGAGGAGACAGGAAAAAAGAGAAGGAAGAGGAGAGAGAGAAAAAAAAAGAGGTGGTGGTAGAGGTGGAGGTGGTAGGGGTGGTGGTAGTGGTAAAGGTGGTGGTGGTAGAGGTGGTAGTGGTGGCAGAGGTGGTAGTGGTGGAGTTAATGGTAGTAGAGGCGGTAGAGATGGTAGAGGTGGTGGTGGTAGAGATGGTAGAGGTGGTGGTGGTAGAGATGGTAGAGGTGGTGGTGGTAGAGATGGTAGTATTGGTAGAGGTGGTGGTGGTAGAAGTGGTGGTAGTGGTAAAGGTGGTGGCGGTGGTAGAGATAAAGGTAGTGGTGGTAGAGGTGGTGGTAGTGATAAAGGTGGTGGTGGTAGAGTGGTAGTGTTGGTAGAGTGGTAGAGTGGTAGTGGTGGTAGAGTGGTAGTGGTGGTAGAGGTGGTAGTGGTGGTAGAGGTGGTGGTAATGGTAAAGGTGGTGGTTGTGGTAGAAGTAAAGGTGGTGGTAAAGGTGGTGGGGGTAGAAATGGTAGTGTTGGTAGAGGTGGTAGAGGTGGTGGTGGTAGAAGTGGTGGTAGTGGTAAAGGTGGTGGTAGATGTGGTGGTGGTAGAGGTAAAGGTGGTTGTGGTAGAGGCGGTGGTAGTGGTAAAGATGGTGGTGGTAGAGATGGTATTGGTGGCAGATGTGGTGGTAGAGATGGTATTGGTGGCAGATGTGGTGGTAGTAGAGGTGGTAGTGGTAGAGGTGGTAGACATGATAGTGTTGGTAGAGATGGTAGGTGTGGTGGTGGTAGAAGTGGTGGTAGTGGTAAAGGTGGTGGTGGTAGAGGTAAAGGTGGTGGTGGTAGAGGTAAAGGTAGTGGTGGTAGAGGTGGTGGTGGTAGTAGTAGAGGTGGTGGTAGTGGTAAAGGTGGTGGTGGTAGAGATGGTAGTGGTGGTAGAGGTGGTAATGGTAGAGGTGGTGTAGAGGTAGTGGTAGAGTTAATGGTGGTAGAGGTGGTGGTGGTGGTAGAAGTGGAGGTGGTAGAGGTGATGGTGGTGGTAGATGTGGTGGTAGAGGTGGTGGTGGTAGAGATGGTGGTGGTAGTGGAGGTGGCGGTAGAGGTGGTGGTGGTGGTAGAGGTGGTGGTAGAGGTGGTGGTGGTGGTAGAGGTGGTGGTGGTAGAGATGGTGGTGGTAGTGGAGGTGGCGGTAGAGGTGGTGGTGGTGGTAGAGGTGGTGGTGATGGCAGGCGGGCCACGAGAGCGGGTTTCCCTCCTTTTCCTCGGTGTCCGCGCGGTGATGGGTCGGGGGTTGGGGGGTGGGAGCCGAATCCTCAATCACGGGGTAATTAGTCAAGCGCGCTATTTCCACTCTGTTACGGGCGATGCAGCAAAGTAATCTTTCCGGCCTTCCTCTCTTTCCAAGAGGAATGTGGATGATCCACTCCCAAGCGTGAATTTACTCGGGTTAGATTGTAGTGAACATGGAGGAAAAGAAATACATATAAAGTCAATAAACAAACAAATATAAAATACATAAAATATAACAAACTATAAATAAACAAATATATAACAAATGAAATAAAATGATAAAATCAGAATATAAAAAAAACTGACAGGTAAATGACAATAAAGTAAATAACTACACAACAAATAAAATATGTATATATAGAAATCTAGTAAATATATAGTTGTGACCCAGTTATACGCTACCATTACCTAGAGTGGTGGTGGTACAACCTGATAATAATAGTGATAACAATAAAAAAAAAACAATAATAATCATAATAATAATAAAAATAAAAATCGACTTTCCATTCACCCTCC
>NC_134807.1:24398950-24401450 GCF_046742065.1 Oratosquilla oratoria
TGCGCTGGTTCTTCATCATGGACTCAGGAGCTGTCAATTTCCAAAACCCATCACTCTCGTCACTTCCACTAGGAGGTGCAACCCTGAGGGGCTGGCACTCTGTCTGTAGACTGGGGCCTATATACGAAAAGCTGACAATCGGTGTCAGCTCCCCTTCCATTAGCACCTTCAGCCGGTGGACATAGGAACGATCCCACATTAATGTAACACAGACAAGAGTCCAAAGTTTCTGTCCAGAGAGGTCTGTTAGGGGGACATGAAGACCGTTGCCAGTCGCTGTGGGGCTGTGGGTTTCCCATTAACTTAAAATCGAGTTAACAATTATTATCATTACTATCATCATTAAAAAAATCGGTTACATTTATTAATTACTTGAATAATTATTATTTTATTTTTATTAAAAAATGAACAATACTCTACCGGGTATTTTATATCCGTTTCTCAGTGGCGTCTTTCTTGATGTATCATTCCTTGGATGCCACTCCTTCTTAAAATCGAGTTAACAATTATTATCATTACTGTCATTATTAAAAAAATCGGTTACATTGATTAATTACTTGAATAATTATTATTTTATTTTTATTAAAAAATGAACAATTCTCTACCGGGTATTTTATATCCGTTTCTCAGTGGCGTCTTTCTTGATGTATCATTCCTTGGATGCCACTAGGAAATCCCATTCCTTCGAAGGGGAACCTTTCTCCCTTCTGAAGCAAAAACGATCTCGGCCGCGCCCTCGAGATCATCTTTCCCTTTACGTCAAAAGCCGACGTTCTTCGGCATCCTTCCGGGGTGGTTGGCTTCTTGAAGCCTCTGTCTGCCTTGAGGGACGACTTCTCTTCAGCAAAGAGACTCTGAATTCGAGAAAACGAAATTTTGACTGACGAGGCGCGGGGAGGGATGAAGATGCAAAAGACATCAGAAACCTGGGTTTCCGACATTCTGAGGGCCCAGTGGATACACTCTCGAACTCATGAGCAGGTGGTTCCGAGTTCGAATCCCGAGACCTGTTGCGTGTTTCATTTATTGATTCCCGACAGCTCTGGCCAGGCTGGGAGGCGACCCAAACATAGGCATAAAGAACCCTAGGGGTTTCTCACTTCCCACCTCGTGGAAATGGGATGGTGAGTCTTTTCTTTTAAGTTTGAGGGTGGAGGACGTAGGAACCGAAGTCGCGACCTCAAAGGCAACAGAGAAACACCATTGGAAGATGGCGGAGGCGCTCTCAGACAGTGCCAAGTCTTCCTGGTACAGAGGCTATGACCGTACAATACCTAGCGCCTATTTTGGTCATGAGCCTGTCAATGTTATGAGTAGAGTTTTTTTTTTTTTTTTTTTTTTTAACCGCAAGAACCCTACGTCGGATTCCGTCTGTCTGCCCGACGGAAGCGTCCGATAGTCGGTTTTCGGTTTTCGTCGGGTTCCGCTAAAGACGCCCTAAGTCGGATTCCATCCTTCAGACGGATTTCACCGATCCACCAGAACCGATTCTAAGTCGTATTCTGTCAGCACGTCGGATTCAGTCGGGTTCTGTCGGGTCTGTTAGGACTAGGTGGCTTTAAAGGAAATTTTTATTGGCTTTCTTCTTGGACCACGTAGACTTAAATTAACCCTCCTTCTCCTCTTCCTATTCGTCCTCCTTCTACTAGAAACTGGAAGGAAAGAACTTGTCATTATCTTTCTCAAAAGAGGAGGAATTTTTTTTTTTTTTGCTTTCGGAGTTGTGGAAATTTGCATAAGCCATTTTCCTTCTCCTCCTCCTCTTCCTCCTCATCATATATTGAGAACTGAACGACGAACCAAGAGACGTTAAACCTATACGAATATTAGATACACTGATGAATTGTCGTTAGGGAAGTCTAGAATACTGTAACCACAGTCGACTCCCTGATTTTCAAACTCACAACATTTGACGAGAATCTTGAATATGTGACCAGAGGTTAATAGGATCTTTTAAAAGAGCCGATTCCACGAAGACCACTAGGCAGACAAAGAAAGAGTCTAATGGACTTCGGGAACTTGAGGGACGAAAGTTGAGTCAACAAGATCAATGGCCCAGAGCATACATGAGCTCATGAAGAAGGAGTTAGTGCTCCCTCTCACTCCCTCTTCTCCCTTTTCCCCTCCCCGCCCCCCTTCCCACTCCCAAACCCCCCCCCCTCCTTACTGTCCAGGACCTCTGATTTACAAAGTCCGGAAGAGTTCTTGTTGTATGCGACTGATTGCTACACGACAGTCAGAGGTCCCCTTCCCGCCCTCCCCGGACACAAGGAAACTCCCTCTCCCCTCCCCCGGACTACCCAGAACTCCCCCAGGAACCCCGAAGGCCCTACGGGAGGGGAGTGGAGGTTACTGTCAGTGTCCGGGGAAATAAATAAGACCTCAATCAGCCTAAGCACAAACTGAGACCCAAGCGACACAAGGGAAGCAGCAGAGACCAGAGATAGACTTCCTGTTGGTGGACTGAAGTACAATTTGAAAAACACACACACACACACAC
>NC_134807.1:24406450-24413950 GCF_046742065.1 Oratosquilla oratoria
GAAGAACTCAACTTCATTAACCTCCCACCCCATCCTCTCCACCCCACCCTCCGCCCATTCACGTGGTTGTTCAATATTCCTTTGCAATTGTCGCGGCGTTGTTGCACATGCGCTTGAAGGTATACAAACGTGGGGTACCTGGTTTACGCACAATGAACTACAGGCACCTAAACATGACCTAAGATGTCTTGAAATTCTACTTAAAAAATTCCTTGTTGAAGGTTTTTGGTTTATATACAGTAGATACCTCGTAGTTAGTGATTTTGTAAACAGATTGTATTAATAAAATGATAACGAAGGATGTGTTTACGTAAGTCTGGTATAAACAGCATGGGTCAAATTCGGGTGTTCTCTGCAGTGAGTTTTCGCCATATGTGGACACGCACAGGAGTGAATCCGCAAGGAATTTAGTCCCCATTTGCCCCACTGCACCAACTATTGAGAACTACCACTGTCAACATTCCCTTTCACTCCCATGAAAAATGAAAATAAACGAAATAAACAAATAGATAAAATAAATGAATAAAAAACAAAATAGATAAATGAATAAAACAAAAAGTAAAAATATATCAAAATAATAAATAAATGAATATATAAATAAGATAGAATAGATTAATAATCAGGAAAAAAATAAAAATAAAAAATATATAAGAATAAGAACGATAAATCAAATAAAATCAATAGAAAATGACATGAAATAAAAAATACATTACAAAAAAAATAAACAAGAATAAATATATAGATCAATAAATAGTTACAATAAACACTCCGCAGATTAAAAGAGGTAAAACTGAGTCTGAACGAGGAGCTACGGTCTGAGGTACCACATAGAGGAGAGACAAAGTTAAAGCAAAGATAATAAAAGGAAAAATCTGGGTACTGTAAGACAAAGAAGGTTCTGTTTAACCAAAAATAAATAAATAAATAAATTAATAAATGAATCAATCAATAAAAAGTAACAAATAAAAACAGAATAATTGTACCAATAGAAAGAACAGATAATCACTGTATCATCTTTCCTGGTGAAAAACTGTATCAAATTTAATATTAACAGATATTCAACAAAATATAAATGGTTATTTCAACAAAACTCGAATGAGATCCAATAAGACAAGAAGTAAATCGACAAAGGAACCCAAGATGAAAATTAGAATATATATAAAAACAAATAAATGTTAACTTAAATAAGGCATAAACAAATACAAATAAACAAATAAACAATGAAAAATAGATTAATAAGCAAACAAAAGGATAAAAATTAGTACGATAAATAATAAACATACACCATTAGATCATAAACTACACAGGCAAAGTAAAGAATAAATACAATTAAATAAGCAATAAAAATAGATTGATAATCGAACAAGCAAGATGAAATCAGAACGATAAGGAATAAACAAGCAAACAAAGAAACAAGGTCAGTAGGATATAAAACAAATATACACCATTAGGTCATAAACTACACAGGTAAGTAAAGGAACCACCACGAAAGCAAAGAAGGGTTATCTAGGACAGAATTGGGTTGCACTAGTTAACTACTATGTAAGTCTAAACAAACACGGTGTGCTGTAAAACTCATGTTGGTGATTACAAGCAACAGTACCTCTGCTAAACACAGAGTTTAAGAGAAAACAACCCTTAAGACGGAAATATTTCAACTGGAGGGCGTGTTTGAAGACAAAGATGGCGACCATTTGGGAAGTGACCATAAATATAAACAAATCGAGCTCACAAGAAATATTTATGTCTATTGTTCACATGCCAGCAGCAGAAAAATACACGGGAATTTTGAATATTTTAGTTAACCTTAATATGACTCAAATGGATGAAACAACTGATGACGTAAGCGGAGCACCTTATATATAAAATAAATAGATAAATAAAATTAAATACCTAAATGCCAACAAACATACAAATATGTAAATAATATGAATCAAATGGGTGATGTCGTAAGAGGAGCAAAGGATATATAAAACAAATAAATAAATGAAATTAAGTAAAAAAAATGAAAATAAACACAGAAATATGTAAATAACATTAATGAAAGGGATGATGTAGTTGATGACGTAATAGTAGCAAACGATATATAAAATAAACTAGTAAATAAAATAAAATAAAATAGAATAAAATGAAGTATAGAAATGAGCATACTAGATAAATAAACATAAAAAATAATAAAACAAAAACCCAGAAATATAGTTTTATATATTTTTAAATTATTATAGGTTCCCAAAACTACACAAAACAATTTAAAAGAAAACAATACAATAAAAAATAATACCAAGATCAAACAGATTCAAATTAAGTTAAACAAAATGATACCAAACAAAAATATGAAATGAAAAATACATATAAAATAAAATCGAATAAAACAAAACAAGCACAAGACACAGACATAAACAAATTGGGTAATGTCTATAAAGACGTACAGTGGGGTGAGGGGAGCATTTGAATTTAACACAAAGAAACGACACATTAGGGGGTGGGAGGGTTGTGTGAACAAAGTTAACACGCTGTTAACTTAAACAAGAATTGTATATATAAACAAGAACAAAATGCACATTGAGATAACACGTACTGAATGTTCAGCTCGAAATTGTGAACATCGAAGAACTCACAGAGAGGAGGGGGGGGGGCTATCCCCTTGCCTCCAATCGCCCCCGACAAAAAAAAAAAAAAAAAAAAAAAAAAAAAAAAAAATTATAATTACTTGTTGTAACTTAGAAACCCCATTACTCTCAGCTCTATATTTCAGCGTCTAAATGACCTGTTTCTTGGTTGCATTTCCCCACTCTTCACTCTCAGCGTTATTCACATAATACTTGGACTGTCAAAATGGAGGTCATTTCGTATTTAACTGATATTACTTTATATTAAATTTCTATTATATTTTTATACTACTTTCTATTTTCATACATCATTTACATTATCTATATTCTATCTATATCAATATTACCTTAATTCGTCTAATATTAATTGGACTATAAAAATGGAGTTGATATCGTTTATACATATTTTTCATTATATTCTTATATAATTTATTATTTTCTTGATAAATTATTTACATTATCTATATTTTATTTATATTATCTTTTATATAATTTATTTATAATTAGCTGTTATCAGTTATATTATCTATTTTATAATCATTATTTATTATCATTTGTATTTATTTTCTAACTAATGTTATTTTTAATCAGAGATTTTAGTACAGGTTTTAGCCATTAAGATCATGAAATACAGTTGGAACATGTCAGTCTCTCAACAACTTGACCTTTGTTGGCGTAAATACTAATGTGCTATTACTGCATAATGAGATGATAATAAAGCCTTTCTTTAGAGTAGACCGTCGAGTTTTTAAAAAACAAAGTTATTATCAAAGTTGCTCTTTTGATTACTGTTTAACTAATTATTGTGACGCTGGTCGAGCGGCAGGTTAGAGCGTCGCTACTTGCGGCGGAGGTTGAGGCGACGGCGGTTCGAACTCTCCCGTTAGCGAGTCGGACCAAGGGCATGGTTCATTAAATTAAACAGTACAAAGTCCTATGTAAGGGACACTGTCCTAGCCTCCTGATAGGGGGGAGGGGAAAATCACGAATATAAATCAAATTATCAATTACCTTTTTGACGCTCTTCTTTTTTCGATTTTTTTTTTTTTTTGGGGGGGGGCCACGAACACCACAGGAAGAAATCTGGTAAGGTTAAGCATGTTATTACGATTAATGTAATATACTAACAAAGAATATAATTACAAAATTATATGCATGCACTCAAGGGCGCGACATATACAATATATATTATATATACATACATATATATATACATATATATATATATATATATATAGATATATATATATATATATATATATATTATACTTTCATGTCTGCGTTGTTACGCCCAACATTTTGTAGGCCCCTGAAAATTAGAAACATAAGAATTGCCCAAGGAACCTACATAGTTGTAACTTACCACGTTCTCCATCTTTATTTTTTCAGGTAAGGCGTCTGAAAACCCTTGGCCTTCAGAGAGAGAGAAAAAAGTCTTTGTAAGTATTTCGAAATAAGTACCAGACCAAGGCAGCCATTACATGTACATGTGTACACAGACACACACACACACAGACACACACACACACACACACACACACACACACACACACATGCACGCACGCGCACACAAACTTATATACAATTAATTGTGACTTACTATACATGTAATATATTATTATTAGCTATCGCAACATTTTGAGGAGAGAAGGGAATATGGAGACTAATAAAGAGTTGAGATTATTACCATTTTCGAAACGTTGGTAAAAACTTCAGTTCTTCCACCGAGTTTTCTTTCCTCCTCACAAAATATATAATAGCAAACAACTTAATAAACTGAATAAGAATAAACAAAATATAATAGAATGATACAAGTAAAAAATAAACAACTGAATAAATAGATGAAAAATAAAATGGAAATCAACTTCGAACAAAATTAATCCCTTCAATAAATCATCAGAGTATTGTATGGCGTGGAGCAAAACCCCGTTCACCAGGTTAGCATAATTCCAGGCTTTCTTTATCCAAGCCCTGTTTGCCCAGGATTCGAACTCACGACCACCTGCTCATGAGTTCAAGTCGGTATCCACTGGGCTACTGAGGGAATGGGGAAACGACTAGATTTCTAAAGTTCCTCTTTATCTCAACTTTTTTTTTTTATTAATTTCATCTGAAGTTAGTCAACATTTTCTTCATAACTGTTGCAATTTTTTTCTTTTCTTTTACCTTGCATTATATATTTTTTTTCTAATTTGATATTTTTATCTTGTTTTTTTCAAATCTTGAATTAATTTTTTTAATTCCTATTTTTTATTGTAATATATGTTTTCCAAGATTCTTTTTCTTATACAATCTAAAATATATTCATAAGCACACTATAGTAAACACACTATTCTAAAAATCCGTCTAATTCAGAGGATCTGTATTTGGCAACAGCAGCCAAACATAACATTTACCTAAAACGAGACAGCATGGTTACGGTACCAACATGTAATGATGGGACAATACGAAAATTCTTGGCAATTCCGATACGAGTCCCGATACTTCTCTAAACTTCCGATTCCGATACGAGTTCCGATACTTCTCTAAACTTCTGATTCCTATAAGAGTTCCGATACTACTCTAAACTTCCGATTCCGATACGAGTTCCGATACCGATCTAAACTTCCGATTCCGATACGAGTTCCGATACTTCTCTAAGCTTCCGATTCCGATACAAGTCTCTATACAGCTCTAAACTTCCGATTCCGATACGAGTACCGATACTGCTCTAAACTTCATAGTCCGATACGAGTTCCGATGCCGCTCTAAACTTTCGATTCCGATACGAGTCTCGATACCTCTCTAAACTTCCGATTCCGATACGAGTCCCAATACTGACCTAAACTTCCGATTCCGATACGAGTCCCGATACAACTCTAAACTTCTGATTCCGATACCAATCCCGATACTTCTCTAAACTTTCGATTCCGATACGAGTCCCGATAGTTCTCTAAACTTCCGATTCCGACATGAGTCCTGATGCTGATCTAAACTTCCGATTCCAATACGAGTCCCGATACTGCTCTAAACTGCGGATTCTGATACGAGTCCCGATACTGCTCTAAACTTCCGATTCAGATATGAGTCCTGATGCTGATCTAAACTTCCGATTCCGATACGAGTCCCGATACTGCTCGAAACTGCGGATTCCGATACGAGTCCCGATACTGCACTAAACTTCCGATTCAGACACGAGTTCGATTCCGATACCTGCAATGATTATAATTCACTGTTATTTTCAGACCCTGCAGTTGGCTTTGTGATCAAAACATACTTATTAATCATTTATCGGAATCGGAAGTTTGTAGCAGTATCGGAACTCGTATCGGAATTGTTAAATTTTTTGGTATCGTCCCATCACAAGGAATATCCTAACATCAAGAATACTAAATCATGAACCTCAATGACACAAGGCTAGTTTAATAGTCCCTAGTTCTAGTGACTTGTAAACTAGCCCTCTACTTGCCCAGTGTGAACAGGAAGTTGGTAAACTTGCCTTCAAACTATCCTAGTGTCAACACTTACTTGCTGGGTAAGTTAACTTTCAACTAGCACTAACGGCTAGTTAACTGGCCCCGTGGTAACGAGGCCGAAAAGAAATACAGACAGTATATTGTCAGGAGTTATTGATGCCCCCCCCCCAAACCATTTTGGGCTGCAATTGCAAAAAGACCAGAATAATTGACACGTGCAGAGGAAAATAGTGTCTTAATCACCCGTTTTCAAAACAGTTTTCGTTTTCATCTTTGTTTCGTTTCGCATTTCTTTCGGAACGTAATTTCCTCTTTTCCTTAAACACTCTTATTTATTTCCGAACTGTTCATTTTGTGGTTTCAGTTTTAATCGTCCTTTTTTCGTTCTTAATGGTGATGACCATTGTAATGACACACCAGTGAATGAAGAATTTGGCATCTGAACGAACATTTCTGGAAAATCCTTGTCAATATTTGACTACCATGCACATGTACGATGTATTTTGCTAAACACTGTTTTCCTTTCACTTCTCTCTGCTTCTCTTCCTATCTCTAAACAAACACATAAACACATACACACATATTTTTCTATAAAGAGGGTTTTCAATTTAATACAGAAGAGGTGATATGATTGATTATATCACACTCGTACGCAAAAACATGTACATCTTTATACATACATACATATGCATATGCATAATATTATACACACACATATATATATACATATATAAACACAAAAACACACCAAAGATATGCACAAACAATACATTTGCAAACAATATGCACACACACATAGGTACGCACGAGCACATGCTGTTACAGTGCCGTGCCAATAATGAGGCGGTGTGGGCAACGCGAGATGTGGTGATAACTGTGACGAATTGGCCGACCTCGGCAGGGACGAGGAAGGGAGGGGGGAAGAACGGTTACGGGAGGAGGAGGAGGAGGAGGCGGCGGAGAAGGAAGAGGTGGAGAATGAGGGGGAGAGGAGGGGGAAGAAGAGGATGAAGAGGAAGAGGTGGAAGAGGAAGAAGAGGAAGGAGAGAAGAAGTTGAAAGAAGAAAGTTGAAGGAGTTGAAGTAGGAGAAACTGGATGAGGAAGAGAAAGAGGAGGGGAGGAGGAAGAGGAGGAGGAGGAGGAGGAGGAGGAGGAGGAGGAGGAGATGTAGGGGGAGGGGAGCAGGAAGAGACAATGGAAGAAGAATAGGAGGAAGAAGAAAAAAAAAATTAAACATGCACTCTACTATTCTATTGTCTCTAACAACTTATCTAATATAACATTACCAACACTGCTCTTATCTCCTAATATGAAGTCCACTTCATTTTTCGTTCTTCCATTGTTCCCTTTGAGAAATAAGGCAATGGCTTGGCCAACCCCCTATATATGGGAAAAGACCACTGGCAACCACACTTACCCTCGCGTAGTCACAATC
>NC_134807.1:24423950-24428950 GCF_046742065.1 Oratosquilla oratoria
AAGGAGAATCAGTGAAAAAGAATGACGAGGAGTAGGAAATGGGAGGAGGAGGGGGAGGGGGTAAAGGAGGCGGGGGAGAATGAAGAAGAAACAGGGGGAGAGGAGCGGAAGAGGGGGGAGAGGAGCGGAAGAGGAGGGGAAAGGAGAAGGTAGGATGCAGGTTGGTGTATATGACTAAAATAAATATATAAACATATAAAATAACATAAAAAAAATAAATGAATAAATGATTAAAAATTAACAAATAAAATATATGTATATATATATATTGTACACGTGAATAAAACGAACAGATTAGTGAATGAATAAAATGAATACATATAGATGATCAGGTAGATAAATGAAAATATAGTTAGATAAATGAATAGATAAATGAAACTATAAATTAATGAATAAATAAATTCAGAAGTAGTATGTCAATAAACGAAATAGAAATATTGAAAATACAAGCTATACAACTAAAAATACAATGGAAATAATAGAAAAAATTGAGTCTCACAAATGTGATAAATTTTGACGTAACAAGCATCAAGTCACGTGATATTATGACGTCATTGGAATATGACGTCATTATAATAATTATGACGTCATTTTGAAGTAACGTCACACGTATGTCATTATGATATGTGATGTCATATGTAATGTCATTATGACATGTGACGTCACATGTAATGTCTTTATGACATGTGACGTCACATGTAATGTCATTATGACAGATGACCTCACACCAAACTCGCTTACTGGCGACGTGATATGAACAGTATAAAAATAGAGACGTGACATCACCGTTGTTAATATCTATCTGAAATATCAGTGACGTGAACGATGAACAAGATATCGAAGAGATAAATCTGTCACGGACAAATATAACAAGGTCATTAAGGAGACCAGACGAAATCAATTCCATGCCATGATAAAAAAAAAAAAAAAAAAAAAAACGATGACGTCACCAGTGCCACAACCGTTAGTCACGTGACTCGTTCATGTATTACTGCGGACAACCGGATCTGACTCAGCAATATATATAAAAAACAAAACAACGATGATATCACCAACTGTACCACAACCAGACTAAATCAATGCCACGCCATAAAAAAAAAAAAAAAAAAAAAAAAAAAAAAAAAAAACGATGACGTCACCAGTGCCACAACCGTTGGTCACGTGACTCGTTCATGTATTACTGCGGACAACCGGATCTGACTCAGCAATATATGGCAATGATGCTTATACACTTTCATTCCTGATTTTTTGATACATTTCTTCATAAAGTACTTTCCTTATGCACTTTTGTACTTAATGTACTTTTGTATCTAAAGTATTTTAGTATTTCATGTACTTAAGTACTTTTGAACTTATGCATTTAGTAGTTTTCCTCATTTATTTGTTTTAATGAATGATTACTTTGGCGACACAGGACATCAATACAACTTCAAAATCAATATTGATGATGATAATGTCAGTGGTGAGTGATATATTAAAAAAAAAAAAAAAAAAAAAAACGATGTCACCTTGATAAATACCAAAAGTATATTCTACTTTATATATTTCCTATCTGTCCTCGCTATGGGTTAAAAGGTCTCCTATTGCTATGGCTTCCCATTGGATGATTTTTTTTTGTCCTTTCTTTTATAATGACTATGATTTTCTATTTTGTTTATTCTGTATGATCATATATGGAGGGAAGATAATGAATATATGCTCGAGCCACGAGACAAATCCTAGTAGTTAGTCAACATTGCTTAGCAGTTAGACATTTCTTTTATATATATATATATATATATATATATATATATATATATATATATATATATATATATATATATATATACAGTATATAAAGAGAGAGAGATAGAGAGATAGAGAGAGAGAGAGAAAGAGGGGGGATTTCACTTCTGGAAGGAACCCAGAGGCAACATCCAAGAACGAAGGCCCTGGAAAGGTCCGTCCTCCCTCCCTTCCTCCTTCTCTCTCTCTCTTGTTGTTGCGGGCGGCAGCAGCGTGAAGAGATACGCAATGTGCGCGATGGACGACAGCGCCTGTCGAGAGCACCTGGCAGCCCTCAACGAGGAGGAGGAGGAGGAGGAGGAGGAGGATAGGAAGAGGAGGAGGCGGGAGAGGAGGAGGAAGCGGGAGAGGAAGAGAAGGAGGAGGAGGCGGGAGAGGAGGAGGAAGCGGGAGAGGAAGAGAAGGGGGAAGGGGAAGAGAAAGAGGAAAAGGAGGTGGAAGAGGAGGAGGAAGAGGACAATATGCAGGGATTGGAAAAGGATAATGAAAAGGAAATGAAGGAGGAGGATGGAGGAAGAGAATAGGAGGGAGAGAATGGGACGAAGAGGATGAGAACGAAAGGAGAAGAGAAGGAAGAAGTGGAGAAGGATAAGAAGAAGGGAAAGAAGGAAAGGAAGGAAGGAGGAGGAGGTAGAGCATGAGAAGGATATTAGAATGAAAAGAGGGAAAAAGAGAAGAAGGAAGATATGAAGAAGGATAAGAAAGGAAACAAGGAAGAGGAAAAGGAGGAGGAAGAAAAAGATAAGGATGAGGATGTGGATGATGACGAGCACGAGATGGACGAGGACAACGATGATGATGATGACAATGACGATGACGATGATGATGACGATGATAATGACGATGATAATGATATTGATAATGATAATGACGATGATGATGACAATGATGATGATGATAATGATGATGATGATGACGACGACGATGACGATGATAATGATGATGATGGTTATGATGACAACGACGATGATGATCCGCTGACGCCTCTGTGGGGGCACAGCAGGTGCGGAACGACGGTCACTGTTGCGCTGAGCCGCGCCGGGGGGCAGGTGTCGAGCTGCGGGTTCTGGCGCCGCGCCGCGCCGGCAGAGACGCGGCGCACTGCAAATGTGAAACAAGAAATGAATGATCAGGGGGACGGGATAGCGGACAGGCAGTCAAGAAGAAACATACATACGTACACATATGTACACACACGCCTGCATACATACACACACACACACACACACACACACACACGCACGCACACAATATGGCACAAATTAAGGGCAGAGTTGGCCATTGGGAACGCAGAAACGGAACCTTGCGAGTATAGCTCCTGTTCTGTGTAACTGGGTAGATGCACACGCACACGAACACACACGCACACACACACACACACACACACACACACACATTGGAACACCGACATAACATGTTTTATGAATACATGTATATCTATATGTATGACACACAATAACTTTAAACAGGCTTATGTTAGTTAATTCTTTGTTTACGATTCGGGTAAGTGGGTACAATATCTGCAATACTTCAATACCGTTCTTAAAGAATAAATAAATAAACAAATACATAAATAAAACATACAAATGAAAATAAGAATAAAATAAAAGTGAACAAATAAAAGAGAACCCTTACTGCTAAAACAATAATGATAATGATGTTAACAACAATAATAATGGTGATAATAACAATTATAACAACAACAATAACAATAGCAATGATAACAACAATAATAATAATAACATAGAACGAAATTGGTATGGATATCTTATCATTAACCAGCGCTTCTATCCTTGGGAACATCAAATCGCAGAGGGGTTAATCTCAAATCACACGTGATTCTGAACCATAGGGGTACCAATAAAGCCCAAAAATACTGGAGATAACAAGGTTGCTATTGTCAGTCTTTGGCTTCGATTTTGTTTCGTAAATGAGATTCTGAATATTCACACACACACAGAAAATGGGTCTAGGTGGCTTCTGAGATATCAGTAAAATAAATAGATGAAAATAGATACATGAATAAATCAACAAATAAATAAATAAATAAATAAGATAAATTAAAGGCGGGGAGGTTATACTATGCTATTATTCTAACTTCAGAAATTCGTTCCTTTCTTTGAAAAGATTTTTTTTTTTAAATAGTCTCACATTATATATACATACTCACATTATATATACATGACATACAAAACATGCATGCATATATATACATATAAACATACAGGCATATATACAAATATGCACATACACATACATTACATATAAATACTGACATATATATATATATATATATATATATATACATATATATAATATATATATATATATATATATATATATATATACATATATATAATATATATATATATATATATATACATACACACATTATACACATACGGATTTACTGGTGTATATTCATATATATACACAGAAGCACATTTACACATATGTCCGAAGAAAATCTATAATCATTACCTCACCATCATCAAGTGACAACTGCGCATTACGGAAATGCAACATTACCCAATTTGGCGCTAACTAGCATCATAACTAACGAGTTAAAATCAGATGCACATTAACTCTACATCCCGAGAAGGCGTTAATGCACAGCTGGTCACCAGAGACAGATTCTGGTTTAGAGAACACGTGGTTGCAATTAGTTAAATGCGCTTCACCATTTGCGAGTTTGTTCATGTATACGCATATTCACCAGTATTTATGCATATTTACTAGCATCTATGCATATTCACCGGTGTATAATGATATGTACGGTATATACGCATATTTACCTGTATATACGAGTATGCTTATTTACTGGCATTTATACATATTCACCGGTATATAAGGATATTTTCGGTATATGCACATATTTGCCTGTATATATGCACATTTACTGGTATCTATGCATATTCCTCTGTACATAAAATATTTACGTTATATACGCATGTTTACATATATATATATATATTATATATATGTGTATGTATATTTGCCGATCAATATACATTTATTTGCATACATGTATATTTACCGGTTTATAAACATTTACCGGTAATTATTTATATTTACCAATTTACACACATTTAACGGCATGATGGACATGTATATCTACTAATATATACATATTGATATACACGTGAATTTACCGATCTACACGCATTTACAGGAATACATGCATATCCCATTCATATGCATTTAACGGTAAATAT
>NC_134807.1:24433950-24438950 GCF_046742065.1 Oratosquilla oratoria
GATTTAGTTTTGACGGGAACACGTCTTCAATTTTGTTTCTATTTTTTCTCGTTGTTAGTGAATAAATATATGAATTAAATTAAATAAGATAAATAACTATTAAAAAGTAGATAACTAAATACACAACTAACAAACAAATAAAAAAACAAATAAAAAAACAATGCCAAGGCACATTTTCATTCCTGGATATCATTAATATCTGGAGTGGTTGCCTCACTAGTAAGTGAAAAGTAAAGTGTTTCTGTCAAACATAAGTAAATAGATAGAAGTATTAACAAGTAAATAGATAAAATAATAACGCATTAAGATACAAAAATATGAAACAATTATATAAACAAAATCAATGAGTAAACAAATGAAACAAAAGACGAGCAAATGAATACAGTACAATAAAGTAAATTAGTTAGTATACGAAGTAAATATTATACAACCAAAATAATTAAACAAATAAATAGGAATATATATATATGTGATAAAGAATCTAACATATATATATATATATATATATATATATATATATATATATATTACGTGAAAACTAATGAAGAGGCTTACAGTTTGCAAACGAAATAAATTATATAGATTCCCTGTCTTCAGTCGTTTTTGCTCCAACTGTGGTTTTCACGTGATCGATAAATGTGGTACTACATATTTCATCAGTATTATATATATATATATATATATATATATATATATATATATATATATACTTATATATATAAATATATATATATACGTATATATATATATGAAAAATGAAGGAAACCTTTTACTCATATCAATGTCCCCCCTCCGGCCAGCGGTGTAAGTCCGTCCGACGTACTTGCCGGGTAACATGGGACCGGCGTGGCCTTGCACGTAATCCACCGTCACGTGACACATGTTCGAAACAGTGGTGATAGTGTCCTCTCCTCTTAGCAACTCCTTCAAGAAGAGAACGGCTCCTCCGAGATCTGAAGTGGCCGCCGAAGACGTCGTACAGTAAGCGACCGAAATCGATGATTTTTTTTTTTTTTTTTTTAAAGGGGGGTCTTTTTTTTTTTTTTTTTTTTTTTTTTGTTCAGCATAAAATGAAACCACTTTATTCAGTAGGAATTCTAAATCTGCTGTTTTGGATCCATATTCGGAGATTTTTTCATTCTAGCTTCAGGGTATTCTTGAGTGGTAACCCGATATCAAGTTCTCATTCCCTTTTGGCTCGTTTCTCCCCACTACTTACTATATATATTTTTTCTTTTTTTTTTCTCCAACATGGATGCTTTATCAGCCTTTCCCTTCACAACAACAAAACCCTTGAGCTCTACCATACCTCCCCCCCCACACACACACACCCAGCGAGATCTGGAAATCGCGATTTACCTTTGATATTCTTAAAAACTTTGTACCTCACATGTTCACACTTCAAGTCAAGATTATTTCCTCCTAGTATATCTATTATTCTAGCTCCTAACACTGGTCATATTAGGACCCCATGATGCAGCTATTTTCCTGTTACTAAACTAGGTCTAATGCTCGTAAGAGCCTTTCCAAGCCACAGTCTGTCAGCAATTCTATAGAAGAATGTGCGTGAGGGTGTATTATTTACATATATATATATATATATATATATATATATATACAGATAATGGTCGAAATATAAAGATTTCCTGTCCATCTTATCTCAGTCTCAGACAGTGGATTATAGTCTCATATTATATATACATACATATATATACATACATATATATTATATATATATACATATATATACATATATATATGTATATATATATACACATATAGATAATAGTCGAAATATACAGATTTTCTGTCCATCTTATCTCAGTCTCCGACAGTGGGTTATAGTCTCATATATATATATATATATATATATATTTATATATATATATATATATATATATATATATATATATATAATATATATGTATATATATATATATGTATATATACATTTAGATATACATGTATATATATGTATATATATAATATTATATATATATACATATATAGATAATATACAGATTTTCTGTCCATCTTATCTCAGTCTCCGACAGTGGGTTATAGTCTCACATTATATATATATATATATATATATATATATATGTATATATATATATATATATATATGGATATATATATTTGTATATATATAAATATATATAAATATATATATATGTATATATATTATATGTATATATACATACGTATATATATACAGTATATATGTATATATATATATATATATATATATATATATATATATATATATATATATATATATATATATATGCTGGTACATTGTGACAAGTTGATGAAGGTGGAAAAAGAAGTCACGGGTCTAGTTCCGAGTTCCTGAGTTTATTCCTGACCAGTTTCGCTCTATGCTTCTTCAGAGGAATGCTATGCTTCCTCTGAAGAAGCATAGAGCGAAACCGGTCAGGAATAAACTCAGGAACTCAGAACTAGACCCGTGACTTCTTTTTCCACGTACATATATATTATATATATATATATATATATATATATATATATATATATATAGACACATATATTTATATATAGATCATATACATATATATATATACATATATATAAATTATATACATATATGTATATAAATTATACACACGCACACACACACACACACACAGACACACACATTATAATATATATATATATATATATATATATATATATGTGTGTGTGTGTGTGTGTGTGTGTGTGTGTGTGTGTGTGTGTGTGTGTGTGTCTGCACGTGTGTGTGTTTATGTGTGTGTGTAAGAAATGTCCAAGTGGTGCTACATTATGGTCTAAACCTAAAAGTAAACAAAATATTAATGTCACATTATAAAAATGTTTAATCTGGAGTAACTACTGGATTGTCAGTTACCATAGTGAGAATATATCAAGAGTTGATTTTTGTTATTTGCCATAAATAAATTTTTCTGTGAAACCTATTTTAAGTTCGGAGTTATTGTTTAAGCCGATGCTAATGATGAAAACATTGTCTTTGTGTGGTTCTATATGCCAGATTGAATGACATTTAACGACAAATAAAATATATATCCAAAAATAGAACAAACTTACGTAGATGATTCACTAAATGTCACATTCATTCAATATGACATGACGTATAAAAATAAAAAAATATTTTTTTTCTATCGATTTGGTTGTGATTTTTTATTATTTGCAAAGGTTATAACAGTAATTGAAAGACATTGTATTACAATAGGTTTCCAAAAATAGCAGTAGGTATATGAGAAAATATTTCGAATATTTGACCGATTTTTGGCACGCGCTTTTGAAGTTTGCCCACCATTGTTCTAGACTATAGAAGAGGTCGTTGTCTAATATAATCAACGTCGTCGTCGTCGTCGTCGTCACCGATGTCGTCATTTAGATAATTTTCCTCGTCACATGAAGGTCATCCTTGTCTATATTTGTCGTCATTAGTTCTCGCATCGCTCATGTAACTGTCATCGCTGTCGTCATCGTTGTCGTCATCGTCATCGTTTCAATCAATATCGTCATTATCATCGTTCTCCTTATCGTTGCCTGGGCAGTCGTCAACGTCGTTAAAGAAGCAGTGATGGTCGAGATTCATGTAATTGACACGCACAGACAACAGTAACCCGTAGCCAGGCGCCACGTCTACACTCGTGGGGTCTCTGCGTCCTTTAATAGTCACCGATACTCATCACTCATCCATTTGTTAAGTGACGCCCCTCGCCCTTCTTTCTTCGGACTCAACGTTGGGAAACATGCTCGCGCTTTAAGTACACGATCGCTAACAACTCTCGTACTTGTTCTCCAGCTGTTGAAAGGAGCTGTCGTGCAGCTGCTGCTGCTGCTGCTTGGGCCCTTGCTGCTGCTGCTGCTGCTGTTCCTTCCCAAGTGCAGTAGTTGTGCAAACAGGCCGTGCATCCATAATTGGCTTCAACGTCAAGGTGATCGTAAATCAAAGTCCCGGACTGCATTTACGAGCCGGAACGTAAGATGGTCATAGACTAAAAGGAGAGGTAGTGTGTGTGTGTGGGGGGGGAGAGTAAGGGGGTGGAGGGGGAGGGGAGAGAGGGAGGGGGAGAGGAAACAACAGACCCAGAAGAGATCAAGCAGGTCAGTCGGCAGTGATAACACGATGGGCACAGGTTGCTGGTTTAACGGGGAATTATACTACGTTGCCCTCAGTTTTGCACCGCAGCCCCGCCCATATTTTTTTCTATTGTAAGGATAATAGGAAACACATTTCAATTACGAGAATAAGAGTAATCGAAATTTTCTACTTGCAAATTATGGAAAAAATATGCGAAGGTAGAAGAGGATTTAGGGGATTTTTTCTGCTCCACCAATCAGAAAACGGGGATTATTGAAGATTCCAAAAAGGGGCGTGGCTTCGCTGCCCGACTACTTGAACCAGCTTTCGTTCAACGTTCAACTAAAGCAAAAAAGAAAAATTTTCTACTAAGTCACAAGTTAAATGGAACCTCCCACTTCTTGTAACCATTAACCAAGGCGGCCTTTTTCTAAGGCGTTGTTAGCAATACTCCCACAAAGGTAAAGGTCAAAAGGAGCCCCCTTCTTGTAACCGACAACTAAGGCAGCCTTTTTTTTCAAAGGTATTGACACCAGCCTTTCCACCAAGGCAAGAGACAACGTGAGAATGATTTCAAGTACGTGACAAGTAATCCACTGTTACCAAAGGTTGTCAGGTATCGCACAATCCCGAAGGTTCTCGCGAGTCTGACGGTAATTGGTTACTTGGTAACAGTTCTACGGTCACATTAGTAACCGTTCTTAGTAACAGTTCTACAACTGCATTGGTAACGATTACTGGTAACTTGGTTATATCATTAGGTTGCATAAGTAAGGTTCTGTGGCTCCGTTAGTACAGGATACTGGTAATAGTTCTACGACGGCGTAAGCAACTGTTACTAGTAACTTTGCAATAGGTATACGGGTGTATTGGTAACAGAACCGTGATATTTTGAGATAAAGGTAGA
>NC_134807.1:24441450-24451450 GCF_046742065.1 Oratosquilla oratoria
CTTGAATAAAAGGTTAAAAATCCTAGAAGCATATAATGAGGCGAAATTGGGAGTTCGTGGGACCGGAAGTGACGTCATACCGGCCGAAGAGCGCCGTCGAACTCCAGAAGAAGAAGAGAAGCTTGTTTCTCTACCCGAAGAAGGAATTCTTTTCAAACTTGAAGACGCTTGTCCAAGATACAAAAACTTTTTTGTAGGAGAGAGAGAGAGAGAGAGAGAGAGAGAGAGAGGAGAGAGAGAGAGAGAGAGAGAGAGAGAGAATGTAGAGGTATAAAGGGATAAATAAAGACAGAGAGTGAGAGAGAGATAGAGAATGAGAGAGTGTGAGAAAGAAGTAGAGATATAGTGGGATAGACAGAGGATGAGAGAGAGAGAGAGAGAGAGAGAGAGAGAGAGAGAGAGAGAGAGAGAGAGAGGTGAGAGAGAGAGAGAAAAACAGAGAGAGAATGAGAGTGGGAGAGAGAAAGAGGGGGGATCATTAACCCTTCTCTCCAACCCCCCAACCTTCCTGCTCTCTAGCAAATGACCCTTACCGACCAGAGTGGAGGGGGAGGGTGGGGAGGAGAGGAGGGGAGGGGAGGAGGGGAGGGAGGGCGCCTCTTTGTACCCCCTACGGGCAATTACCCAAAATGATATCTGCGCCACATTACCTCCGCGATTTGAATACGCAGGCGGAGGCGGAGGCGACGACGGCACCCCCCCTCCCCCGCTCCCCCTCCCCCCGGTCGAGTGGCAGATCAAGTGACGTTTCCTTCGGGATAATTGCGGCCTCGCCGTCGTCTAATGAGATTCAGTCTGCCACGGACGCCCTACGTAACGCAGAGGTGGCGAGGAGGGGGTGAGGGGGGAGAGGAAGGAGGGGGGAGAGGAAGGAGGGGGGAGAGGTGGTGGTGGTGGTTGGGGTGGTAGAGGAAGGGGGGTTTAGTGGTGGTGATGGTTGGGAATGGTGGTAGAAGTAGGGGTAGTGTTGGTAGCACTATGAGTAGTAGTGATGGTGGTTAGAGGTAATGGTAGTAGGGATGGCAGAGGTAGGAGCGGCAGAAATGGTGGTTAGGGTGGTGATGGGGGATGATGGTAGTTGGTAGGTGGGGAAGAGAGGAGGGGGAAGAGATGGAGGGATGTACGATTGGGTACAATACAATTAAGAATATTTCTGGACGCCAATATGTCGATGAGCCAGAAGAATCTTTTCCAGGTTGGTGCCAACAGACTCTACTCTGCTGAAGAGTGAGTGGGTGGGCCAAGGAGGGAAGCTCTCTAGCTCGATCGAGACCCAACTTTGGTCTGCCATTCTGCTGGATAAGAGCTTCTGACATTTTGAAAAAGGGGAAGAAAATGAAAAATCGAACATTTGCTTTTTTTTTTTTTTTTTTTTTTTTTTTTTTTTTTGTGACGGTGGCTTGGCGTCTTCGAACTCTGATGAGACAGCGGACGTCGATTCATAAAAAAAAAAGTTTATCTTTATTCCGGGTAAATAAAACGTCATTAAGGATAATATAATAAAACGTCACATATATGATGTTTTAAAAACGTAAAATACGTCATAAAAACTCCATAGGTGACGTAACAATAGCATACATGATCACAAAAAATTATTAAAAAATAAAGTCAAAGACAACGACTGCAACAGGCACTGTTCCACTGTTTTTAACTTGTCAAGAAGCTTCTCGCAAATGCAAGCACTCTATTAACTAAGTGTGCCTCATTATCTTGCAATTATTTTTCCTCCTATTGTATTCTTCTCCTCATTTTCCTATTGTCATTCTCCTTCCTCCTCTTCTCTTTTTTAATTTTTTTCTTATTTTTTATTTTCTTATTTAATTTAATTTTTTTCATTCTTTTTAACTCCTCTTTCTTCGTTCAGCCCCATGTCCTCCTCTTCTCATTTTTATTTATTTATTTATTTTTTATTTGATTCAATTTTTTTCATTCTTTTTAACACCTCTTTCTTCGTTCAGCCCCATGTCCTCCTCTTCTCATTTTTAATTTTTTTTTATTTGATTCAATTGTTTTCATTCTTTTTAACTCCTCTTTCTTCGTTCAGCCCCATGTCCCTCGCCTCCCCTTTAGCCTTTCCGTTTATTTACATATCTTTTCAAGGAAGTCCCTCAGGGTACGGCACCTTATCCCTGGCCATCCCTAACATGCACGGCACCTTTCAGACCGACCGGTCCACGAACCCACCAAGACCTAACGAGTCCAAATTGGCCTTTAATACATTTAATAGAATCAAGTCCACGGTTTTCACGCAAACACGTCAGCTTCCCCCTCACTGCCCGGCCGAGAAGGGAGACATAATAAAAGGGATAGTAGTCCCTTTCAGACGACCATCTGGTCGATGGCTAAGCCGGTGATGAAATACATTAAAAAAAATTGTGTGCGTGTATATTATGTATGTACGTATGCAAGTATGTATGTATATGTGGACAATGTTCCAACGGTATACACACACACACACACACACACACACACACACACACACACACACACACACACATATATATTATATATATATATATATATATATATTATATATATATATATATATGATATACACATTTAGAAGTTCCATGTCATAAAATCACATACATACGATATTTCATATTATATATATATATATATATATATATATCTATATATATATATATGTGTGTGTGTGTGGGTGTGTGTGTGTGTGTATCTATGTATATATCCTGAGGAAATGACTTTTCCTTTGAAACGAAGTAAACCAAATCTGGTATAAGAAAGCTTTGCCAATGCTGTACCACCCGGAACAGAAAATGGCGACACTTTTAGGTGGACTGGCGACTCTGCTACTCAAGAGACTTACTCTCTCACTCTCAGTCTCTCTCTCTCTCTCTCTCTCTCTCTCTCTCTCTCACACACACACACACACACACACACACACACGCACACACACAAATACATAAACAAAAAGTAATAATAATGATAATTAAATGATATTTCATAAGATGATACATTTGTATTACATAATACAATGCACAGACAGATTAAGCAATATACAATACAAAATACAAGATACAATATTGTATATTGGCTGAGCGGGCTAGAACGTCACTACTCGAGGCGGAGGTTGACGTGATGGAAGTTCGAGACTGACGCCAGCGAGTTGGACCAAGGGCATGATTCATTACATTCCACGCTACAAAGTCCTTTGTAAGTTCGCGACATAAATAAATATATATATATATATATATATATATATATATATATATATATATATATATATATATATACTAAGCTTTATGTGCATATAGACCAATCATCTTTCCAAGATATAAGTACGGTACTGCTGTTCAAATGCGCCTAACTTTATCATCAAATTTGATCTGGATTTAATACCAGGTCTGTGCATCTTATCGCGCTAAATGGGTTTGTGATCGTACAGTCCCGTCCACTTTAGATTTAATACCAAACCGAACTCAGCGACGAGCGATTTCGACCATATCTCTTTTCCGACTACGGTAACCGTTGTCACAGTTATCCTATTTATTATTTTCATTATTATTCTTTATCATTGTCTTATTATTGTCTAGTATTTATAATTCTTTTTGTAATTGTTTTTGTTAATGTCATAGATTCATGTTTCACTATTGGTCTGGTCAAGTACCCGTTAGTCTACTGATGAACGATATTTTTCGTTATAATGAAGCACGTAAAGGAGAAGAAATGGTTGAAATGGAAGAAAAACATACGAGAAAACATTCCTTTTCTTTTGAAAAAAAAAAAAAAAAATCACAAGAATTAGTACGGTTTTCAGCATTAGAAAAATAAACAAATATAAATAAACAAAGATAAATGAATAAATATACAAGTAAATAAATTAGTTAAAATAAAGTCTTCAAATTTACATACTTATATGAAACAATGGAAATTAATCTCTCTTGGAAAAAAAAAAAATTACGGCAGAAAATTTCGTACATGTTTTCAGTATTAGAAAAATTAATCAGATAAACAAATAAATAGATAAATGAATAAATAAATTAATAAAAAATAAAGTTTTCAAACTTACATACTTTCATTCCTGGAGCAAGCAGGCAAGTAGGCACCCTTTGTAGTTAAAAGTAAATTTTTTTCGATTAAAAAACAAATTATGTGTGGATATTCTGTATGCATGTAGGTATATATGTATGTATGCATGTATGTACATGGACAAAAGATATACAACTCTGTTTACACATATGTACAGTGTGTTACATGTGTGTCTATATATGTACGATTGTACACACACTTTTATTCTACACACAGTAGCTAACAAGTCACAGACATTTAGCTCACGATGCTCTCGAACAGAAAACAGGAACGTACGGGATTAAAAAAGTAAATAAATAAATAAATAAATATAATAAATAAAACAAATACATATATGAAATAAATAAATAGACAAATAAAATAAATAAACAAATAAAAATAAGTACATGAAATGATATAAGAATAAAGTTATATAAAGTAATAAAAAATAAAGTTATATAAAGTAATAAAAAATATATTATATATATATATATATATATATATATATATATATGTATATACATGTATATTAGCCGAATGAACCAAAACATAACAAGACATACGGTATACTATTAATGAAGTGAGGTGTGCAAGCCACAAATGGACACACACGCACACACACTACCACAATCTGTCACACGATATACACTTCAACAAAAGTTTTGTTGAAATTATGATTAAATACTTTTGACGAATAAACGAGCAACATTTCATTTCATAGATATTTTTTTTTTAAGAAAAATCTGATGCGCTGTAGATTATGCAGAAATAGTATGAGCCCTGTATACATATACATATGCAGATACATATATACAGATACTTTGTGTGTCGTTGTGACGAATGGATTAACAAGCTCCGTCGCTAGGACTGGAACTTTTGTATTAGCGACTGCTTATTATGAAGCAAAGACGATACCGTTGTGCTACCCGAACTGTAGTTCAGGCCGTTCCTTTTGTACGATCCGGGTAGCTCAATGCTATCGCCTTTGGTTCATAATAAACAGCCGCTCATGTAAAGGTTCGAATCCTTGAGGTGGAGCTTGTTCATCCATATATATATATATATATATAATATATATATATAATATATATATTATATATATATATATATATATATATACGTATAAAGATACAAAATCAACAGAATCCAAAAAATAGTTGCCAAAATGGTTTCCAGCCTAGCAGACGTACCGGGAAGCTAAGTTTAGACAAATGTGAATGTTTAGTATGTGAAGAAGGACGAGAGAAGGGTGACATGGTCATTGTGCTAAGAGCTACGAAGGGAGTGAACGTAATTCGCAAGGAAGATCTCTGAAATGGGAGAATTACTTGAGGATACAAAGAAATAAAAAAGAAATTTTGCCTGAATGATATCAAGAAGTAAAGATTTTCATCAGATAGTGGAATAACTTAGTATGAAATAGTAAAAAATAGAATAAGATAAATAAGATAAAAATAAAACGAGATAGAAAATAAAATAAGATAAAAGTTTGACACATCGAGGCAAAGGGACGCGACTCCACGAGTGTAGCTCTCTTCTTGTAGATTACAATATATATATATATATATATATATAGATATATATATATATATATATATACATATATATATGTATACATATATGTATAATATATATATATATATATATATATATACACTGTATGATGTGTGTACATATATACACACATATATACATACATATACACACACAAGTAATTACATGGATATGCATGTTCAGCTAAGCAAATATGTAAACATGCCAATATATATACATATTTACATACATATATCAAGCAAAGGTTCGGCCCCTTGATACATACTTACGATCCCAGGCGGAAGATTCAGCTAGCCCAGACAAAGCAATTAGCTCTTATCCTTATCGTCATCTGGGGCGCCATAACCAAGCTACTCCTTGTCTACCTGAGAGGGGGGGAGTGACGTCACGGGGGAGGGGAGGGGAGGGAAGAGAGTGAGGGAAGAGAGTAAAGGAATGAAAAAGAGAGAGGAGAGGGAAGAGAGGGAAAAGGAGAGGAGAGGACGCGAGGGAAATGAAACGAGGGAGGTGAGGTGAGGGAGAGAAATGGGAATGGATCAAAGGAGAGGAAGGTGAAAGGAGAGGAAGGTGGAGGAAGGAGAAGGTGAAGGTGAAGGAAGGGGAAGGTAAAGGTGAAGGAAGGGGGAGGTGAAGGTGAAGGAAGGGAAAGGTGAAGGAAGGGGAAGCTAAAAGTGAAGGAAGGGGATGGTGAAGGTGAAGGAAGGGGAAGGTGAAGGTGAAGGAAGGGGAAGGTGAAGGAAGGGGAAGGTGAAGGAAGGGAAAGGTGAAGGAAGGGAAAGGGAAAGGTGAAGGAAGGGGAAGGGAAAGGTGAAGGAAGGGGGTGCTGAAGGTGAAGGAAGGTGAAGTTGAAGGAAGGTGAAGGTGAAGGAAGGGGAAGGTTTAGGTGAAGGAAGGGGATGGTGAAGGTGAAGGAAGGGGAAGGTGAAGGAAGGGGAAGGTGAAGGAAGGGAAAGGTGAAGGAAGGGGAAGGTAAAGGTGAAGGAAGGGGGTGCTGAAGGTGAAGGAAAGTGAAGTGGAAGGAAGGGGAAGGAAAAGGTGAAGGAAGGGGAAGGAAAAGGTGAAGGAAGGGGAAGGAAAAGGTGAAGGAAGGGGAAGGTGAAAATGAAGGAAGGGGAAGGAGAAGGTGAAGGAAGGGAAAGGGAAAGGTGAAGGAAGGGGAAGGAGGAGGAAGGGGAAGGGGAAGGTGAAGGTGAAGGAAGGGGAAGGGAAAGGTAAAGGTGAAGGAAGGGGAAGGGAAAGGTAAAGGTGAAGGAAGGGGAAGGAGAAGGAAGGGGAAGGAGAAGGTGAAGGAAGGGGAAGGTGAAAGGTAAATGTGAAGGAAGGGGAAGGAGAAGGAAGGGGAAGGAGAAGGAAGGTGAAGGAAGGGGAAGGTGAAGGAAGGGGAAGGGGAAGGGAGTGGAGGTGAAGGGAGAAGAAGGAGAAGGGAAGGGCAACTGCAGAGGAAGGAGAAGAGATGGAAAGGGGGAGAGTAGGGAAGGGGGAAGGAAGGGGGAAAGGATTAGGAAGGTAGGAGAAAGGGGAGGGGAGGGTGAAGGGGAAGGGAGGGTGAAGGGGAAGGGAGGAGGAAGAGGACGGGAGAGGGAAGAGGAAGGGAGGGTGAAGGGGAAGGGAGGAGGAAGAGGACGGGAGAGGGAAGAGGACGGGAGAGGGAAGAGGAAGGGAGGGGGAAGGGGAAGGGAATGTGAAGGGGACGGGGGGGTGAAGGGGACGGGGGGGAAGGGGACGGGAGGGGGAAGAGGAAGGGAGGGGGAAGATAAGCGGAAGGGAAAGGGGAATGGAAGGAGAAGAGAGGGGAGATGAGGGAATGGAGTAAGGGAATGAGGGAGAGAGGGTGGAGGGAGGGAGAGAGGGTGGAGGGAGGGAGAGAGGGTGGAGGGAGGGAGAGAGGGTGGAGGGAGGGAGCGAGGGAAAAGAAGGGGAAGGCAACGGAAAGGCAGAGGAAAAGAGAAGAGGAGTGGAAGGGGAAGTGAGGAATGGGAAAGAATAGGACGGGTGGAGGGAAGGGAAAGAGAGAAGAGAGGAGAGGAGGGAAGGGAATCAGGGAAGGGAAGGAAAACAGGGAAAGGGACAAGCAGGGGAGAGAAAAGGAGGGGAGGGCCATTAGAGTGAAGAGAGAACTTAAATGACAAAGTCATATCAGAGGAAAGGAAAAGAAAAGGTATGTAGAGTGGTAATGCATGTACGTGTATGTATATATATATATATATATATATATATATATATATATATATATATATATATATATATGTATGATGTGTGTGTGTGTCTGTGTGTATGCGTATGTATGTGTGTGTGCGAGTGTGCGTGTCTGTGCGCCTGTGTACGCGTGTTTTGTGTGTACGTGTATTGTGTTGTGTGTGTACGTGTAGTGTACGTGTGTGTGTGTGTGTGTCTGTATGCATGTGTGTGTACGTGCGTGTGTGTACGTGCGTGTGTGTACGAGCGTGTGTGTACGTGTGTGTGTACGTGTGTGTGTGTGTGTGTTTATATGCGTGCGTATGCACTGTATATTTTTCTGTATGTGTGTTTGTGTAACTTACCCTTCCATTCTCTCCTTTACAATCTCTTCCTTTTAGTTCATCATTTATCAAGAATTCCTTCCCTTGTTGCCCGTCCTCCTCCTCCTCCTTCTCCTCTTCCTTCTTATTCCCTTATCTACATTTTGACAAATTCCTCTTGATTCTGGCTGTCCCCGGGAGATTTTATTTATCTTCATGTCAAGCCCCCCTCCCCCCTCATCCATCAACAGCGAAAGGGTTGTAGGAGATCTACAGGAAACTCCTTCCGTCTCAGGTGGTACTCTATCTTATATTCAGACTGTCGTCAAGCGATTTTATTCGTTTTTTCTGGTACACCTTCGGTGGGAAAAGAGCTTCATATTTTCTGATTTTTTTCAACATACATATTCCAAAAAGTAGCAATGAATAAATACATGAATAAACAAATAAACAGGCGAATAAACATAAATAAACAAATCAATAAATGAGTAAACAATAGATAAAAACAAATAAATGAATAAAGAAACAAGCATATAATCTAACGAACACATGAATAAATAAATAAATAAATAAATGAATAAATGATATATAACGCAATGTTTTGTTCCACTGCTTTCTGCCAACAAAAACCACTTACCCACATCAACGTGACAAGATGGTGTCACCACGCATTAGTGACAACACACAAACTTCTTCATTTTGTTTCCAGTGCCAAAAGAATTGGCACCTTGAAAGGAAACAGAAGAAAAAGTGCTCCATGACTGGAGTCTGAACCAATTCTCAGTTTCCCAAATGACTTCTTTAACAACTCATCTCCCACATTATCTCCTCTATTCTTCCTCCCTGTCCTATATCTTCCATTTAAATCCTCTCTCTCTCTCTCTCCCTGTCTCTCTTTCTCTCTCCCTCTCTGTTTCCCCACAACTCTTCTCCCACATTATCTCCTCTCTTCTTCCTCCCTCCCTGTCCTATATCTTCCATGCAAATCCTCTCTCTCTCTCTCTCTCTCTCTCTCTGTGTGTCTCCCCTCCCTCTCTCTCCTTCTCTTACATAACCTTACAATTGCCTCTTCTGGGTCTTCTACTTCCAGTATCCTATTAAAGTTTCTTTGGTTGAATCCTTCATTCTCCTTCCCCATCAGTTCCCTAATCTTCTCTCCCCCAATCTAAGCCACTAATCACAATCACCCCCCCTCCCCCTCTGGTCCTGCTCTCCCCCTCCTCCTTACTATCCTTCTACTTTTCTATCCTTTCCCTGGCTTAGTAAACTTCATTCCCATGCACAAATGTAGAACTGGTCCTGAAAACTAGTCAACTTGCAAGAAACAATGAGGTTACTTTGGTAGGGTTAGGCCGCTTTCACACGAGCGTTTCTGTACGCGGGTTCGGGTGCGCCGCGTTTTAACTTTCAATGGAGTTTAATGGAACCTTTCACACGACGCGTTTTGCGGTCCCATCGAACTCCATTGAAAGTTAAAACGCAGCGCACACTAACGCGCGTACGGAAACGCTCGTGTGAAAGCGGTCTAACTCTTAGTTAATCTACCACGTCAACTCAAATTCTTCTCTACCACTCCTCCATTACTCTTCCCTTGTTGCTAACTCTCCTTCATTTTCTCCTCACCCTCTCCATCCCTAACTTCACACCAATTCCTGTTTCGTTGCTGTCTCTTCATTACCTCTTCTTTATCCTCATCACCTCTCCTACTGTACCTCCTTTTTCTTTCCCGCGCCTCCCTCATTTCCCTCCCTTCCTCAGCCTCCTCCTCCTCCTCCTTTCTTTGCCTCCTCCTCCTCCTCCTCCTTCCTTTGCCTCCTCCTCCTCCTCAGACTCCTTCCTTCGCCTCCTCCTCCATTATATCCAGTCTTGTTCCTCTTCTCATTTCTTTCCCCCCAAACCTCCACCATTTTTATTTC
>NC_134807.1:24456450-24468950 GCF_046742065.1 Oratosquilla oratoria
GTCCAGACGATTTTATTCATCTTAGGAGTCCAGCTTATGAGTATAAAGTCAAACGTGCGAGTTTAAGATCGAGAAATTATCAACGATCACATCAATATAACTTTCTTCGCTCTTCTCATTACACCTCTTTCTTTGGAATAAGTCACTGATGACCTTTTCAAACTTTTGCATATTTCTAACACTTTGTATATATACAGTATATATATACATCTTTGTACTAAAGTTCGATTTCTACACTCCCCTTCAGTCCTAGATTGTATCTAGACCCTCTTGAAATAAATTAAAAACATGTTAATGTAGTCTATCGTTCCCTTTATTAACGTAGATCAAGAAAACTCCGGATGTCAAAACTAACCCTTGAGGTACTCCGTTAATCGCTGCGTCCCATTCTGTTTTCAATTGTATTTGTGTGTGTGTGTGTGTGTGTGTGTGTGTGTGTGTGTGTGTGTGTGTGTGTGTGTGTGTGTGTGTGTGTGTGTGTGTGTATTCACTTTCACCTTGGTCTTTGGATCACGTTCTGAACTCGTGATCGACAGCTTTTTCCCTCACGAAAGAGAGCTCAGAGCTCGTATGACCGATCTATGGGTTATTCTGTGACCTTACACGCACACACCCCAAACTCCCCGCCCACGAGAATTGCAGTAACGACTCGAAGCGCAGCGATACTGAAATTATTTCAGCCCCGGGTAGGATTCGAAGCCGGACCGCCTTAGTGACAGTCGGGGACTCTACCAACCGCGCCATCTAGTCGTGTGTGTGTGTGTGTGTGTGTGTGTGTGTGCGCGTGTGTGTGTGTGCGTGTGTGTGTGTGTGTGCGTGCGTGTGTGCGCGCGCGCGCCTGCCTTTGGTTCAACGGACAAGTTTACTTGTCAATCCCCACTTTCTTATTTTTATCTACCACCATCTCTCTCGTTTCCCCTCCCCTCCCACTGCTCTCAACTCATCGACTATCGTATCGTTTTGTTTTCCCCGATTCATTTTCTCCCTATTTCCGGTTAAAAGGTCGTCCTATTTCCGGTTAAACGATCGTCTGGGGACTTTATTGCTGCCAAAGCTTAGTCGGAACAATTTTGGACAATCGAACCATCTCTCCTTAGCGGTGACGTTCGTTTCAACCAGCGAACGCGCACGGATACTTTCGAGTTCCTTCAGAGTGGCTTCCTCTTCCCTTTGAAGGAGTTGGGGATCCTCAAACACCTTTGCCACTCAGTCTTGAAGGTGACTGATGGGCACTTAACAACTTCACTAATCATCTACATTCCTTGCCAACCGCGTGCGAAAGCTCGAGAGTGGCGTTCCCTTCCCTTAACGAAGGCATTTTCTCGAGCGTTCGGACACCGGCAGTGGTCGTGTCGACAAGAGGGTAAGCACGTGCGCGAAGGATGTCGACAATTTGTTGCTGAGCGTTTGTCGACTTTTTGTCTGCGTTGTCGTCGTATGTTGCCAGAGCTCTGCTGATGTTCACAGACTCGAGAAGTCTTGGTAGTTAACTCAAGCTCGTAGTCCATCCATCAGAATAGTCACCAACTAAGCCCCATTCCCCCACCCTCCCCCACACGAAATGCGTTTATATTCAAACGCCGTAATATCAAGGTATAGGCAACTGACCCTATCCAGAGTCCGCTGGGAATGTTGCATCCAGGCTAACTTGATTACCCACGTCATCTTGCCATATCTAGCTAATTTCCGCTCACTGCATCTAGCCCATTCTTGCTCTGACCTATTACGCCCGTAATAACACTTCTGTAACCTTCGTCCCACGACCGTAAGGACCACTTTCCATGCATCTGTAATGAAATAAGATCCTTAACAACTTTCTACCACTAAGTTTGAGTATCCTGTCATGCATGTATATCTACTCAAGTAGAGATTATCTCGTGCTGTCTTATCTCCAAATGGTCGCCAATTTCAAAATGTCAGGCGTGATGGACATAAGGATAGGAGAAAACTGTTTAGGACTTTTATCAATGATAACGTATGGAGAATGTGTAACCCGCCATCAACATTCTAAAAGGAATGAAGCCCGGATGTCCGCGCATGCGCACTCAAGGGCGAGCATTCAGGCGCAAGCACATATCTTATAGCCAAGCCCAACCACGAACATAATTACACACACACATACACACACACACACACACACACACACACACACACATACACACACAAACATACACACACACACACACTCTCTTATACAAGTACACATATCGTGGGAACTCCCTCTAATGCATACGATCAGATAGACGTGTTTAGGTTAGGTAAATACAAAAAGGGAGGTACACGTCCGTTGGAAAACACGTTTAGGTCATAAGCCGGGAGAAACCAGATTATCAGTCGAACATGGCATATACCAGATAAAGAAAACTTTAAAGAATATTTAGACGTGGAGGGATACAACCAAAGAAAAACGAGTAAAAGGAAGATTATCAAAGAAGTCAAGAAAAGAAGCGGCAAATGAAGAACAATAGAAGAGTGGATGTGAGGTAGTGTAGATGTCAGAGAATTTTGAAAGAAATATATTTCTTTTCTGAAATAAGTGAAAATAGAGCAGAGAACTTGGGTAGAAAGCACAGAGTAAAGTCAGTAGACGGGCAGTTATTAATAAAAGAGAAGGCTGTGATAGGAAGATGGGTTGAGTGTTTCAGAGTTATTGAATGTAGACCAGTGGTTCTATACCTGGGGTACCTGTACCCCCAAAGGGTACGAATCCTTAAACCTGGGGGTACGATATATGATACTCAGTGCATGGTACTGCATATTTACAATGAGAAAGCAAAGCAAGGTTTGTATCACTAACCATTTTCATATGTTTGCATTGTATTGCTTCTGACCCAGGGCAGTGGACAGGATGCAGGGATGACCCGTCATCCAGGAGGTGTCAAGATAGGAGGGAGGGAGGAGGGTGGAGGGGAGTGGAATATATGGGAAATGAAGTGGGTGGGAGTGATTTCTATACCTTTTTCTTCCTGGCTAACCCCGTGTAAGGGGGAAAAACCTTTGGTATATGTATATATGTATGCATTGTATTTGTATTGGATGGGGGTATGAGAAAAAAATCTGAGATATCAAAGGGTACTGAGGGCACTGAAGAAGGTTAAGAATCACTGATGTAGAGGTTAGGGAGGCTGTGATTGTGAGTGATGGCAAGAGAAAAACTAATGAGAGAGGAGAATAACAAGGCTATTGCAAAGAGGAGGTAAAAGTACCAAGAAAAAGAAAATCAAAGTCAAAGGGTTATCTGGAATGGATGGATGTCATGTGGAATGTCCGGCAAAGGGTGGAGTAATAATAGTGGAGTGGCTGGTAAGATTGTTCTGTGTATATCTCAGGGTGACGGAGAGAACGTGTAAGTGAAAATAGTTATCGAACCAGAGACCAGAGAAGTTTGAGGTGGTTTGGACATAAGGAAAGAATGAACGAAAAATTACTAGTAAAAACGTGCGGAAAAAACACAAGAACATAAGAATGGAGTAGACTCCAAGAGACCATAAGGCCTACTTTAGGCAGTTCCATATCCATTACCACCTAACATCCCCATCCATAAAGCTATCTAACCTTTTCTTAAAACAACCAATTGTTTTAGCGCTCACTACATGGTTACTAAATCTTTTCCCTTCGTGGGTGGAGTGAGCTCAAGAGGAACATCAAGAATGACATGGATGAGGAGAATCAAGCTTTGGATGTACGTGGTACGTCTATGGACCAGGGAAGAAAGAATTCGAAAGATAATCACGGAAAAATATAACGAAAAGAGGAAAATAGTGACGTGGGCCGAAGGGATATTCTTCTCGTCTACTTCAAAGGACGAGACGGGAGTTCGCCGTACGCTGAAGCGGTGGGAGTAAACAGGCTTCGGCTGTTGGGCATTTCCGTGGAAGAGCTGTGCCTCGCTGCTTTGCTTTTGAACCAAATTGTGTAGCAGGGGACAGTTCTTCTACAGCAGAGACCGACAGCCGAAGCTAGTTTACCCCCACAGCTTCCAGTGCCGGGCGTTGCCTTGGAAGAACTGTCACTTGCTACACTGGTTTTCAACCAAACAATGTGGTGGAATGTAGTGATCCCCTTCATCCCAAAAATACTGACATGAGAGGGAAAGATGGCTGAATGGGTTTCATTTATTTTTTATGTGGATGTTCTGGGTTCGACTTAACAAAACACACACACACACACACACACACACACACACACACACACACACACACACACACACACACACACACACACACACACACAAGTACTTGCCCAAGAGACCGAAGTACCACCTTGCACTGATGTGATGCCTTTTCAGCTCTGGGCGAGGACCGATCTCGGGAGCGTTTAGTTAGCAGGTTAAGTCGGTAACATTACATCAGCAAGCCGGTGTGTGTGTGTGTGTGTGTGTGTGTGTGTGTGTGTGTGTGTGTGTGTGTGTGTGTACACTCACACAAACACACACATGCGTGTTTGGGTATGTGTACAAGTATTGAATAGGAACTTACAAACTGTTGCCTCTTGTGGAGAAATATGAGAGTGCATATTGAAATAAACGCCGAGGAGAGGAAGGCTTTATGAATACTATTGAACTGAAATCTACCTTTAGACATTTAATGAATAGAAAGAGAATGTTCAGTGTTCCGAGACTTACAGGTGGATAAGGTAGCGCATGGAAAAATGCAACACGAGGTAATATACAAGCTACCAGTTGCAGTTAAGCACAACTGGACTGTGTGAAAAGATACATACGTTATACTGAAAAAATATATATAACGTAAATAAAAAGCTAACATAAGTAAATAAACGAATAAACAAAATACAAAATGTTTAGAAAATGAACAGAACTTTGTAAAATGCAACGTATAAAGTGTGAGCACAGACGAGGTTACAGAGTATATACAATGAAGTCAGACACATTAAATTATGAATATAAAGATATATAGAAAAAATATATATAACAAAAATTAATATTTATTAACAGAACTTTATAAAATGCGACGTATGAAATGTGATAACAGAGAGGGTTACAGAATATAAGCAATCAAGGCAGATACATTAAATTATGAATATAAACATAGTGAAAAATATACAAAGGCTACCTCCCGTGTAAGGAGGAAAAAGCCTTTGGTATATGTATGTATGAAATATATAACAAATATTAACATTTATTAACAGAGCTTTGTAAAATGCAACGTATGAAATGTGAGGGCAGACAGGGTTACAGAACATGTATCCTGAGGGCAGATATATTAAGTTGATATATTAATATGAAGGCAGATACATTAAATTATGAATATAAACATAGTGAAAAATATACAATGGCTACCTCCCGTGTAAGGAAGAAAAAACCTTTGGTATATGTATAAGATATATAACAAATATTAACATTTATTAACAGAGCTTTGTAAAATGCAACGTATGAAATGTGAGGGCAGACAGGGTTACAGAACATGTATCCTGAGGGCAGATATATTAAGTTATAATGCAAATTGAACTGAAGAGAAAGGATTAAGTAATGGAGTCCACGGTGCGGAAATTGGTAAACACAGAGGAAGTACAATTTTCAACACAGGAAAGGAAGTGGATAAGAAATTATAATAAAAAAATAAAAATAAAACACAAAAATGTACTGGTAAGACAGACTTCGGAAAAGGAAGGGTATACAAAGCGTTCAAGAGAGGGTCTTAGAGATTGAGGGGGAAGGGATTGAGTTGAGGGGGAGAGGAATGGGGGCGGGGGGAGAGCTGAGCTATATGTTGAAAAGTATCTCATAACTCTATGTTAATTATTTCATGTTTCTCTTGTTTGGTAACATACTGCGTTCAAGTTTTGAGGAGTAGGAGGAAAATAGCAATAAGATAAAAAAAAAAAAAGAACAAGAAAGAGAAGAACAAGAACATAAAGAAAATTAAAAATAAAAATCTAGAAGACAAAGGCCAAAGAAAAACGAGATAAAAGAACAAGAGAAAGATAAAGAAAATTAAGAATAATAATAGGATGACCGAGAGAAAAAAAAAAAAAAAAAAACCGAAGGAGAAAAAAGACATCCTATAGTTAAATTCTTGTCCCGAACCTCTATTTGGATGTAACTGTGTCAACTCATTTGTTCAGGAGCTTCAAATTGGCACAGGTAACTCAAATTTATCTTTACATTCTGTTTCTGGTGTGCGGCATGGCGGTTGGCCATTGGAGAGTCCTCTTCCATCAAGAACATTTGGAGATTCAAAAACTACTGTCTAGGTTAGAATGAACGTACGAAGGAAAAAAAGGAAAAGGAAATAATTAATTAATAGAAAAAAAATCCTGCCTTTATTCACCATGGAAACTAATTTCACACAATATATATACATACATACATACAAACATACATATATATATATATATATATATATATATATATATATATATATATATATATATATATATATATATATATATATATATATATATATATATATATGTGTTAAATAACAAATTCTAAATAACAAAATTAGAAGTGCGAAAAGTACAGAAATCTTTGGACACTATAAATGTAAGAACATTCCAAAGCCTGATAAATTTCAAAATGGATAATAAAACAATGTAGAGAACAACTAGGGGATAAGATCCACGAGCTACTAGGATATTCGTCAGAACAAGTGAAAGTGCTGAGATATCGGGAAAAACCAACGTGGCTCCAATTTATAAAAGACGAAGCGTGGAGAAACTCCTAAATCACAGATCAGTGTTCTTGAACAGCATGATAGCTAAAATATATGAGAGAATTGTGACAGAGGGATGAAATATGTGGAAGATAGATATTGGTAGACTACTAATTTTGAAAAAAGAAGTGTTACAAATTTGTCGAATTTTTTTTTAAGCCTAAAACAGTCACTGCACAACAAGAGATATGGGTGAGTGGACTGTGTATACTTTTATCTGAAGAAAGCCTCTGACAGACTCTCATAAAATATTAATATGGAAGCTGGAACTTGCAGATTCGAAATATAGCCAATAGAATGGATGAAGGAGCTTTTGAGGAACAAATTGGAGTTCTTGATTTCCCTTGACATGATGGATGGATTAAAAATTAATCAGTCTATTTGCTGGTGATGCAAGGATTATAAAAATACTAAAATAAGGAGACATATCAAATGTGAAAAAATCTAATTAAGATATGAGAATGGAGCCGCAACTTGAAAATTAATTTCGATGGAAAAAAGAAAAGTATTGGAAATAGATAAAAGTAGCTGAAGGCCACCATTCAACTATAAACAAAGAAAGTGAATAAATTACAAAAGCGGTAAGGAAAAAGGAACTTGGAATTTGTCGGTAACATTAATTTCGTCTTTCAGAAAGTTACAAAGATTACAAGAAAGACACAAAATTGCGAACGTAGAAGTGACATTTCCCCACATAGACGAGACAAATGCATCAAACACCTGATTCGCCCCAGATCAGAGTATGCTGCAGTCATGTGATGTACAAATAAAGAACAGAATATGCAAAAACAGAATACAAAGACTAGAAACCAGGTTGGGAATTCCCAGCCTGGCTGACAATACAATACAAAACCTAATTGAAATAAAACGAACTGCCTAACTGCCTCAAATGTAAGAAAAATTACATTATTTTAGTCTTTAAAGTTATGAAAGAAAATTACATATTCAACAAAAAGATCTCATACTGCGGGAAGAATGAAGAACCAGAGAACATTGAAAAGAAATTGGAAAATACTTAATGTATTTGAAAGATATTAAGATCAAAATTTCCGTACAGATGTATTGATTTATGAAACATGAAATACTTTTTACATTCAGATACTACAAACGAATTTGATGTCGAATGTAGCCAATAGTAGCGCGGAGACGGAACTTCACGTGTATAGCTCTCATCTTGTACATTCCAATTTGATATATGATTAACACATACACAAACACACACATATGTATATATATATATTATATATATACATATATATGTTGAGACTTTGTGACAGGTTTGAGGAAGGTGGAAGGGTAAGAGTCGGCCCTAGACCCTTGTCTTACTCTTCCACCTTCCTTATATATATATATATATATATATATATATATATATATATATATATATATATCTATAATTTATATACACATACAATTATGAAAAAGCTGTGTGTGTGTGTGTGTGTGTGTGTGTTTATCCATACCTATATACCAAGAGTGATCACTGTAAATACAGATACTCGTTTTTATCTATCAAATAATAACTAGAACGGTAAATTGTGGCATGCGTCACAATCAAATCGCATTGCCTACCTCGTTGTGTGGTCATCGGCACATGATTCGATTTAGCTGAAGGAAACATCTGGGGGCTGTACGGAACATCCGGGACATCTTCTGTGTCCGAATAGAATCGTCCGGCGACGCAAAAGTTGCGGCTACCCGGACGCTACTGGGTTCGGATACGGATTTGATCTCGGAGGTCCGAAAGTTCTTATTTTTCATATATTTATTTACTTATGATGATCGCTGGTCGAGCAGGTTAGAGCGTCGCTACTTGTGACGGAGGTTGAGGTGACGGCGGTTCAAACCCTGACGCATCGAGTTGGACCAAGGACAGGGTTTATTAGATTCCACGCTACAAAGTCCTCTGGAAAGGGGGACCGTACTAACATTCTGATAGGGGGTAGTTCGCGACGTTAGTCCGAATCATCATCGCTTATCTATTTACCTATACTTACAAATATTACCTATAAGTATTATCTAGTTATCTATTCATTTACCTATTTATCTATTTATATATCTATTTTATTTTGTATTAATTTTTATTTTTCTTGTTCAGTTTCTGTGCTGATGCGATCTCGAAGTCTTCGGCAGAACCGATGTTTACGAAGTCTTCGGCAGAACTCTTGTACGTCTTCGGCAGAACTCTTGTACAAGACTTCTTTGACCGAAGTACTTGTCAGGCGTCAGATGCTCATATCTTCTCAAATTCTTTTTATTCTTTAGTTTATCTATCTTATTGTTAATCTTGCTATTAACTGACTTTATGTTTAAGAAGATAATAGGCAAAAACTGATTTACCAACACAGTGGTTAACAAATGGAATAGACTTAGTAACCATGTTGTGAGCGCTTGAAATATTGGTTGTTTTATGAGAAGGTTAGGCAACTTTATGGAAGGAGATGATAGGTGGTAAAGGACATGGAACTGTCAAGTGTAGGCCTTATGGTCTCTTGCAGTCTCCCCCTATTCTTATGTTCCTATGGCTCTGATAAGAATTCATATCAAACGTATCAAATGCTTTAGTATGAATAATGACGTAGTTTCTTTTCCAAGATAATTATAAATATTTCCTTCACTATCAAGCTAGTTTTTGAACCGTGATTTTCATGTTTTATTGAATTTTAGTTTCTTCTATCGTACTGAATTTTTAATCCCATAACTATTTTTGTTCTTCATAAAATGCGAGATTCACTAAAACGTAAGAAGTGATCAGTCTTAGTGAAGAGAAAATTTGCTTCGTTCTAATAAACCAAATTTCTTAATAACAATTATTAATAAATTTTTGTCTTTCCTGTCTAGTTCATTTTTTATTTTTAGTCTTATTAAGAACACTAGGTTCAGTGTACGAAAATATTATTTTTAGTGAATAGAAGCCTTGCCTTGCTGAGAGAGTCAACGGGTTGATGTCGCGCCGAGAGCACCAAAGTGAACTTCGGCCATTTCGCGGCGACTTGGGGATCCCGCGAAGTCGCGGATGCCGAAGTCGCGCCAGAAGGTCCGTTCGGCGGAGGAGAAACCTTCGCTGGGATAAACCGCGGAGGACGCGCCCCGAAGACGGATAAAGGAGGAGAAAAAAGAGAACGAGAATAAGAAAAAGGAGAAGGACAATCAGAAAAGGGAGAACGAGAATAAGAAAAAGGAGAACGACAATAAGAAAAAGGAGAATACAGAAAAGAAAAAAAGTATACGGGTAAAAAAAAACACGAAGAAAAAGAAGAATATGAAAAAGAATAATAATACCAAGAAGAAAAAAAATACAAAGAATAATACGAAGCAAAATAAATAAACAAACAAATAGATAAAATAAATAAAAAAGAATAAGAATACGTAGAGGAATAATACGGAGAGTGCGATGAAGAATAAAAAAAAATAAAAATAAAAATAAAATAAAATAAAATAAGAGAAGAATACAAAGAAAAAGAAGAAAAAACAAAATGTAGCTTTGACTGTATATCTATAATCACGGATTCAAACCTCCTTCCAATAACGTGGGTTGTCATTTATTCTTACTAACTTCTGTAGTTATTGTTGTTAGTTACTATTCTGTAGATTTGTTCCTCCAGGAATAAAGGGCCGAAAAAGCCTCCTCCCCCGTTCTCCCCCCGTTGTTGGGGGAGAGGGGGGGGATACCTCCACGAACCTCATCCCGCTTGATGAAGTGAAACTTTGCGTTTCTGCGGAAACGATCATCCTCTCCATGTTATCCTGACGATGACTATGATTTACACCGAAACGTTCGATTTAATTTACATTTTTTTCTCGCAAGCTGTGTTCTCTTCTCTCACGTTTTCTTGTCCGCGACACCTTCGTGTGTCAGAGGGTTGCACTGGGGGAGGAAACCTAACATTGACATACCAACGCTTCTCCCTAACGGGAATCGAACATTAGACAATCCCAGATATTCGGAGAGACTCGGATATAGATACAGATTTGTTGAAGACACAAGTCTAGTTCTGAGTTTATTTCTGACCGGTTTTGCTCTAAAGGTACGTTCTGATCGGTGCGGTTATTGCTCAACGATGATAGTCAAACGATTGTCTAGAACACTAATTCTTTGTTTTTAACGACTCCAGTGAAGTCGCTTGCTCTTAGTAAAACAGCCTCATTCAAAATATATAGAACTTGTACTCAAAATAATCGTTTGACGATCATCGTTGAGCCACGAACGATCATTATTGACCGATAATAGCACCGAGCAAAACAGCTTAAGCATCTTCAGAACGAAGCCGGTTAAGAATAAACTCGGAACTAGACCTATGACTACTTTTTCCACCTTCTTCATAGGCACATAGCTGTTGTTGTTGTTGTTGTTGTTATGGGCTGTATTTTACCTGCGCTTCTATCCGTACAGACAATATCGCGACGGTGTTGTGGTTTATCTTATACTGCGTATGAAGGTTTAGTTAGTTAAGGGTGTTATAATTTAGTTAATAGTCCTATTTTCTGTTGAAGTTATGAAACGATGATAGAAGTGTTTGGAACTTATCACCCAAGATTTGGTGTAGATAGATTATAGAAATATCTATAATATAGATAATATACAAAATAAATGAACACAATACACAAAATTACATAAATATGTATGACATAAAGACAATTATATGAAAACCCCCACAAAGAATATATCTATAATACAGATAGACAAGAATATAGAATATACGATTATATAGAAATAGCAATGTAATGATGTATATATACACATGCCAATGCCGGCAGTTACAGATATCTATAATATAGATAGACAAAGATATATATGAAATATATGGGCACAAGGAAATGCACGAGTATATGTCAATAAAACCAGATATGCAGACACATAAGTACACAGTAATATCTTCGTAGTTATCATCACTAATGATTATCAGATAGGTATATATACAGATACAAAATGCAAACTGATAGAAATATACTATATATAGAAAAGGGTACAGAATATATGGATATATGAATATAGATTCATATATAGAAATAGTTATGGACATACTCTTATATATGGACATATATTCGCTAACACTTGCGATTCTCTTCAGGTATATGCACCTATGTTATGGTATTCATTATATATTTATCATCGATCATTTTGTAGTACATTATCGATGACTTGCTTCTTATATTGCCTTTGTAAAGGTGACGGCACACTAGGCGAGCATGCTACTTACTTTTCGCTACTTTGTTTGAGTAGAAACGGTTACAACATGCCAGACTTCCGTAAGAACATCTCAACAATTTGTCTAACATTCGTATTTTAGGTTTAACTTCTTTTAGTTCGAGATTTATTGACCCACTGTCAGAGAATAAGATGGACAGAAAATCTGTATATTTCGACCACTATCTCTGGTCCTCTTCAGCTGAAGAAAACCACAGATAGTGGTCGAAATATACAGATTTTCTGTCCATCTTATCTCATTCTCCGACAGCGGATCAATAAGTCTCATTTTACAAATGTGCTACTACACTATTCCTTCCTTTTCTTAGTTCGTCATTCAGCCTCTCAATATATGACACAAAAGTAATTTAACATTTGGAAATTTGAAAAACAAAAGATCGTAACTGAAGTCGGTTTTACTCAAAGTTCCAAAAGCAAATAGCATGCTAGTGAGAATTCCTAGTGTGCCGGCACTTTAAGTGGAATGTGTGAGTTTCGTATTTACATACAAGAGGAAATAGTTTTGCTTAAACGGAAAAGGAAATTCCATTGTTCATTTCACTTTGAATGAACATACGTAGTTGGCTTCCTTTGATAAAACATTTGTTCTGATGAACAAAATGAACGAAATTATGTTC
>NC_134807.1:24481450-24488950 GCF_046742065.1 Oratosquilla oratoria
AGATTGTCGATTAATATGTAATTGATGTATTCACGTTTTTCATTTATCTATCTATTTATTTGTTTCTTTATCTATTTTTCATTTACTTATTTATTTTTTGTCGGAAGTTCTTTACCACCAGAAAGGAATGGCCAGTTACTCATTTCAGGGCGAGTTTCACAGCTCGTAAACATGTAATAAAAAGGTAGAGCCATATATACATACACTACGTATATATGGAAATGTACATACGTATACACACACACACACACACACACACACAATTATATATATATATATATATATATATATATATATACATATATGTTTATGTATATATATATATATATGTATATGTATATATATATATATATCCGTATATACATATGGGTAACACTGTGACCTTACAGAAACTCCCCGACCATGATAGTTGGAGTAACGGCTCGTAGCGCAGCGCTAATGAAATTATTTCAGCTCTGGGCGGGATTCGAACAAGGACCGCTGGAGTAGCGGTTGCGAGCGCTACCACTGCGCCGCCAAGTCCCGTGTGTGTGTGTGTGTGTGTGTGTGTATGTGTGTGTGTGTGTGCGTATGTGTTTGTGTGTGTGTGTGTGTGTGTGTGTGTGTGTGTGTGTGTGTGTGTGTGTGTGTGTGTGTGTGTGTGTGTGTGTGTGTGTGTTCTCAGTGATGCGGTGGTGAGCTGAGAGGGAAGGAGAAAGCGAAATAGGCAAGAAGGGAGAAAAGATCAAGAGAGGAAGGGAAGAAAGGAAGAAAGGAAGGAAATAAAGGGGAGGAGGACAAAAGTAAGGAAGTGAAGGGAGGATAGGGAAGAAGGGTAGGAAAGTGAAGAGAGAAAACAGAAAACGGAAACAAAAGAGAAAGAGAGGAAGGAAGGCTGTCACTTGAGACCAAGTAATTATAAAAGAATAAAAATAACGAACAACTATCTCGCATGGCAAAAAAGGCGTTTACGGTCGCATTGTCTTTACTTTTTTCTTTTCTTTTCTTTTATCTCCCAAAGCATCTGGTGTCTTCATGGGCCAGAAGGTCCCTTGCCCTCTTGCTTTGCCATTGCACTTTATTTGCAATTCTTTCTGTGTATGTCTCATTGTGTCTCTGTCTCGGTCCCTCTCTCTCTCTCTTTCTCTCTCTCTCTCTCTCTCCCGTTCTCGGGTTCCTCGAAGGACCAACGGGAAATCCACTCCGAAGGACTTTCGAGATCCTTCGAAGTCAGAGACCCTTCCCCCCTCCCAGGGAGTCATAATAGATAAATAAATGAAAAAAAAGTTCGCTGGCAACCCACAAAAACAAACATATAAGGTCAAACAAGGTCTGAAAGGTCACACACTAAGATCCTTGCCGATTCTTTAATTAATTAATTAATCAATTAATTTATCTATTTATTTTTTGAGTTAGTCCTCCTTAAGCGCCTCTGCCTTTTGACATAGACACAGTTTGTTCTCAAGTTCTAAATTAAGAGACCTTCATCTCTGACGAACTTTTCACACTGAATGCGAATTAGGCAAGAAATAATGGTCTCAAACTGTCAGGAAGTAGATTTAATTTGGAAGTGGGTAGAAACAACTTCGCCAACCGTGTAGTTAATGAGTGGAATAAACTTCCTACAGAGGCAGGGCAATGTAGTATAGTTCGAAGTTTTAAAATTTATTTAGATAAACACCTAAGAAATATACTTTAATGACAGCCATTCATTTTATTTTGTATTATCTATTATTCATCATTATTTATCTTTTTATCGTTTATCATAATTTACCATTATCTGTTTATTATTACTTATTATCTATGATATTTATCATTATCTTTATTTATCCATTTATTCATTTATTTCTTATTATTATTTTTTGCATTCTATCTAATTATGGACCTTAAGGTCTCCTGTAGGCATGCACTTCCTTTGTAATCCTTTGTAAATATATTATAGGTTGTTCATGCCATAAGTCTACAATAGTGGACCTACGATCGAAAGTCGCGACGGCCGGGTTTATTTTAATTTCATCGCTGCTAATAGAAATATATTCCATGATGGATATATATATATATTCGTCGCAAGTCTACAACGTAGACAGAAATTAGTTTGCGTCGTAAATGTGTGACAATCATTTACGTCGTAAGTCTACGACTATGATGAATATTTGTTGACGTCGTAAGTCTACGACATTGATAGATATTTGTTTACGTCGTAAGTCTACGACGTAAATATTTATCTAAGTCGTAGATCTACGATATTGATGAATGATTGTTTACGTCATAACTCTACGACATTAGTAAATATTTGTTTAACTCGTAACTCTACGATATGAATATTTGTTTACGTCGCATGTCTGCATAAATATCTGTTTACGTATTAAGTCAACGACATTGATATTTGCTTACGTCGTAAGTCTACGATATGAATATCTATTTGCGTCGTAAATCTACGATATTGATGCATAATTGTTTACGTCATAAGTCTACATTAGTAAATAATTGTTTACGTCGTAACTCTACGATATAGATATTTGTTGACGTCGTAAATCTACAACGTCACCTACATGATAAACTTTCTACAGTGAGTTAGCTGGCATCCTGAGACCCTTACCGTACAGAGCATCTAAAAGTATTCAACGTCATCTATAAAGAATCGAATCCTACTCGCGTACCGGATCCGCCCCTCCTTTGGCGTCAACCAGAAAGAAGACATGAAGTGACAGCCACTGGGTTACCGAGTCACTTCGAAAGGTTCCCTTCAGACGCCAATTGACGTCATCATCATTCGATGGGACCTCGATCGTGGAGGGGCGAAGGGAAGGGAAGGGAACGTGTGAAGGGAAGGAAAGAAAGGGGAAGGGAAGAAGGGGTGAAAGGAAGGGAAGAAGGGGTGAAGGGAAGGGAAGGGAAGGGAAGGGGTGAAGGAAAGGGAAGAAGGGGTGAAGGGAAGGAGGGGGCGAAGGGAAGGGAAGGAGGGGGTGAAGGGAAGGGAAGAAGGGGTAAAAGGAAGGAAAAGAGGGGTGAAGGAAAGGGAAGGAGGGATGAAGGAAAGATGAATGAGGGATGAAGGAGGGGATATTGGGAAGGAAAGGGAGTGAAGGGAAGGGAAGGGAAGGGAAGGGAAGGGGGGTGGAAGGGCCGGGACCCAGGCATTCCGAAGGTCCCAAAAAGGTCCATTAATAAGCGTGGCCCTTAATGTGACGTCAAACCCTTACCGAACAATTCAAGAAATTGATCCCGACGATTTCAGTCACTGCGTGGGGTCTCCTTAAAGTCGGCCTCCAGCTGGGAGACTGTGTAAGAGAGGAAGGATTAACATCAAGATAACTCCCCCCCCTCCAATTCCCCCCACCTTTACTCTCCCCCCATTTCCATCCAAAGCCTCTCCCCCCCAACCCCCTCCCTCCCACCATCGCCTTTTGATTTAGGTCGTAGACGGGGGGGGGGGAGAAAGACAGGGAAGGGGGAGTCGGGGGGGAGAGTTGGCTGGGGGAGGAGGAGAGACAGGGAAGGGGGGAGTAGGGCGTGGGGGGAGACCGGGGGGGGGGAGATAGGGGAACCCCTTTGTAGGGCCTCATGCACTTTGAAGGTGGCCCCTATGATAGAGAGAAGTGTGGGGGGGGGGGAGGGGCAGGAATGGAAGAAAAGGAACGGAGAGAAGATGAGGAAGAAGTAAAGCAAAAAGAACAAGAAGAACAAGGGAGACAAAAGAGGACAAAATGGACAAAACGACAGATCTGACAAAAACAAAAAGGGCAAAGGACAAAATAAGGACAATGATGAGGATAAGGAAAAGGAAGGAAAGGAGAAGGGCAATGACAATGAACAAGGACAAAAAGTATAATAAGGACAAGGTTAAAAAGGATAACAAGGACAAAGGCAGGAAGGATAAAGTCAAGGAGTACAAGGAAGAGAAAAAAGGAACAAATTATAAGGACAAATACACGTAGGACAAATGCAATTGGAACAAAGGAAATAGGACGAAGGATAAAAGGACACAAAGAATAATAAGAGGATTAAGAATAAGGCCTAGAAAGACAAAGGAGGAGGGGGAAGAGGAGGAAAATCAGAGAGGGAAGAGGAAGTGGAGTGGTAATGATAACAGCAATAACAATAACAATAACAGTAACAACAACAACAACAATAAAAATAATAATAATAATAATAATAACAATAATGATAATAATAATGATATTGATGATTTCTTATGCGATTCAGAGAATAAACCGTAACAAGGCATTTCAGATGTGAAGAGAAAATATATACACAGTGTTATCAACAATATGCTTTTTGCGGTAATATGAAAAGGACAAAAATAATAATAAAATTCAATTTACTTATTATCTGGCAGAAATTCAATATCTAGATAATTTGAAATCACTTCTAACATTTGGATAATTTTTCTCTCCATTTCCGTCTTTTTTGTATTGACACACACAAACACACACACACACACACAAAAACACACATACATATATGTCGAATTTCTTAGAACGGGATACACTGGGACTTCTTGAAATACAAAGTGACACTTTCCAGTTAAAATTTTCTTAAAGAAAGTGGTAACCGTGAAATGAATACAGTAATAAGTATAATATATACATATATATATATATATACATATATATATATACATATATATATTATAAATATATATTATATAATATATATGAATATATATATATATATAATAAAAATCAAAACAAAACAATAAACAAAACTATAAGAAATTAAATTTATAAGTAAACGAAATATGAATGTATAAAAACAAAGATACGCCTTCGAACACAAACCTGCCGTAGAGAACATATAAATAAATTTGATCGACAAAATGGCCAACAAAATGGCTGCCTTTAATCTGAATTTACAGATTTGTTTGACCTCAAAATGTCTCGTAAAGTGCCGGCATCTCACATTTCGAGCTTTTATTTCTCTAGTAAATCAGTGTTATAGCCATAACAACACTATGCAATTTTGATCTCATTATTTGCCATACGAATATTTCATATTTCTATGTATAATTACTACAAAAGTTTATTGAAATTAATTCATATGCATGTACGTATGCATATATATGTATAAAATGTATCGATGTATACAATGTGTGTATATATTGTACTCAATGTATACATGCATATATATTATATATATATATTTATATATGTATATATATGTATATATATATATATATGTATATATATGTATATATATATGTATATATGTGTATATATATACATGTATATATATGTATATATACATGTATATATATGTATATATATATATATATATGCATATGCATATAATATCTGCATATATGTATATATATGTGTATATGTATATATATATATATGTATGTATATGCATGCATATTTTGTATGCATGCATGCATATAATATTTGTATATAATGTATGTATGTATGCATGCATATTTGTATATAATGTATGTATGCATACATGCATATTTGTATATATGTATGCATACATGCATGTATATAAAGTATGTATGCATACATGCATGTATATAAAGTATGTATACGTGCATACATGCATGTATATAATGTATGTATGCATGTTTATAACGTATTCATGCATGCGTTTAATGTATGTATACATATTTGTATATAATGTATATATGCATGTATGTATGTGTGTAGACATGCATGTATATAAGCATGTATGTTTATATGTATGCATGCATGTATATATGTATGCATGCATGTATATAATGTATGCAGGCATGCATGTATATAATGTATGCAGGCATGTATGTATATAATGTATGTATACCTGCATGCATGTATTTAATGTATATATGCATGCATGAATGCAACCATGTATATAATGCATGTATGCATGCTCAAATGCAATCATATATATAATGCATGTATGCATGTATATATATGTATGCATGTACATAATGTATTTATGAATGTGTATAATGTATGTATGCGTGCATGTATTTACAGTATATAATGTATGTATGGATGCATGCGTAGACGTAAGCATGCATACATGTATATAGTGGGTCATATATATAATGTATATATGCATGCATGTATATAGTGCGTGCATGTTTATATTGTATATATGCATTTATTCATGTATAGCATGCATGCTTACCTGCATGTATGTGCATAATTATATAATGTATGTATATCTGCATGAAAGTATTTTTGTATTTATAAATAGATAAATGCATGTATGTGCATAATCATACAATATATGTATGCAAGTATACTGTATATGTATGTATCTATGCATGCATGTACACTTTATATACTGCATGAATTAAGTATACATGTGTCCATGCATGCATTTTGTACACTGTATAATTATATACTGTTTGAATGTAATTATGCAGTATATGTATGTATGCATGAATATATGTACACGATATGATTATATACTGTATGAATGTATGTAACTATGTATGTATGTATGTATGTAATTATACAATATATGTATCCGTGCATGCATGTACACTAAATATCAATAATTATATGCAGTATGAATGCAAGTATGCATTATATGTAGGCATGCATGCATATGTGTACACGAAATGATTATATACTGTATGAATGCATGTATGTATGTATGTATGCATATAAGTATACAATATGTATCCATGCATGCATATATGTACACTGAATATCAATAATTATATGCTGTATGAATGTAAGTATGCAGTATATGTATGCATGCATGCATATGTGTACACGAAATGATTATATACTGTATGAATGCATGTATGCATGTATGTATGTATATATGTATGCATGCATGACGGGAGGGCGATCCGCGGCACCGCATTTGGCAACGCCGCGACGGACCTCCTCCGTCCGAATCCCCTCGACGAGACCGGCCGCGTAGTAATCGACGTACGTGTCTCGAACCATAATGTCATTATTTAACACAATAAGTATAAATAATATAAAGGGAGCTCTGAACTATCAGGCCCGGTAATGCCTGTAGTTCAACACAATTATTCGTTAAGAATGATTTCCCGGGTCAGTTCTGTCAGCTCCTGCCTAATTTTAGGTTTAAATGTTCAATTCTCGCCCCCCCCTTTTTTATTTTTTATTTTTAATTTACCTTAATTTTCCTATTTACTAACCTATTATTCTATCTCTATCCCTTTTCCTTGGTGTGTGTGTATGTGTGTGTATGTGTGTGTGTGTGTGTGTGCGTGTGTGCGCATTTCCATGTACATTTATATCTTTATCATTTATTTATTTATCTGTCTATTCACCTAAATATTTTCATATTCCCCATTATTCACAAATTGGTGAACTTCAAATCTTTCTGACTAAAACTCGATATTTTTAACTTATCCCGACCAATTCAAGATTATGTAAAAATGACTAAACTCATTGGCGAGGCTTCCCTATTAACACACTAATATATATATATATATATATATATATATATATATATATATATATATATATATATCTTTTTTATGAAATACGAAAAGTAAAATCAACACTTGTCTACAGACACTTAGGCAAAGTAGTGGATGGCTTTCTTAACTTA
>NC_134807.1:24493950-24496450 GCF_046742065.1 Oratosquilla oratoria
ACTAAAATTAAGTCCCATAAAAAGGTAATGAGAGCCATAAATGATACTTTAACTTTTGTCCCGCTACACTGGTTAATGCAGAAACATGCACGCAACCACGCAAACACAGCCACGGGAGTGGAGGTGGGGGGGGGGATGGGGTCATTCGAACACAAACAGACGATTGAACGAATAAACGAACACACACCTAATCTTGTATGCACACATGAAATCATGCATACATGCATCTCTCTCTCTCTCTCTTTCTCTCTCACACACACGGCACGACGGCACGGTGGTACCGTTCGCGAGTGCTCATCCAGCGGTCCGACTTCGATTCCCGATCAGATCTGGAATAATTTCTGCATCGCTGCACTGCGAACACTCCAACTCTGGTGGGAAAAGTGTTGGGGGTGAGTTTGAGCTTTGATCCGGGAGGGTAATAGCTGCCGATCACAAGCCTAACACATGATCCAAGACCGTGGTGAATCATACACACACACTATATTATATTATCAACCACATAACCATTTCCATTTTATTTCCTTGCGCAATTGGTTAAGTCACTTCCGTTTTTTAGGTATCGGCTAGGTTCGAGTCCTAGCCCGACAGCGTATCAGTTTCCGAATATGCTTCCATGGAGGTCCTTGTTAGTCTCGATCGTGTTTGCAAGAAATTGAAATGGAAAAATTAATGTGGTTGATAAGAGGAAAATATGTGTGGTGGGAACCATTCAGTGTGTGTTGAATATAAACACACACACACACACACACACACACACACACACACACACACACACACACACACACACACACACACACACACACACACACATACGCACACACACACAGGATCATAGGTTTAATTCCGGGTACTTATTCCACACATTGGTTCTCAGACCCGGACGTGAGAGGGAATCGTCTGTTAAGTCCCCCGAGAGGCTGACATTCGGTCACGAGATTGGAATAAAAAACCGAAAACCGGCGACTGCTCCTCTGTTCCTATTAACTGGTGACACAGAAAAAGTAACACACTAAATCAACAACCGAGTGTCTAACGTTTCTCCTCAGAGAGGTCGACGGGAAGCCCTAGGATCGTTGACAGTTATCTTGAGGCCGATGGTTTTCTAGTCACTCGGACTCAGGGCGACAATTGTCATACGTATTATTTTGTTTGATATATATATATATATATATATATATATATATATATATATATATACAGATTTGGAATACACTGCAGACAAACATATGTACATATTATGGGAAAGGTGGAGGGGGAAACACGGGTCTTTATCTGATTATCGAGTTTATTCCTGACCGTGTTTCCCCCTCCACCTTTCCCGTAATTTGTCCCAATGTCTCTACATATGTACATATATACACATATGCATATACATGTATTTGGACACAAATATATAGATTTGTACATATACTGCATTCCATATGTACATATATATATATATATATATATATATACATATACAATACATAAATAATTTCTGTACACACACACACATATATACGAGGGTGGACTGAAAAATGCATAGGCTCACAATGATGCAATGGCGAATATGACCATATAGGGTTTGTTTTTCAACATAATCTCCCCTGCGGTCCATACACTTTTTCCAGCGGCGTTGCAGCGCTTGGATCCCGGTGGTATAGAAGCTCTCGTCCTGGTCACCAAAAAAGTCCTCAAGGACAGATATGACCTTATCATCAGTCCGGTACTGCTCCCCAGTCAAGTGTTTTTTTCGTGTTCGGGAACAGAAAAGTCAGATGGTACCAAATCAGGAGAATATAGAGGGTGATCCACCAGTTCAAAGCCACAGTCACGCACAGCAGCCATGGTAACCACCGACCTGTGTGCAGGAGCATTGTCCTGGTGAAACAAGACCCCCTTCGTCAGTTTTCTAGGCCGTTGTGACTTGACTGCCTTTCGCAGATGCATCAGAAAGTTGGCGTAGTATTCTCCGTTGGTAGTTTCTCCTTTCTGAAGGTAATCAATGAACACAATGTCCTTTGCATCCCAGAAAACGGAGGCCATCACCTTCCCTGCCGACGACACCACCTTGGACTTCTTTGGAGCGGGAGAAGAGGAGTGTTTCCACTGCACTGACTGCCGTTTGGTCTCTGGCTCGAAGTGGTGGGCCCAAAACTCATCTTGGGTGAGGAAACGTTCAAGAAAACTGGCCGGATCTGCTTCAAAAAATGCCAAGTTTGCTAACGACATGACCAGCGTGGTGTTCTTTTGATCAGACGTCAAAAAGGCGTGGCACCCACCGAGCGGACATCTTCGACATGTCAAGTTCCTTGTGCAGAATATTCTCTACTCGTTCACGGGAGATGCCTATGGTATTAGCTATCTGGTTAACAGTTAAAAGTCTGTCATCCACCATAAGGTGAACACGGTCGATGTTTTCTTGGGTGGTTTCTGTGGCAGGACGTCCCAGCCTTGGGTCATCTTTAAGGCTCTCCCTATCCCTCTTGAATTCAGCTGCCCATTTTTGCACAGTTGA
>NC_134807.1:24498950-24501450 GCF_046742065.1 Oratosquilla oratoria
ACACGTATCAATATAACTCAATAGAAAATGTAACGCATGAAAAATGTGGAAACTGTATTTTTTTTATGTATCAATTCAAAATTACATTATAATTTTTTCATTTTTTGTTGTTGTTGCGGGCAAATGATTATTTTAATTTTGATAGAATTTGTGGAGAAAAGTTACACGTATCAATATAACTCAATGAAAAATGGAACGCATGAAAAAGGTGAAAACAGATTTTTTTTAATGTATCAATTCAAAATTACATCATTTTTTTCTTTTTTTCTTGTAAATCAATTTTGCAAAAATAACAAATCAAAAGTTGATAATTTTCTTTTTGTTTATGAAAGTATTTGTAAAATAGCAATTCAAAGTTTGTTTCTTTTTTAACCTAATAATGGCATGTAGTTAAATGTTCATTCTTTCACCTAATGAAGAACTTCAGGATAAATATATTCGTATCAATATAAATCAATGGAAAAGGTAACCCAAATAAAACGTTAAGAAAGTAAGAAAAATCAATCAATTTAAGGAGGGAGACGCCCTTTGGAAATAAAATATATTTGGCCGTAAGAGAAGAATTGAGCCAATTTTTTTTTACTATCTTTTAACTCTATTTTTTTTAAGGCTATCGACCCATAAGGGGGTCATTAAGCCTGATGTACAGTTTTTCAGTCTCTACGTTTCATCGTGATAACTCGAGCCTTTTACCGCCCCTCGAAAAAGTAAAATAAAAACAGCCAATATTTAAACATTTGGTGAAATTATACAATCATTTTACATTGATATGCTTTCTCCTTACAAATACTATCATAGTTTGTGGCAACATTAATTTCACAAATATAGATAATATTTATGAACACATAAAATGGTTTGTTTAATGGTAATTTTTGTCACAAAATGCCAATCGTGGTAAAGGGAAACTACAGTAGTCTCGTATTACCCCACCATACCCCTTTAACCTTTAACCCTAGCCAAAACAATATAATTTTTTTTTTAAATGAAATATAGTTATTCAAGTACCTGGAGTGATAGGGTATCAGAATATACACATGGTTATGGGGATAAATATATTCGGCCGTAAGAGAAGAACTGAACTAATTCTCTATTATCTTTTAACTTGATTTTTTTTTAAGGCTTTCGACCCCTAAGGGGTTCATTAAGCCTAATGTGCAGTTGTTCAGTTTCTACGTTTCTTCGCTGTAATTCGAGCATACTTCCGCCTGCGAAAAAGTAAAATAAAAATAACCAATATTTAGATTTTTTGTAAAATTATACCATCATTTTACATTACATGCTTTCTCCTTACAAAGGCTATCATAGTTTGTGGCAACATTGAATTCACAAATATAAATAATACTTATGAACACATACAATGGTTTGTTTAATCATAAAAAAAATTGTCACAAAATTCCAATTCTATTAAGGAGAGACTACAGTAATGGTGTATTACCCCACCATACCCATTTAACCCTTAACCCTCGCCAATTTTTGTTTTTTGTTTTTGTTTTTTAATGAAATGTAGTTATCCAAGTACCTGGAGTGATAGGGTATCAGAATATGTGTGGTTATGGGGGTCTATCTCCAAAACCCTAGGAGTTCGTGTACAAACAAATAAACAGACACAAGCTACTACTTTATTATAGGAGATACACAGTTATATATATATATATATATATATATATATATTAAATCAAATCAGCCATCCTGAGTCCACTGCTGAACAAAGGCCTCCTTCATAGCATTCCATGATTCACACGACCGCGCCAATCTCAGCCATGTTACTCCTGCGAACTTCTCTATCTCGTCTCTCCACCTGTCTGGTCTCCATCTTCCATGCTTCCCATCTCGCGGCGTCCACTCAGTAATACACTTGCTCCATCGCTCGTCAGTCGTTCGCAATAATTTACCTACCCAAATTCCCTTCCTCTCTTTCATCGCCTCCACAATATCTTTCACTCTAGTCCGCTCTCTCACCCAACTTGCTCTCTTTCGGTCTCTCAGCGTTATTCCCATCACTGATCTCTCCATTTTCCTTTGTACAGTCCTTATGTTTATCTCCATCGCCTTCGTCAATTTCCAAGTCTCATACCCGTAGATTATGTATTGCTGGCAGAATGCATTGATTATGAACTTTGCGTTTCAGACTTAGAGGTAGAGAGCCTCTCAGGATTTTATACTTACCAAACATTTGCCAACTAATTATAATTTTTTTTTTATTTAATTATCATGATCTTTTGTCACTTCCACCATCTGTCCTATATAATCATACTCTTCAACTTCTTCCAAGACTCTCGCCATCAATTATAATCTCTTTACTTTGTACTTTCGTGTTGAACATTACATTGGTTTTACTCTTATTCACTTTAAATCTACTCTGAGACTTTCCTTGTTCAGATCACTCAGCATATCTTGCAAGTCTTTTGCTCTTTCTGAAACAAGAATAATGTCATCCGCAAATCTTCAAATCTTTCTCTTACCAACTCAACCTTCCTAAAATCTCTTCCAAACAAGCTAT
>NC_134807.1:24508950-24511450 GCF_046742065.1 Oratosquilla oratoria
AGTTATGAGAAGATAACGACTTGGGAATCACAAAGAAACCCAAACTGAGGATGAAGAGGTTATGAAGAAAAGGAAAAATAAACATCACAAGAATTCCAGAAGGTACGACTATTTGATGATGTACAAAAAAGTAAAAAAAAAATATACAGATTCTAAATTACATGGGAATTGTATGTTCAGGCAGGGGGTAATTGAACGAGGTAGGAGTGAATAGTCCGCAAAAAAAAAAAATAAATAAATAAATAAATAAATAAATAAAAATTGTGAAGCGATAAGAGATGAAGATGAAAAAATATATAAGACGAAAGAGGATAAAGAAAATTATAAGTTTGAAGAAGAAAAATATAGAAGATTAACAAAAAGGGAGGGGGATAAAGTGATGATGAAAACGAGGAGAAGATGAACAAGACGACTAACAAGGAGGGAGAGGAGGGAGGATGGAGGAAAGGAGGGAGAGGAGGGACAGGGAGGATGGAGGAGAGTAGGAGAGGAGAGAGGGGGGAGATGGGAGAGGAGGAGGGAGAGGAAAGGAGGAGAATAGGTAGAGGAGGTGAGAGGAAGGACGACGAACAGGGAGGAAGAAGAGGGAAAGGAGGGAGGAGGGAAAGAGGGAGGAGGGAGAGGAGGGCGGAGGGAGAAGAGTGAGGAAGGAGAAGGGAGAGGAAGGAGGGATATGAGGAAGAAAAGGGAGAGTAGGGAAAGGAGGGAGAAGATGGAGGGAGAGGAGGGAAAGGAGGGAGAGGAGGGAAAGGAGAAAGAGGAGGGAGAGGAGGGAGAGGAGGTGGAGGAAAGAAAGTAGAAAGAGGAGTGTGAGGAGGGTGAGGAGGAAGAGGAAGGAAAGGAGGGACAGGAGGGAAAGGAGGGACAGGAAGGAAAGGAGGGAGAGGAGGAAAAGGAGGGAGAGGAGGGAGAGGAGGGAGGATTGAAGGGGGAGAGGAGGGACGAGTGAAGGGATAGAGGAGGGATGATTGAAGGGGAGAGGAGGGAGGATTGAAGGGGGAGAGGAGGGACGAGTGAAGGGATAGAGGAGGCTGGTGGGAGGAGGGGGAGGAGGGAGAGGAGGGAGAGTAAGGAGGAGGAGGAGGAGGAGGAGGAGGAGGAGGAGGGCGTCGTTCTGTAGATTAGTGTCTGCAAGCTCCCCCGGCCGGCAGGGGGAGAAGAAAAAGAAGAAAAGTTGTAAACCCACGCTAAGGCGGCGACGCAGAAGTCGGCCCCCTGGTGGAAAGTTCTTGAGTTGGATGATATGATGTGTGTGTGTGTGTGTGTGTGTGTGTGTGTGTGTGTGTGTGTGTGTATGTGTGTGCGTATGTGTGTGTATAGTGTGTATGTGTACATGTATATGTGTGCATTTGTATGTATTTGTGTGTATATGTGCATGTGTATGTGTGAGAAAGAGAGGGAGATAGATAGATAGATAGAGAGAGAGAGGGAGGAGAGAGAGGGAGGAGAGAGAGAGAGAGAGAGAGAGAGAGAGAGAGAGAGAGAGAGAGAGAGAGAGAGAGAGAGAGAGAGAGAGAGAGAGAGAGAGAGAGAGAGAGAGAGAGAGAGAGAGAGAGAGAGAGAGAGAGAGAGAGAGAGAGAGAGAGAGAGAGAGAGAGAGTATTCGCCATGTCCTCCGAAGAACAAGTCTCCTTGTAGATAGGGAGATTATCCACGGGCCACGAGATGCAGTCTCCGATAAGAATAGTCATTAAGCCCTTTGTTCAGTCTTCCAAGACCAGAAGTCTCAGTACCGGAGACGCCGTCATCTGTTGGTTCTGGCAGTCTTCGGGCTTCTTGTTCTTGTGGGTCTTTTTGCGCGGGAAACCCAAAAACCCCGGGCAGGAAGCAGAGACCCCGGCCTGTGATCCGAGAGGCGTCATGTTGTTTAAAGTGAAATGTGATGGGAATAAATGATATAATTACTTTCAAGGGGGTCAGAATTGCAGTTCCATTTATGTGACGATCATGTCAGCAGCGTTGCCGAGACTTGTCTTTGTAATTTGCAAGCTCCGCCCATCTGAATGTGACGTCACAAGATGGCGCCCCTTTCTGGGCGGGGCTTAATCTGGCTGCGAATGGATTACATTTTTCACATTTTCTTACTATTAATATTCGTTTTCACCCGACTGTCCAAAACGATCCATCATTATATTAAACATAATTATTATAAAATATCTTACGTATCACAATTATACAAAGATGATAAATATTGAAATAAAATCTAATTTTGTCAACAAAAGTGTAAGTATTGCAACTTCTGGCATCTTCCCCAGCTGGAGAGTTCCCGAGATGGCCTCCAAAATTATCAGTTGGACTTACACGAAGGTGAATTGTGTAGGTAAGCGAAGACTCAGTGATTTAATGGCTAATTCCTAGACATGCAATAACAAACACGACAACCACACCCCCTCCGCTCCTCTGGAAGTTGGAGAGCAAAGGAGGAGAGACAATCCTCCGAGGGGTCAACGCGTGCGCGCGCGGAAACTATCTAGACCTCCCGTCAGCGGCGGGGAAGACT
>NC_134807.1:24531450-24556450 GCF_046742065.1 Oratosquilla oratoria
GTCACTGCTACTTCTACTGCTGCTTCTACTGCTCCCCCTCCTACAGTTACTGCTACTCCTCCGACAGTCACTGCTACTCCTCCGATAGTCTCTGCTACTCCTCCGATAGTCTCTGCTACTCCTCCGATAGTCTCTGCTACTCCTCCGATAGTCTCTGCTACTCCTCCGATAGTCTCTGCTACTCCTCCGATAGTCTCTGCTACTCCTCCGACAGTCTCTGCTACTCCTCCAACAGTCTCTGCTACTCCTCCAACAGTCGCTGCTACTCCTCCGACAGTCACTGCTACTCCAACAGTTACTACTGCTCCTACAATTACTGCAACTGCTCCTCCTCCGACAGTTACTGCGATTCCTCATACTGTTACTGCTACTCCTACAGTTACTGCTACTCCTACTGCTATTCCTCCTACAGTTACTGCTGCTACGACAATTACTGCTCCTCCAACTAGTCACTGCTACTCCTCCGACAGGCACTGCTATCCATGCTGATACTCCTTATACTAGTAACCCCTATCTGCTACTCCCGATAGTTCTGATACTACTACTACTACTACTACCTTCGCTACAACAACTGCTCATGCGACGACGACTACTATTTCTATTACTTCTACTACTCCTATTACCGTTACTTTTTCCGATTCTTCCAATCCTTTTAATTACTCCTGTTTCAACTGTTTGCTTTATTCCCATCCTTCTACTCTTTCTGATGCATCCACTCCTACTCTACCTTACTCCTACTAGTTTTCAACTGGTACTGGTACTGGTACTACTACTACTACTACTACTACTACTACTATTGTTACGACTACTCTATTCTCTTATTTTTTGACGCGCCTTCTGTTAGATCTACTCTTTAATCTTTTTGCTTTAACTTGGTCTTCCACTAATGCCGTTTCTTCATTTCTGTTGCGGTTTTCACGTTTTCTGAAACTTCCTTTGACTCTACTTGTAGTACTGGTACTCCTGCACTACTTGTAGTTTATATCTTAGTCTACATCTACTCCTTCTGGTGCTGTGTTGGTCCGGGTTGGTACTCATACAACTGAAGTTCTGCAGGAACAAGACATCTCAGCCGGACTGAAAGTTCTGCAGTACTCACTGCACCTGTTTCAGTGCTTGTGCTGCAACCCTCACACCCTCCTCTTCTTCCTCCTCTTTTCTTCTTCTCCTCCTCTTCTTTCTTCTCCTCCTCCTCCTCTTTCTTCTCCTCTTTCTTCTTCTCCTCCTCCTCTTCCTACTCTTTTCTTCTTCTCCTCCTCTTCCTACTCTTTTCTTCTTCTCCTCCTCCTCCTCTTTCTTCTTCTCCTCCTCCTCTTTCTTCTTCTCCTCCTCCTCTTTCTTCTTCTCCTCCTCCTTCTTCTTCTTCTTCTTCTTCTCCTCCTCCTCCTTCTTCATCAAATCTGCCTTCTGTTAGTAACATCGCTATACCTTTTGGGAAGTAATTCATCTCAATGATGATAATGATAATCTCTCTATTGATACAGATACATTATCATTACTCTTATCATTAAATCGTCCTACTGTTGGTAATACCGTTGTTCCTTCAGGGGACGAATTCAATTCAATGCTGAAGGAAAACGACAGAATTATTAGCGACTGTATACGGTCATGTACGCATGAGTGAAGTTAGTGTAATACGTGATGATGTTCCCAGAGTTCTCTTGATGCTTGAGAATCAGCAGTAAAATATATCTTTGAAGAACACAAGACAGAATAGACATGTAGTGGCATTCTACTACAATTCGTAGATATGATGAAACTAAACTATAAAATATATATATATATATATATATATATATATATATATATATATATATATATATATACACACACATATTGGGATGGTTTGAACACATAGAAAGAGTGCAGAAAGATAAGTAAAAGAGGTGTGGAAAGCAGAGATGGAACGAGTGAACATGAGGGGGCGACCAAGGATGAGGTGGATGGATGGGGTAAATGGGGCATTGGGAAAGAGGGGAATGTCTGTTGAAGAAGGGAGAAGACAAAAGATGGGGTGAATGGAGAATGGTTTTGTATGGATGATGGTGTGATACATGGAAGTTTCTCCCCCGTCTTCTCTTTTTCTGCATGAGGGGACGGAGAGGGTGTGGTCGCCGATTAAATGAAGCGGCCTTGCTGTGGATGTGCTGTGTCTTGGTACACTGTTGATCCAGGGCAGTGGGTGAGATGCAGGGATGACCTATCATCCAGGAGGAGCCAAGATAAGAGGGAGGGAGGGTGGTGAATGATAGTAGAAAATTTGTGGAGATGAAATGGGTGGGGATTGGATTTATGCCTTTCAGTTTGGATATCTCCCTCGTAAGGGGCGAAAAAGCCGGTGGTATATGTATAGCCCAGCACACACAACATATATACATATATATGTATGTGTATATGTATATGTATATATATATACAAACACACACACACACACACACACACACACACACACATATATATATATATATATATATATATAATCTGTCCCTATATGTATATATATATATATATATATATATTATATATAATTAACATAAATATTATATAATATATATATATACATAATATATATATAATGAATATATAATATAATATATATATATATAATAATATATAGTCTATATATATAACGATATATATATATAAGAACATGAAATCTGTTCGCATACGACAAGAGGAACTGACCGCGACACGAGACCCCCAAGTGACGAAGCCTCAAAAATCCAGTCAACCCGGAGTGACACGGTTAATCCTGTAAAGTCTTCTGGTTTTGAAAACTTGTTACAACATCGAGAATTATCGTCACTACTTCAGATAAACAACTTGTGACAAGAGATCAAACTAATTCAAATCGCCCAGGATTTGATATTTACGGACATCACTATTGTAGTGAAACAGTGCATATGAATTGACACTAACTTGCGCACTAAGAAACGCTGTTGGTACGCAGTCTCTTCCAAAGGTTGCCCATATCTGCCTTAGACGACCAGAAAGGCTGAGAAGACAACAATGAAATGAAACCAGTCAGGATGGAGAAGCCTTAACCCATTCAACTCCGATGACAAGATGTCTTGTCATTTGGTCAAATAAAACAAAAAATCATAAAACACCAAAATGTTTGATCAAACACCAGAAAAATATGACGTCAATCCTCACTTCGCTCGCAGCGAAGCGAGGATTGACGTCATATTTTTCTGGTGTTTGATCAAACATTTTGGTGTTTTTATGATTTTTTGTTTTATTTAACCAAATGACAAGACATCTTGTCATCGGAGTTGAATGGGTTAATGTGTACTCTCGAAGAATAATCGTCTTTTGAATAAATATAGAATCATCCAGATAAAAACACATCCCAACTGAAAATGCAGAACGCTCTGCGAAACGTCTTGACCATTTTTAACTTTTTTTTTATTTTGTTTTTTCTGTTGATTACAAGTTCCCAACGAATCTTGAAAATGTCCTTTTCCTCCCTTTCCTCACAGCAGGAATCCAATTTTCCAAAGCTAGAATACTTACAGAAGAAATCAACTACTAATTCCCTTGGCGTCATTCTAACAAAAACACACATACGGACACACACACACACACACTCGTGGCGCAGTTGATAGAGTTCGCGGCTACCACTACGGAGGTCCGGGTTAGAATCCCGCCAAGGGCTGAAATAATTTCAGTATCGCTGCGCTGCGGGTCGTTACTCCAACTCTCGTGGGCGGGGAGTTGGGTGTGTGTGTGTGCGTTAAGGTCACAGCATTACCCACACACCGGTCATATACGAGCTCTGAGCTCTCTTCCGAGGGGGAAATGGCTGTCGATCACGAGTCCAACACATGATCCAAAAAGACCATGGTGAATACACACACATACACACACACACACACACACACACACACACACACACACACACACACACACACACACACACACACACACGCACACACATTTCATGGTTACAGATACGGAATCATTTACAAGTCAGCCCAAATCCGCTTACGAAGTACTGCTATCAGTGGCAATCACCATTATAATTTAAGGATTACGAAAAACACAGTGTAATTACAAGTGACTGTGATTACGTAAGAAGCAATGATGATTAAGATAATTACTGCAAGCCGTATGCAGTTATGATTAAGGTTACTGCATTGTGGAACCTTGGTTAAGGAATTAGCAATATATTTGGAAAAAATTTACGATCTAAATTGCCTTTTTTTAATTCTGTAATCATAAATGTAATGCGATAACAATAACAGAGTAATGGACAATGACCGCCAAAAGAAGAAGAAGAAGAAGAAGAAGAAGATCATGTCCGGGGCTGCATTTCAAGACTTCAGTAATTATTGCAGCTACCCCCAGGATACTTTATTCAGTTACATTTTATGATTCAGAACTCATTCCAGACTAGGGGGCTGGGGGGGGGGTATCAAGCGATTATGTCCCCCTATATAAAAACATATATAGATAAAATAAGGTAGGAAATGGGAAGTGTGGGATGTACGTGTGTGCATATTTTTACCCAAGAGTAATAACACATATAAGGAGAAATTACATAAGAATATAAGGATTTCTATATTGTATACATTAACAGATGAAGTATGTGCATATGTATATTCAAGCATAAACATATGGATGAACGGTGTATAATCATTATATGATATACATGCCGTATACATACATACGTGGTTACTTTCTTCACTAAAGTTGAGGTAATTTGTAAAAACAGAAACAAAAAATAAGCTAATATAGCTAAATACGAAGAAATATCAAATGAAAATTTAAAAACGCATTGGCATCTGCTCTGCTTCACTCAAACCAACATAAAGCAAACAAACAAACAAACAAACACACACACACACACATACATATACGCATGATGACTAGCCCTTCTAATTTGAGAACTATCATGTCGAAGATGTGGAACTAAGGACGTGGTAAAGGGGAACTACAAGGAGAGAAGAAAAAGGAGAGTTAGCAAAAGTTAACAATTGTCAACATTCTTTTCTGTAAAGAGATCAGTCTGCAGTAATCAAAGAATAATAATGCCTGACTATGGTCCATAGGGGTATCGTTAAAGTGCGCACGCACGCGCACACACACACACACACACACACACACACACACACACACACAGACGAACATACATGAACACACATGTGGCAGGCTGGACGTCAGCTGAGATATCAAAACCTCTTAAGCCATTCAACTCCGATGACAAGATGTCTTGTCATTTGGTCAAATAAAACAAAAAATCATAATAAAACAACAAAATGTTTGATGATCAAACAGCACCAGAAAAATATGACGTCGTCAGTCCTCCTCGAGGAGGACTGATGACGTCATATTTTTCTGGTGCTGTTTGATCATCAAACATTTTGTTGTTTTATTATGATTTTTTGTTTTATTTGACCAAATGACAAGACATCTTGTCATCGGAGTTGAATGGGTTAAGGACGACTTGACCCTGTGCCGTGGGACCTCGAGCTCTTTGTCGGCAAGAGCGAGGATCGAGAGGAGGGGCGCGGCACCAACAGCGACAAGAGAATCATCCCCGGCGGCGGACTCCGAGGGCGAGCAGAGTCCGCCGCCCCGCCACATCTCCTGGAGGACCATCACCATCACCGAGGGCCAGGGCGGAGCCCACAACGCCGTCTCCGTCTTCGTCGAGTCTTTAGCCGATCCTCCTCCAGGAGAAGACTGTCTTCCCCCCTTAAGGTCGCGTTCGTCCTTCTCGCGGCTTCTTGCGTCCGGGGACGCACTCATGGCGGCGATGGCCCTTCGAGGGCGAGCGGAGGGCATCCCACCACCTGGCTGTCCAGCTGCGAAAGCCTTTGAAGTGTGCCTGTCGCCAGCTGCCCTTCGAGCTGAACAGCGGCGTGCCCTCACCTGAATCAAATATTCTCTAGTAGCGGCAAAGAAGAGCATACATGGACAGCGAGAGAGTGGCGTGGCCTCCTTCTTTCCCACCCTCTTCTTGTGGTCACAATACCTCTCCAAGTGATCCTCAGGATGCCTCAGGAGGCAGGCCCCTGTGGCCCAGAAGTTCCTCCTCAGAACCTCTGTCACCTTACACATGAAGGTTTTTCTACTTGAATTCAAGGCGCAGGGTCAGGAGAGGAACTTCTTGAGGAATATGGTTCCTCATCATCTCATTCTTATGTAATGCTGTTCACTGACCTCCTGGAGACCACGTCAACGCTGAATAAAATTGCCATGCATTTGCTAAATACTAGTTTTCGGAATGTTTTTTTTTTCTCAAACTTCGTCTCTCTATCGGAATCTACAAGCTATCTCCTGTACGTCAGTTTTTGTCGAAATCTGTAGTTCGTCTTTGACAAAGTCTGTTGGAATCTGAAGGAATCTCCATATTGACCTAAATCTACAATTATCATAAAAAAATCCATAACTCCCTACAGGTTCTTCCGATTCTGTTTTCTATTTCTTGACTTCGAATTTCAGTCAGGCTCTCCAAAACGCTCACTTGTCTGTCGGAGTGTGCCGGAATATGCTTGGTCTCCCTGTTGCCTTGAACCCAAAGCTTTTTTCAAGAAGAATTTCTGTGGTCCGCTACAGGTCCTTCAGGGTTTGTCTTTAATTTATTTACTCCGAGGGTTCTGCCGGACTATTCAAATACACCAACCCATCTGTCAGAGTCTATCGGAATCTGTCAGAGACTGTCTGAATCTGTCAGAGACTGTCTAAGTCTGTCAGAGACTGTCGGAATCTGTAAGAGACTGTCGGAGTCTGTCGTAGACTGTCGAATCTGTCAGAGACTGTCGGAACCTGTCAGAGACTGTCGAAGTCTGTCAGAGACTTTCGGAATCTATCAGACTCTGTCGGAATCTGTCAGAGACTATCGGAGTCTGTCAGAGACTGTCGGAGTCTATCAGAGACTGTTGGAGTCTGTCAGAGACTGTCGGAGTCTGTCAGAGACTGTCGGAGTCTGTTCAGAGTCTCTCGGAGGCTGCTAGAGTCTGCTGGAATCTCTGTGTCTAAATTAAAAGTTCTTATTGATAATAATTCGTGTAGTTCTATGTATGTCTTTCTAACTTTGTCTTTTCCTTACTCCGAACTTTCTGCCGGAGTTTACAAAACACCTGTCTGTCCGAGTCTATTGAGGTCTGTAAAAGCCTATCATAATCTGCTGGTGCGCGCGTGCGTGCGTGTGTGTGTGTGTGTGTGTGTGTGTGTGTGTGTGTGTGTGTGTGTGTGTGTGTGCGTGCGTGTGTGTGCGTACGTGTGTGTGTGTGTAAAATTGCAACATTACCTAAAGATAGGGTAATACAAGTTCTGAACTCTTCTTATATCAGCACGTGATCAAAGACCTTGGTAAATCTCTCTCTCTCTCTCTCTCTCTCTTTCTCTCTCTCTCTCTCTCTCCCCACACACACATACACACACACCTAACTCCACCTCCATCACCTATTCCACTTCCACCACCACCTCCTTTATTACCGCCATCTCCGTTACTTCCAATACCACCACCATAACCACCACTACCACCGCCACCACGACAACCACCACCACTACCTTACCACAGCCACCACCACCACCACAACCACCATCACAGATGCCTGACCTTCCATATCAGGACAAAAACAGCAGACTGACAGCGTCCGTACTTCCAACCCAACACCTCACTCTATCAACATTACCTCTACCCCTCCTCCTCCTCCTCCTCCTCCTCCTCCTCCCCCCTATCTTCTCCTCCTCTTCCCCTACCTCCTCCTCCTCCTCCTCTCTCTCTTTTTCTTCATCACCTTTTTTGTCTTCTTTACCTTCTTCAAGTTACTAATCTTACGTCATCTTGCTCACCATTTATACATTCTTTTTTTCTCCCCTTCCTCTCCTGACATCAACATCATCATCATCTTCTTCTCCCCCCCTCCTCCACCAACTCAACCATTCACGTTTCATCTCAGGAAGATTCCCTCTCCAACATCCCGTTTCCATTATTTCTAAACCTTCTCCTCCTCTTCTTCCGCACCCTTTTCCCTTCCTCCTCTTCCTCACCCTTTCCCCTTCCTCCTCTTCCTCACCCTTTCCCCCTCCCCCTCCTCCTCTTCCTCACCCTTTCCCCTTCCTCTTCTTCCGCACCCTTTTCCTTTCCTCCTTTTCCTCACTCTTTCCCCCTCCTCCTCTTCCTCACCCTTTTTCCCTCTTCCTCTTCCGCACCCTTTTCCCATCCTTCTCTTCCTCACCCTTTCCCCCTCTTCCACTTCCTCACCCTTTCCCCATCTTCCTCTTCAGCACCCTTTCCCCCTCCTCCTCCTCTTCCTCACCCTTTCTCCCCTCCTCATCCTCACCCTTTCCCCCCTCCTCCTCGTCTTCACCCTTTTCCTCTCATCCTCATCTTCACCCTTCTCCTCTCCTCCTTTTCTTCACCCTTTCTCACCTCTCCTCTTCCTAACTCTTTCTTCTCCTCCTACTCACCTCTCCCCTCCTCTTCCTCACCATTACTCCCTCCTCCTGTTTCTCACCCTTAACCCACTCTTTTTCTTCCTCACCCTTTCCTCCTCCTCCTCCTCCTCCTGCTTGCCTTAGCTCCTACTACATCTTGTTTATAATCCCTCCTCCTCCTCCTCCACAATATCCATTTTGTTTCATTTTTCTTATCCACCTTTACAATATGTCCTCCTCATTTATCATTCACCACCATTTTGTCCACGTCTTCTCTCTTCCCTCCTGCATTTTCCTTCATCTCCTTGTCCCCCCTTCTCCTCCTCTTCCTCTTCCTCCTGCTCGGTCTTCTTTCCTCCTCTTTAAGCATCGAGTCCACTTCCTGCCATCTACTCCTTTGTTGAAGTCGCCTCAAGACTCACGGGTCCTTCGGGTCTCTCAGGAGACGGGGTGGCGTTTTGGTGATCAAATTTGGACACTTCTATATGTTATTGGTTCGACGTTACTATAGTGCTATAACATGATATAGCACGAGAAAGTTATGTCCTTGCACGGGTCTGAATCCCTCAAAAGTGCCCGTCTTTGACGACGACGAAGATGAAGATGAAGACGAAGAAAAAGAAGACTCTTTGATGATGCTGACGTCACTAAGAGGTAATGAAGGACTAAGAAAAAAAAAATAAATAAGAGAAAATTAAAACAAAGGAAAATTTCTCACCCCCACAACAGCCGTCGTACTTGGAGAGTGATGTATGTTTCCAATGACTGTAATTAATGATTTTTCATCTTGTTCTTTCTGTTCTCATTATAAGCGCGCACCATTCTCATTATACACGCAGACTGGCAGGTGCCACAAGCTTCCCCCTCCCCCTCCCCACCTCATCCTGCTTTTTCTCAGACTTCATATCCATCTCATTCCATAGGGAAAGAATATTTGGCATATATCACAATCTTTTTGTCATGGGTAATTAGGTTTTATAAATGTGTAGGAGTCGTGTGTATATACAGGTAAGCACACGCACAAACACATACACATACACACACACACACACGCACACACACACACACACGACGCATACACAATATATACGAGTTGAAAACGAACAATAAAGAGATAAAGAACATAGGACATTCTCTCTTTTTCTCTCTCTCTCATCAGACGATACCTCTCACATGTGTTAAGTCTCCTTGGTGCTGCGGTGCACTTTGTATATTTCATTTTGGTGAACGACAAACGATTTTATTCAGTCGAAGTCTGTTCTCCAAAAGCATGAGCATTGTTTTTGATATCTATAGAGTAAAAAAAAAAAAAAAAAAAAAAAAAGTAAATAAATAAATAAATAAATATATAAATAAAATACTGAAAGCAGAGTGCCTTATGATGCTCACGGCAGGAGACACTTCGTTGCTGCCAAAAGTGTCACCTTTTCCTTTCGTTCACGGACAGCCTGGCACCCGTTGGGAATCGAACCAGGGACTTTGTATTCATGAGGGATCAGCGAGGGGCGACAGTACTGCGGCAGTAAACAGATTTGAGAAATGACCCAAAATGAAACTGGTCTCGCACCCGCTTAGTTGTGGGTTCGAATCCCGCACTCCTCTCCGATTCCCAGTCGCAACAAACCTCAATGGGCATAGTAGGGCAAAGATGATGACTTCGATCACAGCTATGTAGCGTCTCCGTGCGTAGGTTCATTTTCCTTCAGAGAGCCTTCTGATGGCCCTCAGCTTCGATGGAAGTCTTCGACAGGTCTTCAAGACTTCTGTGTCGCGCTTGTGTCCGTTGACGACACGACCCGTCATGACCTTGCATGACCGTTTAGGTTCTCGTGCTCCCTGGGACGCTAATTTGAGACAAAAGCAGATCCAATTCGCTTTCACCCACGCAAGGACATCCCCCCCCCCACCGAATGAAAGAATGCAGGATGTAAGCAAGCAGGAGATGTTTCAAGGAGAACGAAGAATGAGGATGATGACGAGAACGAAGAAGGAGGATGGGAACGAGAACGAGAATGACGATGAAAACGAGAATGAAGAGGAAGAGGAGAAGAGGAAGAGGATGAGGAAGAGGATGAGGATGAGGAAGAGGAGAAGAGGAAGAGGAGAAGAAGAAGAAGAAAAGAAGAAGAAGGGGTGGAGGAAGAGAAGAGGAAGAGAAGAGGAAGAGGAGGAGAATAGGCTGAAGAGAAGAAAAGAAGAAGAAGAAGAAGAAGAAGAAGAAAAAGAAGAAGACGAAAGAAGAAAGCAAAAGGAGAAGACGAAAAAAGATGAAAAAAAGGAAACGAAAAGAGGAGACGAAAAAAGGAAACGGAAAAAAAAAAACGAAAAAAAAAGAGAAGAATGAGCTGGAAGAGAAGAAGAAAAATAGTACTTGTCATGTCTCTCTCTTCTTTTGGTCTTTTGGATTCCAGGCCATCCACTTCTGGAACGGGTGGGGGGGGAGGAGACCGTTTCTTCAGGATCTTCGCTGGAACGGGATCACGCGTCAGGGCGATGGAGTCCGATTCTCTGGATCAGGTGGTTGCTGGAGAGACAGATCAACACAGCAGCCATCTTGGAGGACATCTCCTCCCCCCACCTCCCACCCCCTCCCTCCCTCCTTGCGTGCACCGCTCGAATCATCCAGTAGTTTAGTTTGCCCTGATAATGGTTGCCGAGATTACATCGATCTTTATCAAGCTTTCTATATCATATTTTTAGCATTATCGGTTATTATCCTGATTGCTGCATAATCTTATTAACATTATCCTAATTGTCACGACTATTTGCGTGGTAAGATAGTTCTAACTATCTAAAGGGGCTCACTGCCTGGTTAGTCATCGTCTCCATCTTTATTCGTTTTGCCTTTGTTCTACTGTTCGTCTGTTCTCCTTGTTCTTTGTCATTGATTATACCCATTACTGTTGTTATTATCCCTCTGAGAGAACAGTCTTTGTTCTACTCTTTTTGTTCTTCCTGGTCATAATAGTCTTCACTTTTTTGTTCTCCTTGTTCTTGGTGTGCTATTTATGACACTCGTTACTATTGTTATTATTGTTCTTAGGAGAACAGTTTTTGTTCTTCTGTCCCCTTGTTCTTGGTGTGATATTGATGACATTCATTACTGTTATTATCGTTCTTAGGAGAACAGTCTTTGTTCTGCTGCTTTCCTTGTTCTTGGTGTGGTATTGATTATACTCATTAATGTTATTATCGTTCTTGGGAGAACAGTATTTGTTCTTCTGTTTTTGTTGTTCTTGCGATATTAATTATTCTCATTATTATTATTGTTATTATCGTCCTTGAGAGAGTAGTCTTTGTTCTTTTGTTCTCCTCGTTCTTGTTTGGCATTGATTGATGATATTTATTATCCTTCCTAGGAGAAAAGTCTTTGTTCTACTGTTCTTGTTGTTTCTGTTGTAGTGATAATCATTTTTGTTCTACTGTTCTCTTTATTCTTGGTGTGATATTGATAATACTCATCAATGCTGTCGTTACTGTTCTTGGGAGAACAGTCTTTGTTCTGTTCTTCTTGTTCTTATTCTTGTGATGATAATCGTCTTTGTTCTACTGTTCTTGTTCTTGTCACGATGAGGATACTTATATCGTTCTTGAGAGAACAGTCTTTGTTTGTCTGTTCTTATGAATCGATATTGTTCTCTGGGTGATGAGAGTGTGTACATTTGCTTCCTGCCAGCGGTCCTATATATTTCACAATCCCGGATGTGGTTGTGGTAGATATGATTGTGGTGTTGGTGGTAATGATGAAGAAAAAAATAAAAACAAAGAAAAAGAAAGGAAGAAAAAGAAAAGAGAAAGAAAGACGGAGAAAAACAATCTTGTAATCCAATTCCAGTAGCAAGCATCATGCCCTGCGTCAAGACCAGACCCTCTCTTAGTATTTACATCATTATTACCAACGACAACGTCATCCTCGTTGTTGTTGTTGTTGTTATTGTTGTTGTAGGTAATGTTCCTTTCTCGGTGACTGTATCAGCCACAGCATCAGTTTATGCTCGCCAAAGCATCATCTCAATCGCGATCACCATCATCATCACCATAACCATCACAACATCCTTTCCAGCGTTGCTTTTTGCCCTCAACCCTTGAGCATCGATATTCAGAGTCGGTGAGTTGTAATCACCTGAGATTATATTTAGATAAATATATAATCAAGATGATTATTCCCCGGCGACTTTTTCTCTCTCTCTCTCTCTCTCTTCAGGAGTTTTTTCTCTCCCCTCTCTTCCCCTCCATCCCCCCCCTCTCTCTCTCTTTTCATCTCCCTTTATCCTCTCTTTATTATCATTATTCTGGTTTGAAAGCAACCTGTTATCAACTTGGACTACTAGTATCATTACTTCTTCTTCTTCTTCTTTTACTACTTCTACTACTACTACTACTACTACTACTGCTACTACTACTACTTATAGGCTACGCCCCAGACTAATAAACAAACAAATATGCAAGTAAATAAATATATGAACAAGTAAATATAATGAATAGATAGATAATCGTAATAACAATATCAATAGTACTTTTGATTGTGATTGGCGAATGCCTCTTCCGTTGTATATGACACCCCCAACCTTTTCAACAAAATGACGCTCTCGCCTATTCTGGTTAAGAACGGCCTCCCGGGAAAGGGAAAAAGAAAACGAGGAAGAAGAAAAGAAGGACGTAGACGAAGAAGAAGGAACTTGTCTCCACGCTGGCCCTAAAAGCAACTCTGTTGCCTATTCAGAGGAACTATCAGCGTGGTGAGGAGATTCTGTGTGCGCGTGTGTGTGTGCGTGCGAGTGTGTGTGTGTGTGTGTATGTGTGTGTGTGTGTGTGTGTGCGTGTTTGCACGCGCGCGTGCACGCGTGTTTGTGTGTGTGTAACTGTGGGTATGTACGTCTGTGTGCGTACCTGTGTGTACGTGTATATGTGTGGGTATACGTGTCTACGTGCGTATGTGCACTATATATATTGTATATAATGCACGTATGTATGATAACGACGTAACAGGCGATCACCACCCCACTTCGCCATAAGCGAGCGGTGACGGGTCCCGCTGGCGGGCGAAGGGGAGGACGACGAAGTGGTCTCGAGGGCCTGATCCGTCCAAGAGGGCTTCCTCGATGAAGAAGAATGAGGTCAAAGGTCACGTCGAGATGGAGGGGCACGAGACCACGAAGTCCCTCCGGCGGGCGAAGAGATCCTCCACCTCTACCTCCACCTATAAATACTCCTCCTCCTCCACCTCTTCCACATCCTCCTTCGTCGGAAGCTTGATTCGGTAGGTGGATCTGGATGTTTCAAGTGGTGTGCAGGGGGCGTACAGGTGTCAGTAGGTGGTGTACAGGTGTTAGTAGGTGATGTGTATGTGTTATGTAGATGGTGTACATGTGTTATGTAGGTGGAATGCATGTGTTTAATAGGTGGCGTGCAGGTGTTATGATAGGTGGCGTGCAGGTGTTATGATAGGTGGCGTGCAGGTGTTATGATTGGTGGCGTGCAGGTGTTATGATAGGTGGCGTGCAGGTGTTATGATAGGTGGCGTGCAGGTGTTATGATTGGTGGCGTACAGGTGTTATGATAGGTGGCGTGCAGATATTGAAAGGTTTTGATAGGTAGTATACAGGTGTCAGTAGGTGGTGTGTATGTGTTATGTAGATGGTGTGTATGTATTATGTAGATGGTGTGTATGTGTTATGTAGATGGTGTACATGTGTTATGTAGATGGCGTGAAGGTGTTATGATAGGTGGGGCGCAGGTGTTATGATAGGTGGGGCGCAGGTGTTATGATAGGTGGCGTGCAGGTGTTATGTAGGTGGCGTGCAGGTATTGAAAGCTTTTGACAGATGGTGTACAGGTATTGTGCAGGTGGTGCGCAGGTGGTGTGCAGATGGTGTGCAGGTAGCATACAGGTGTTGGCAGGTGGCGTGCAGGTGTTGACAGGTGATATGCAGATGCTGTCAGGTGGTGTGCAAGTGTTGAGAGATGGTGCACAGGTGGTGTGCAGGTGTCCACAAATAAAAACAAATAGCCAAATAAATAAACAAATTGATTAATCGTTCGAAATGAAACAAAAAGTAAAGCGAAGCAAAGCGAAGAGAGGCTAAAGAAGGCGAAGTTGGAGAGTGGCCTACTGGCGACAAAAGAAAAGCAAAGAGAGGGAAAGAGAAGCCATGATAGAAAGAGAAACGAGAGGGGGGCGGGGCGAAGCGAGGCGAAGTAAAGCAAGGCAAAGCAAAACGAAGAAAAACAAAACAAACTAAAGCAAAGGAAAGCAAACTAAAGAGCAGCAAAGCAAAGCAAACCAAGACAAACCAAACTAAAAACGAAGCAATGCGAAGCGAAGATTCTCGAAACAAAAGAAGGCAAGTCGTGGCGATTTGAAAGCAAAGTGAGAAGGGGAGAGCCGAAGCGAGGCAAAGCGAGGCAAAGCGAGGCGAGGCGAGGCGAGGCAAGGCGAGGCAAGGCGAGCCGAGGCGAGTGGAGCGTCGGTCCCTAATTAAACGACTATATAGAAAGGTCTTGACAAGGTGCACTAAATTAGAACGATTTGGGTAATTAGTCTCGCCTTGTCGTTCGATCCGCTTCTTCGTCGGGGGGAAGGAGGGGGGACAGGGGGGAAAGGGGCTGTGGGGAAGTGAACTCGGACCATAAACATGAGGATGGAGGGAATTTCTCGTTTACCACAGGGGGAGGGCATGGAGTGGGCCCTGGGGGAGGTAATGTATAAACGAACGAACGCGCACGCACACACACACACATAGGCAGCGAACACACATTTTGATGGATGGATCGTTTATTGACCATGGCTGTAATTAGTATCACAAGATATAACTGAAAAGAAACAAACTGCAGTTATCGTAACATAAACTACTCCAGTTTACAAGAAAGTCACTTGATAATAAACACCATAGCAAGCTCTCATTTGGTACATAACTAAGTCACGGACAATCCGTGATGTGTCACACGAGTCAATTATACATATTTAATATGTCTAGATTTATTTGACACATTACTCGCAGTTGCACACACACACACACAGACACACACATACACACACACACACACACACACACACACACATACTCATACACATACGCATGCATACACACACACACGCACGCACGCACACACACACACACACACACACACACACACACACACACACAAACCGTTCTAGACCACTAATTCAGGGATCCGAATTTGACTCCTGCTCAGGGCTGGAAAAATCAGCATTGCTTCATCGAGAGCCGGCATTCCAACTCTGGTGGGCAAGGAGTTGTCTGTTTGTTTGTTTGCTTGTGTGTGTGTATGTGTAAAGTCATAACATTACCCATAGATCGGGCCATATGTGCGATCTGAGCTCATCTGGGGAGGGGGGGGATAATAGCAGTCGATCACGAATCTAACACGAGATCCAAAGACCATGGTAAATCTCTCTCTCTCTCTCTCTCTCTCTCCCTCTCTCTCTCTCTCACACACACAAACACACACACACACACACACACACACACACACACACACACATAATACGTGTGCGCAAGATACAGGCAGAAAGCCTATGACTATAGCCAGTGTGCTAACTATGAAGGAGCTACGAGAATGGAAAGGATCTGTAGGAGGAGCATGAGCATGAGCATGAGCAGGAGCATCAGCAGTAGGAGCAGGAGCAGGAGCAGGAGGATCAGTAGTAGGAGCAGGAGCGGGAGCATCAGTAGGAGGATCAGCAGGAGCGGGAGCATTAGCAGGAGGAGTATAAGCAGGAGGATCAGCTGGAGCGGGAGCATCAGGAGGAGGAGCAGTAGGAGCAGGAGCAGGAGGATCAGCAGTAGCGGGAGCATCAGCAGGAGGAGCAGAAGGAACATGGGCAGGAGGATCAGCAGGAGCGGGAGCATCAGGAGGAGGAGCAGTAGGAGCATGGGCAGGAGGATAAGCATGAGCATGAGAAGGAGCATCAGCAGGAGCAGAAAGAGCATCAGCAGGGGAATCAGCAGGAGCAGGATCGGGAGCATCAGTAGGAACAGGAGCAGGAAGAGCGTATCAGCAGGAGGATCAAGAAGAGCAGGGTCATCAGCAGGAGCAGCAGGACGAGCAGGAGCCCCCGAAGACCTGGACCTCGAACCCAGCGCGCACGTTCCTATATGGAGCCCAGGCTCTTTACATATTCATGGCAGATCATAAACCTTTCAGCATGCAGACCGAAGAGAGAGTCTGTTTACACTTCGGGGGCGGTCGGGTCTCGTCGGCGGCCCGGTCCACGTGTGGAGTGCCTCACTCATGGGCCACAAAAGGATCTCCTGAAGGACATCATTCTGAGGTCTTGTGACTTGTGTTGTGGGGTTCCTCTGTTTAACAAGATCAATTGATGATGAATTGAATATATATATATATATATATATATATATTTTTTTTCTTCCAATTGTAGTTTTAGGATTATCTTGACATGTCGAATGTGGTGATTAAGAGAAGCTCCTGGCTCGATGAAAACGCGTAAGGTTTCTCTTGCAACCAAAAGGAATCCCGGAACTTTTTGAGGGAAAAAATCAAAGGAGAAAAGGAAGATTGAAAATAATGACGAAAAACAAAATGAAATGGTCTATAGTTTGATAAGATTTGAAAGGAACTCATAATATTCAGAAAAATCAGCATTGAGATGGAGAGAGAGAGAGAGAGAGAGAGAGAGAGAGAGAGAGAGAGAGAGAGAGAGAGAGAGAGAGAGAAAGAGGGAAAGAGAGAGAAATAGAGAGAGAAAAAGGGAGAGGAAGAGGAAGAGAGAGAAAGTGATAAAAGGGGGAGAGAGGAAAAGAGAGAGAGAGATAAAAGGGGGAGAGGAAAAGAGAGAAATAGGAAAAGAAAAAAGGGAAAGAGGAAGAGAGACAGACAGAGTTAGAGAGGGGAGAGAGAGAAAGGAAGAGATTATTTGGTATCGAAGATAACGAGCCCCTTTTCTATGGTAACACCTCCAGGGATCCTGATGACGTCAGACGATTTTGTTCAACGCAGGGCCATAGACAGAAAGGGGAGGTGGAGGGCGTGTTCAAGATGTTAATAAGCGAGTAACAGGAGGTTCAACGACCACAATGATGTGAACAAATAGATAAAACGTCTCAAGTGTCACTTCCCCCCCCCCCTTCAGCTTTCTTGCAATATGGACACGCAATTCCACTCTTCTCTTAATCTCTTCTTTGTCCTCTTCGTAACTGGTTTGCAAGACTGTTCTCCATTTTCTTGTCTCTTGCAACCCTTTGTTATACACGTAGACACACGCACACACACGCGCGCGCGCGCTCACGAGGAGGGAGGGGAGAGAAAAAGAGAGGGGAAAAGAGAGAGAGAGAGAGAGAGATGATCTGCCGATACGCATTTCTGTTGAAGTCATGTGGTGGTCGAAGCCTATAACGGACCTTTTAGTACTTAGATAACCTTAACCCTAGTTACTATGGAACTCGTTGATGGACCGGTGATTACACCAAACCCTGTCCGACAAAAGACCAAAGGCTATTTCTTCAGAAAACACGATTATTATCCAAACTATTAATACCCTTGACTAACATATGGAATACAAAACAACTCGAGACGGTGACGCGAGATTGTTTATAAGGATAGAAACAGCGGTGAACTTTAGTCCATAACTGCAGTGGCTAATTACCCTCCCGTTGCCTCCACATGACGTCATGTGAGAGCTGGGGACGGGGAAGGGGGAAACTGTCCTCTGGTAAGCATACCTTCTCTTCTCGGACTTCGATGACTCGCTAGCTAGAGCGACAGCACCAACAGACTTGTCAGGAGACTCCAATGTCTTCGTCAGTAGGTCGCTGACGAGGGCAGCAAGCAACCCCCTTCGGCTAATTGCAGTACTTGATCTCCGACCTCCCCTGTCCCCTCCTCCTCCTCCTCCTCCTCCTCCTCTTGCCAGAAGCACAGTAGGCGAGCGCTATGCAACGTGTCAGCATTTCAAAGTCCTCGCCGAGGTCCCGTCAGGCACCTCCATTGTGGTGGCATACTTTACAGACTTTATTACATCTAACGCCAGATGATTTTATTCAATCACATGAGGCGATAAAGGGAAAGGGATGGGGGAAGGTGAGCATTCAACTACTCAACCCCCTCGAGCCGTGTGATCTTCTTTTGAGGTATAAGCCACACGAAACTGGTACGATGTAATTCAGCCACAAGATCCGCTTTCCTCATGGGAGACACCAACGACAAACTCAGTTAACCTCTTAAGTTCAGTAGACTCCTCTATGGCAACCTGTTTCCCCAACTCGCCTTACACTATGCATTCCAGGAGTTATGCGTTGCTGTTCTTTAGCCTCCTGTAGAACATACTTTCAACAAGAAGTAAAGAGAAGTGAAGAAGGGGACGGAGAGATGGAAAAAGAAAAATAGTACAACAAAAAGGATCTGAAAAATGAAAGGAAATAATAGAGAAATACAAGTACAATAAAAAAAGAGTTGGAGGAAAGCAAAGAAGAGAAAAGAGGAAGAGAGAGAAAGGGAGAACGAAAATTTTTTAGCAACACAATAACTTAAGGAGGAAGAAGAGGAGGTTTAGAGGAGGAAGAAGACATTTGGAAGAAGACCACTTCAACACAACGAATTAAGGAGGAAGATATTTTTAGGAAAATCACTTTAAACACGAATTATGAGTATAAGGAGGGAGATGACACTTGAGAAAGACCATTTCAACATCAAGACTTTAAGAAGGAATAAGAGGAGGTTTAGAGGAGAGAGAAGATATTTTGAGAAAGTCCACTTCAACCCCAAGACTTCAGGAGGAGGGAGTGGAGGAGGGAGAGAGGAGTTACAGGAGAGAAGACATGTGGAGGAGGTGCTGACAGAGAATTTACTACACACTGGACCCATATTGTAGACTCCCCGCATCGTGAAGTCTCTATGGGCTGTGCGGTTGACCACTCTTCGCCATAGATAACTTACAAAGTAAATATTTGTGAGTCATCTCCGTAAGTCATCTTTGTAAGTCAAGTCCGAACTTAAAAGACTCCAGGGTCTGTGTGAAGTGACCGATGTCTTTAGCTAATCATAACTGAAATTGATATATCAAAAGACAACTTTCATTATAAATACATGAAGATACTAGACAACCGTCTCATACAAGAAAAGGATAATCTGAAATTAATATAAGAAAAAAATAGAAAACTATCACAAGGAATGGGTACAGACTCTTATCATACACAAATAAAAAAAATAAAAATAAAAATAAACCATAGTAAAAGAAAAAATAAGGGAAATAAAAGTGCGATGAAATGTGAGGACACTTAAGAAGGAGAGGAATACAGAAATAAAGTGAAAAAAGAAGAGAATTGGAAGAAGGAGACGGAGATGTGGAAGAAGAAGAAGAAGAAAAAAAAAAAAAAAAGGACCTAAAAGAATGAAACATAACAACATAAGAACAGAGGAGACTACAAGAAGCCATAAGGCCTACACTAAAGAGTTCCATGCCCCATACCACCTTTCATACCCAATCATAAAATTATCTAATCTTGATAACCAACAGTTTCAGCGCTTACTACATTGCTACCAAGTCTATTCCATTCGTTAACCAATCTACTGGTAAACCAGTTCTTGCCTATTTCCTTCTTAAACCTAAATGTATCGAATCTAAACCCATTACTACGAGTCCTGCCCTGCTGCCTTAATATGATGACCTTGCCTGCTTCACCCTTGAAGGAAATAAAAGAGAAAGACGAGAACAATAAAAAGAGATGAAGGAAGACCAAGAAGATAAAGAGGGAGAAGAGAGAAAGAGAACAAATAATGATTGATAGCTAGCCAAGTATATTTACAAAAAAAAAAAAAAAAAAAAAAAAAAAAAAGGAGGAACAAGAAGATATGAGGAAGAAGAGGAGCAATGGGGGAGGAGGAAGAGGTTCAAGGGGAAGAGGAAGAGGAGAAAGAGGTGGCGGAGGAGGAAGAAGAGGGAAAGGAAGAGTAGGAGGAGGGAGGGGAGAACAGTAGGAAAAGGAAAAAGAGGAAGAAGAGGGGACGGAGAAAAAAGAGGAAGGTGATGGGGATGAGGATGAAGAGTGAGTGAGGGAGGGAGGAGGAAGAGGAGTACTTGGGTGAGGGGAAGGAAGAGAGAAGGCGGGAGGAGGAAGGGAGTAGGAAGAGTGGAAGGGAAGAGAAGGAGGAAGAACAAGAAATCATATAAAAAAAATCAGTGAGGCTGTGTAATTCACCTTGTAATGGAAGGCGCGAGATTCCTTGGTTAGTACTTCGGGGGAGAAGAGAGAGAGAGTTCGGGGCAAGAGGGGGGTGGGGGGGCAACACCGACAGCGTGGGGGCAATGGCGGGCAGTCTAGCCGTCCAGCGATGGATAACGAGGGCAATAAAAGGGGCAAGAAGGGTGAGGTTGGGGGGTATGGGGGGTATGGAGGGGGGGGTATAGAGGGGGGGGAGTACAGTAGCCCTGGAGTCACGTAGGGGCAATAAAAGGGAGCCTGTAGTTGGGGCGTCAGAGGCAGCAGGCATAGCAGCAGGTAACAGGAGCAGGTAACAGCAGGTAGGAAGGGGCCTTGAGGTCTTAACAAGGCGGGTTGCCGCCGCCCGGCAAAGGTGGGTGGTCACTCACCGGTAACAAGGGTTGTAAAAAGGATCAAGGATAATAAGGCTATACGGGGCTTAATAAGGCCTACTACGTAGGAGACTTCGTTAATGATAAAGGCCCTGGGAAGTACGGTAACTAAAGTAGAGGTAGGGGAGATACTGAAGCACTTGAATCAAAGGAAGGAGTTGGGATGGATTGAAGATTGAGAGTTATATTCTATTCAATGACTATTTCGGAAGACTTTAGGGCGGAGAAGGGGGAGTATGCAAAGTGAAAAAAAAAAGATAAAGATAAATAAAAATAAATAAATAAACAAATAAAATTAATAGATTAATAAATAAATAAAATAAATAAATAATGAAAAAATAAAGTATAAAAAATAAATAAGATAAAATGAAATAAATATATAAAAGTAAAATTATAATAACATTAATGAATGAATGAATATATAGAGCTGAATAAAAGTACGTGCCCAAAGTGCCCAATCGGAACAATAGGCCCATCTTGTGACCTTTAGATGAAAATCACGCGCATTACTTCTCTCTATATTTTGAAACTCAGTCTTTTCTTCTCAGACACATCGTCCATCCTCGTAATACAACTCCTTAGTCGAAAGGACTTTTTTTTCTTTTTAACTTCAACATTTCTTTAGTAGGGCTTTACGCCATTGCTATTGGGGGTTGTTCTTTAACAGCTTCCGTACCGGGAAGTACTTGTTTTCCTTCGGCTGCCACCAGGTGATTCTGTTCAGCGTCGCGTGTCCGCTTTCGTTAGGGAAACGGGGTTAACCTCAATATCAGCGAAGAACAAGGGCAAAAATGTGTCCAAAAACAAAAGACTACAACAATAACCACAACGACTACTCTACTACTACTACTTTTCTTTTAACAACCTCCATTCCCATGGAAATCTGTTGAAAGCGCTCAGATTAGGCCCCAGCTCCACAATTCATTCCCCCCACTCTTCCTCCACAAATTTCACCCCCTCACCCTCCTCATCGTCCCTCCACCACCTGCTCATCTTCCTCTTCCTCTTCCTCCTCCTTTAGGGTAGCTTCCTCCTCTCAGTCTCGTCTTTTAACAAGGTGGCAAACTTCACAGATTTTATCACAACGCAGACCATCAAATTCTTTTCTGATGAGGGACGAACTATGGACCGAACGATTGAACACCCCTCAACCTAATTAGATGGCGCACATTACCGATTCCATTCTGGTAATATATATATATATATACATATATATATGTATATATATATATATATATATATGTGTGTGTGTGTGTATATATATATATATAAGAGAGGAAGAGAGAAGTAGTTTGAATGTGTTTGAGATGAGGTGTCTGAGAAGTATGATGGGGGTTACTAGGCTGGATAGAGTGAGAAATGAGGAGGTGGGGAGGAGAACAGGGGTAGAAAGGGGGTTGGGAGATAGGGTTGATGAAAGAGTATTGCGATGGTTTGGACACATGGAAAGAATGAGTGAAGAAAGACTAGTAAAAGAGGTATGGAAGGCAGATGTGGAGGGAGTGAACATGAAGGGACGTCCTAGGATGAGGTGGATGGATGGGGTGAAGGGGGCTTTGGGGAAAAGGGGAATGTCTGTTGAGGAAGGACGGGAGAGGACAGAGGACAAGGGTGAATGGAGAATGATTGTATATGGATGATGTGATGCATGAGGTGGAATGGGTGGGGGGATGGGGGGTGAATTGATTTTCCTAAAACCAATCTGCAAAGGACATCAATGAATGTAACTTTTTAATATATACAGTATTATAATACTTGTGTTAATACCAAGGGATTTTCTTCAGATGAGAGATCTTACATTATCTCCTTCCATACTGGGTGGCCTTTTTCCTTCTATTCCAAGCTGTCGCCAGGCGATTTCATTCACTTTGGCATGACCCCGTGGACTGTCGAGCTTCGAACTCGCCCGTGCTACCCAAGCACAAGGGGCAAAGGTCGCAGTAGAAGGTCTCCAGCTCTACACGCTTCATTCCCACTCACTAACTTCTTCACTCGTCCCCTCCCCTTCCCAGTCCCTCTTCCTTTCCAGCCCCTCTCCCTCTCCCTCTCCCCTTCCCAGTCCCTCTCCCCCTCCTTGTCCCTCTCCCCCTCCCCGTCCCTCTCCCTCTCACTCTCTCCCTCCCCGTCCCTCTCCCCCTCCCCGTCCCTCTCCCCCTCCCCGTCCCTCTCCCCCGCCCAGTCCCTATCCCTCTCCCTCTCCCCCTACCCGTCCCTCTCCCCCTCCCCGTCCCTCTCCCTCTCCCCCTACCCGTCCCTCTCCCCCTCCCCGTCCCTCTCCCTCTCTCCCTACCCGTCCCTCTCCCCCTCCCCGTCCCTCTCCCCCTACCCGTCCCTCTCCCCCTCCCCGTCCCTCTCCCCCTCCTTATCCCTCTCCCCCTCCCAGTCCCACTCCTCATCCCTCTCCTTCTCTCTCTTACCATTCCTCTCCCCCTCCCAGTCCCTCTCTTCATCCCTCTCCCTCTCACCCTCACCGTACCTCACCTCCTCCCGGTCCCTCTCCCCCTCCCTTTCCCCCTCCCCCTCCCCCAATCCTCGCCCCGCCACCGCCAATGAAAAGCCCTCCAACCCCTGTTCCAAGAGCCAATCATCGTGTTGATTGTCCCAATCTCCCAATCAGCGCGCAATCAATTGAATTAGGACGATGATATTGAATAAATTTGTGTGATTGAGTGACCTTGCACCACATTGTTTAGTTATTACGTGTGTGTGTGTGTGTGTGTGTGTGTGTGTGTGTGTGTGTGTGTGTGTGTGTGTGTGTGTGTGTGTGTGTGTGTGTGTGTGTGTGTGCGAGCGCATGCATGTGTACAAATGCTTATGGGTTTACGCGCATGTGTACAAATGCATGTGTGTGCGCACATGTGCACAAATGCTTGTGTGTGCACGCGCATGTGTGTTTGTGTGTGTGTGTGATTCATCACGTCTTGGATCACATATTGGACTCGTGATCGACAGCAATCTCACTACCGTATGAGAGTTCAGAGCTCATATGCAGCCCGATGTATGGATATTGCTGTGACCACACAAACACACACAACTCATTGCCCACCAGATTTGGAGTGCCGGCTCGCAGCGTAGCGATGTTGAAAGTTTTTTCAGCCCTGGGCGGGACTCGAACTCGGATCGCTCAATTAGCGGTCGAGAACGATACTACTGTACCATCTTGCCATGCGTGATTCACCATGGTTTTCACCATGGTCTTGGATCATGTGTTGGACTCGTGATCGACAGAAATTAACCGTCCAGAAGAGAGCTCAGAGCTCATATATGACCGATCTATGGGTAATGTTATGACCTTACATGCACACCCAACTCCATCCGCGGGAGTTGGAGTAACAACTCGCAGCACAGGGATACTGAAATAATTTCAGCCCTGGGCGGGATTCGAACCCAGACCGCTGTAGTGTCAGCCGGGAGCTCTAACCACTGCGCCATGAGGTGTGTTTGTGCGTGTGTGTGTGTGTGTGTGTGTGTGTGTGTGTGTGTGTGTGTGTAATATACTTCATACTATACATCATACATACATAACGTATACGTGTATATAGGTACACACCAATTGTACATTCACATCTACAAACGTACATATACAAACGTACACAAGTATATATTTCAACGAAGTGAAGGAGATTGTGTAAGAAAGGTAGACACAAATAGACGAAAAAAAAAAAAAAAAACAGTGGCGAAATGTCTAGCCTTCCGCCTCGACTTCCCTCCGACGACATCTGGCAACTGCATTCACATGTAAACAAACAACAGCTGAGAGTCCCGGACGCGCGTAAGGGTGGGTGGGAGTTGTCAACAAAGCGAGACATTAACAGCTTGTCTGTGACGGATTTGTCCCTTCGGTGTGAAATGACCCAGTGGGAAGTAACTCCCGTTCACCCTCTGGGTAACGATAGTAACCCTCTGGGTAACTATGGTAACCCTTTGGGTCACTGCGCTCGTCCAGAAACTCGTAATATGATCTGGGTATAGTAACTATGCAATAGACATGTTACTACAGATATTGCCATCATAGTTTTTATGTTCATAATAAGG
>NC_134807.1:24561450-24573950 GCF_046742065.1 Oratosquilla oratoria
CTCGGAATTTTTCGTCCTTGATGTAATTTTATTTCGTTCGTGATCGATACGATTTCATTAACTTATTCTATTTGTTTTCATTGTGTGTGGACTTGATAATAGGTGCATGTACACATACGGACAAACGAAAGTGACCCATGATATATTAAAACAAAGCCAATATATCATTTTTGTTAATGCAGTGAAGTACACTTTTGTTTACAGAATATCTCTGATCATTTTGGAATTACTGTGTGTGGAAGTGTATCAAATACGACAGTAATTATATTTGCTTTCTTTCGAATGTTATAGGTTTACAAGCACGCAGTCAGACGGACAGGATGCATTATACACACACACACACACACACACGCAGTGACAGTAACAGAATGGCTCAACGGCACAGTGGCATCGTTCACGATCCTAATTCAGTGTTCATAGTTCGGTTACCGCCCAGGTTGGAAATAATTTCAGCATCACTGCACTGTGAGCCGGCACTCCAACTCTCGTGGGCAAGGAGTTTTGTGTGTGTGTGTGTGTGTGTGTGTGTGTGTGTATGTGTGTGTGTGTGTGTGTGTGTGTGTGTGTGTGCGTCTGTGTGTGTGTGCGTCTGTGTGTGTGTTTGTGCGTCTGTGTGTGTGTTTGTGCGTCTGTGTGTGTGTTTGTGCGTCTCTGTGTGTGTGTGTGTGTGTGTGTGTGTGTGTGTGTGTGTGTGTGTGTATGTGTGTGTGTATGTGTGTGTGTGTATTCACCTTGGTCTTTGGATCACGTGTTGGACTCGTGATCGACAGCTATTTCCCTCCCGGAAGAGAGCTCAGAGCTCGTATGACCGATCTATGGGTAATGCTATGACCTTTCACACACACACACACACACACAACTCCCCGCCCACGAGAGTCAGAGTAACGACCCGAGGCACAGCGATACCACCCACCCACCCACCCACACATACAAATTCAAATGAAGAAACCAAACCTCGAGCATAAGAACAAAGCTTGAGGAAGTAGAAAAACCAAATTACATCTATCGACAGACCTCTTTGACAGGACTGTCTCACGAGATTGCTATACATGGACAGAAGCGCTGGTAAACGACAGTCAATGACGGACAGTCATGCAAGGACCAAAAGGTCTTTTGCTGTTCGTTTGTCCATGAAAGAACGGTCGGCCGAGCCACGGCCTTTCGCCAGACAATCCAACCGAAGAAGGACATCCTCACGAGTGCCTTTTGCCGCGTCCACACGGTCGAGCTGTGCCTGGCAGACTTTGCCCTTATCGGGCAAAGTCCGCAGACTCTGCCCGTTAAGTGTCCACACGGCTGACGATGGTGGTTGGAGGTTAGTTGGCCGCAAGCAGAGGTTTGGAGGGAGTGGTTCAGTGCGGTACGATAACCATGGTTCCCGCCATACTTGGAAAGAAGGTAGCACTTTACAGCATTATAATTGCTGCCTGCATTAAAAAGAAAAACAAGAAATCACGGAGACATGTCTGGTGCCGGGAGTGGTTACAAAGACGTGATTTAATGGGAAGTTCAGTGACAATCCTACGTGAATTGCAGGATGAAAATGAACAATTGTTTTGCAATTACATGAGAATGAACATAAGCAGCTTTTCTGTTCTCCTTTCGAAAGTGGGGCCATATATACAAAGGCAAGAGACAAATATGAGAAAAAGCATAGCACCAATAGCACGCCTTGTCGAGACCAGTACACACTAGTACTAGGTGCGGACATGGTAGTAAGGTAACTTGGGTCTGTACTGAGTGGGATTGCTAACTTTGCTCACACCTCACATCGTGCGTTTGGCAGCGATGTCAGCCCTCCATCCACTGCCCGCAAATGGCGCCGGGAACGGACAGTTTGATGGTTTGCCCGCTGAAATTACCCATTGTCGAGCAAAGCCCTCGTGCCCGGCGGACAGTGCTCGACCGTGTGGACGTGGCATTAGATAGCGGTCTCCCAGAAACCTTGTTTACGAAGTTAGGCTTATTTCACACGTACCGACTTTTCGCCGTGCGCCGTCCACGACACGACGTCGTGCTCTCAATTAACCATGGGTGCCTATGGACCCTTTTACTTAGGGTTGTGGTCGTCACGTGTGAAAGCGTCCATAGACACCCATGGTTATTTGAAAGCACGACGTCGTGTCGTGGACGGCGCATGGCGAAAAGTCGATACATGTGGAATGAGTCTTTCGTAAATCTTTTGGGTTCTTCGCCTAGGGAAACACGAGTATGGACACAAAAATATTCTTGGATTTGAGGTTTGGAATTATTGGGCTTTATATGAGAGCAAGTATACAGTAAAAGACATAACTATATCCCAAGGTTTGTCCGAAGTGAAACATTATGAGAATCAGCTAGTCATTTTTCATAATGGTTCGCAATGTTTAATCTATCTTCGGACAAACATGGGGAGATAGATATTTTTTCACTGCACATTAGGCCATCGTCTTCGAAACGACAGGTCTATTCGGAGAGTTTAAAAACATAAACATAGGAATGGTGGAAACTATAAGACCATAAGGCCTACACTTAGCAGTTCATGTCCCTTACCAACTATCATCCCTATCCATAAAGTTATATCATCTTTTCTTAAAACAACCAATTATTTCAGCGCTCACTACATGGTTACTATTTTCATAAGTCTATTCGTTAACCACTCTTTTGGTAAGCCATTTCTTGTCTATTTCCTTCTTAAATCTAAGTTTGTCCAATCTAAATCCATTACTACGAGTCCTGGACTTCAGAAGCTTTCTTAGACATAAGAAGGATTACTTTTCGTCGCGTAGGACTTAACATATGTTTCAGGATATTATGTCTTTATTACAAGAGTACGAAAACAGCATTAGTGCAATAGCATTGGTAAAACAGCATTAACAGTTCATAGTTGCGCAGTTATACTTAGGCGGGGCAAGTTTAATACTGGACGACCATGCTTAAACGCAAATACGTACATACGTACGTACATACATACATACATACATAATGTACACACAGCTTTTCTGTTAGCTCGAGGGGACGTGTTGACTGTAGTCTACCAGCGTTTCTATCCTTGAGGAACGATTTTTTTTCTTTAAACCACACTTAATTCAATTAGGTGCTTGCATGATTGATGTCGGTAGTGAGACGAGCATTGATCACCGTTCCTGAGCAGCCAGAGCCGCGGGTGTTAAATTGAGTGGTATTGACGTTTGCCTTTGCAATCTTATGCTGGTTGGACCAATTGACGAATGACTGTAATTACGGTCGCGGTGGTTCACGAAATGGTTAATCCCCCCTCCCCCTCCCCCCCAAAAAAAAAGAAAAAAAGAAATAATAATCAAAATGAAATGCACTGCGGACAACTCTGAAATCAGGTAGATGACATTTACGATCTATTATATCAATGATGAAGGTGAAGTTTGGTTTCAAGAATGATGAGGTCATGACGTGTGTGGTTTTCAATTAATTGAACTAATGAAACACTGCATTAAAGAGTGAGTGAGAGAGAGAGAGAGAGAGAGAGAGAGAGAGAGAGAGAGAGAGAGAGGGGGGGGAGAGATAGAGAGAGAGAGAGAGAGAGAGAGAGAGAGAGATAGAGAGAGGGGGGGGGAATTACGACTATTGAAAATTAGAAAATAATTACATAAGGTTATACACCAGTAAAATATCCTGAAGAGGGAATCTTACTGTCTACATCTACAAATGTACATTTTATGCGAAACATTTATTCCTATTATTATTTTATAGTTTATATTTCATATATTACATTTCTTTACAAAAATATATTTTCATAAATGTTCTCTACCTTTCCCCTAAACAATTCTTTTTAATAAGTAGTTGCTCGCTGTACATCATTTCACTTCATTACATTTCACGTAGCATTTTTACACAAGTATTTTGACAATGCACTGTGTCTCGCTGCATTGCTTCTGACCCAAAGCAGTGGGCGGGAGACAGGGATGACCCGTCATCCATGAGGAGCTAAGATGAGGGGGCGTGGAGGGGAGTGAGAGTGGGGGAGGAGGTACATACCTTTGACTTAGCTACCTCGCCTATCAGGGGGAAAAGTTCATGGTATATAGATTTCGACAATTACGTTATGAAAGACGATATGATAATGATCTATTAGAGATCAGTGATTTTCGAATATGCACTCGTTTCATAATTTGTTTATTTCGAGCGCTGAGTTATACGGGAATATTTATTTTGCAATTTATTGAGACCACTTGTTTCAAGCAAATGAATGAATAAGCATAAAATAGAAATAAATAAAACATTAAATATATTAAAAAATAGAATAAATAAATTCAATATATAGAACTTTATTGGTATACATATATATATATATTATATACTTATTGCATACACACATATATATGCATGTATATATAAAACAGAAGCAAAATAATGCTATTTAAAAAGGGTTGGCTGCATATTGGTGACAACCTGTACATACGTATTTGTATAGTCATCACACACACACACACACACACACACTATATGCATCTACATGCATACGAACAGATATGCAAATATACATGTATACACAAATACGTATAAACTTTTATATAGCTTGTTCCTAGAAATTACTCACCATTCATGAGTACACGACAATTACTATTGTGATTATCTTTATTTCTGGCGTTGTACATGTGTATTACCTATGTGGATGCACATATGGGTGTAGTACAGTGTAATAGTGTAGGGCTGATGCTTTTGTGTAGGCGTGACCATGTGTGCGTGAATGTATATCAACGTATGTATTTAGATATCATGTACTGAGAGAGAGAGAGAGAGAGAGAGAGAGAGAGAGAGAGAGAGAGAGAGAGAGAGAGAGAGAGGAAGAGGGAGGGAGAGAAAAAAGAGAGGAAGAGAGAGGAAGAGAGAGAGAGAGAGAGAGAGAGAGAGAGAGAGAGAGAGAGAGAGAGGAGAAAGAGAGGAGAGAGAGAGAATGGTAACATAATGAACAAGAAGAATAGAGTCAGAGTCGGACAGAGGTGAAGGAGTGGTTTCCGCGTACTGGTCCTATCTCCCCGACTGTTTCAATGAGGAAAAGTATAATTACAACACTCGGAAATACTTATTACACCATTTGTTTGTTAAATAGCCCATTGCCACAGAGCTAATGACGGCGCTCCGTATGTTAATGAGAGCGATGCAGGGCACCAGAACCCCCTTTTTAACTGTCACTAGTCAATGTACAGAGCACAGAAATACTAGACAGTAATTCTACGTTGGGGTCTCTCAAACTGACACAATATTGTGATATTATGCTGTGTTAAGTGACGATGCTGTGCGTTTCCTCCTCCGGATGCTGTTTGGTTACAGGAGTGTGGTATTTTACTTCCATACGATCATGTGTTTACCAATAGAGTGGTGAACGAATGGAATAGACCTAGTAACCATGTAGTGAGCGCTGAAACTTTAAGTTGTTCTAAGAGACTTATTAGATAACTTTATGGATGGGGATGGTAGATGGTAATGGACATGGAACTGCCTAGTGTAGACCTTATGGTCTCTTGCAGTTTCCTTCATTCTTATGTTCTCAAGTTCTTATGGAATCAAGCGGCCCCAACACAACCAACTCTGCTCTGGTTGGTTAAGAATTGGATTACAGAACTGCCAGCGCCTTTAGACCTCGCCAAGAGCTCCATAGAAGCTAAGTAACGTTCGGGTAGGATGTGGTACTCTGCATGCGAACAGCAAGAACGTTTGCCCGTCTATCATATTTCTCCTCAACAACTAACGAAGCCTTGGCTGTTTCAAAGCACGACTTCCAGCTTCTCGGTCTTCTTGGTTGATTACGATTCTCAACACGAAGAAGAACATCACCACCAACACGCCTCGAACTCGCTCCCGAACTCGCGAAAGAAGAGATCGAGGAAGCGGGAGCGGTCTGTAGCGGGCGGGGAGGCAGGCTGGCAAGCGGAGGCTTCTGCCAAGGCGAACACGACCTGCTCCCGTCTTGAATGATACCGAAACCCATTCGTAATTCATCTTGGCGCCAATTGAAAATTCCTTTTCTACTCTTTATCTTCAACTTGCGCACAGAAAGGCGATTGTGGGGAAGTGGTAACTTATAAAATCGTCGTTACTATTCTAGACTACCTCTTAGTTGCCAATGAGACTCACACCTTGCTACGGGCTCATCTGGTGCTGCCATCTAGCGGCGCCATTGTGTACTAACCATTCCCGCTGCCGAAACCTTACCTCAACGGCCGATTTCCATCTCCATCACTAACCGAGATAATATTTTTTTCTTTGTTCGATAATTCAGTTATGGTTTTGACAAAGCTTGACCAAATGTGAGGAAAAAAATGGATAAATTTCACAATCATCCAAACACAAATATTTAACATAAAACTTACGTTGTCCAATTGTTACTAACCTAATATAACCGAACTTAACCTAACGTAACCCTTCCACAGGATAATAATAATAATAATAATAAAAATAACAGAAAAATGTGTTTGCGTGTTACTGGGGTAGAACGTGAAAATGGTATATAATAGATGTTTAATCAAACTACCACGCGAACACACACTATGTCATTTTTTTTGGACAACAATTTTATACTTTTCCTTAGCCTATTAAATCAAACTGGCAGCATTCAGAGTAAAATATAGCCGTGAAAGCATTAACCGAGATTAGGTTTACCTCCTTCGCCGTCTATTTTGAGTATTCATAAATAAGAAAAAATCAGTAATCATAATAAAAATATGTTACAAATGTACGCCAAAGGGTTACGATTAATAATTCAGATTAAAATCAAGTCATATACAGAATGAGATTCTGTTGAGAGATGAGCTCATACCATTTTGGCGTTAATGGATTTTTGTTTATAAACCCCCTACATTCCTATATATAAAATACATATTATATATATATATATATACATATATATATATATACATATATATATACATATATATATACACACACACATATATATATACATATATATACGTACATATACATAAGTAAATAAAATAAATAAACAAAATTAAGATTAAACAAACAAATGAATAAAGAAAAAAAAAAAGATAATGATACCCCCCCCAAAAAAAAAAAAAAAAAAAAAAAAAAAAAATAAATTTTGTGTTTGGCCTAGGATGCACTCTTTGGACCGAGCGAGTAATATGTTTGGTTACACAAAGAATGTTACCCGACTCTGCTTTTCACTAGAGTCTAGAGCTCGACTATCTCTCCTATTACTAGAATAACACATTTGTCGTTGTTGTTAGGGAATGTATTTTACCAGCTCTTCTATCTTTGTGACTAGAGTAACAATAGAAGACGCATTATGGCATAAAGAGAATCTCAAACATTACAAATCTAAGATAAAAAGTAAAACTTGTTACTTTTTTTTCTTAAAAATATTAAATCTAGAAAATTACAAAATATTGTGTGAAATCCTTAAACGTATTAATATTTAGTACAATAGTTTATTGTAATTTTGCAGAGACAGAAAAAATATGCCGTTTATGATTTTACTGATAAAGAGACTAATTTAAAACACTAATTTTTGTTTTAGTAACGGCGAGAAAAAGTTTGCAGACGATACGTCTTGTAAAGTGATATTTAAAAAAATATTTAATAGTAATTAACGGTGAGTGAATTACAAAAAACCTCCGAAGACAAATATTCCGTGGGTATATTCGTATAAAATTTTATAAATCATTATCATATTCAAATATTCATGAGGAAAAATAAACATTTATAGTAATTATAGTATTAGAACACGTTACATTTCCAATTTCCTTTTTGTTATTTTCTACAAGTGAAAATAACTTCTACATAAGACTTGAAAAATGTCGAGAAAATTTTACATTCAATTCTGTGTTGAAGAGATATCTGAATTTAGTATCATTAGCTGTATTTTTATTATCATATCGACTTTTATACGAGACCGTGCTAATTAGATAACTTTATGGTTAAATAAAACGTGGACAACTTTACTTAAGGGATTTTACTTGGGTGCTTTAGCCCAATTTTTACATCGTTTTTTTTCTCGTGAAATATATTTATGAAAAAAAAAAAATCACATGCGTTTTTCCCTCATTTTCAGTACCCACAAAAAATACACAAATTTCCACATATTTTCTAGAATATAAAGCACTATATTTCGAAGCATATTGTCTTAATTTGTAAAATTATGTTCGCTATTATTTCTACTCGTTTGTGAGGTTATATAAAACAAATGGAACAAGTCATTGTACTACATGTGACTTATGGCATAAAACAACATTTTGTCATGTTTTAAAGTATTCTAATATATTCACAGAAGCACCGTTAATCTAACCAGTTTTCTCGTAATTTTTACGATCTATTTTTATACTGTTGTTATTTTTAATTTTTCTAAGTACCCTGAAGATGTCTTAATAACCGAAAACTCTTGATTATTCCTCATTTTATTTTTAAGTGGTTTACTGAGGGAAGCAGAAAACGCACACGCACACACACACACACATACACACACACACTCTCGGTGGCGCGGTTGGTAGAGTCCCAGACTGTCAGTACGGCGGTACCTGGTTCAAATCCTGCTCAGGGCGGAAATTATTTCAGTATCGCTGCGCTTCGAGTCGTTACTCCAACTCTCGTGGGCGTGGAGTTGGGTGTGTGTGTGCGTGTAAGGTCACAGCATTACCCATAGATCGGCCATACGAGCTCTGAGCTCTCTTCTGGGAGGGAAATAGCTGTCGATCACGAGTCCAACACGTGATCCAAAGACCATGGTGAATCACACACACACACACACACACACACACACACACACACACACACATACACACACACTGCTCGACGGCACAGTGGTACCGTTCACAGCCATTAATCCAGCATTAACCATAGATCGGGCCATACACGAGGTATGTGCCCTTAGTATGGGAGGGTAATAGGTGTTGGTCACGAGTCCAACACGTGATCCAAGATGATGGTGAATCACAATTTGTATGTGTGTATGTGTGTATGTGTGTGTGTGTGTGTGTGTGTGTGTGTGTGTGTGTGTGTGTGTGTGTGTGTGTGTGTGTGTGTGTGTGTGTGGTTCACCATGGTATTGGATCACGTGTTGAACTCCTGATCGACAGCTATCACCCATCTGCATGAGAGCTCAGAGCTCATAAAATAATGACCGATCTATGGGTAATGCTGTGACCTTACACGCACGCACGCACACACACAACTACCTGCCCACTTGAGTTGGAGTAACGGCTCGCAGCGCAGCGATACTGAAATTATGTCAGCCCTGGGCGGGATTCGAACTCGGACCAGCGGAGTAGCGGTTGTTAACGCTACTACTGCACCGTCGAGCCGTGTGTGTGTGTGTGTGTGTGTGTGTGTGTGTGTGTGTGCGCACGTTAAAATGTCTCAGTATTCCTCCGCCTCACTAAGAAGCACTAAATGAAGCAATCAAGGCCAACTGTTAATGGATATATGTTGTATTACTAAGTAGAGCTATTAAACTAATAGAAGTATGTTGTCATACTAAGTAGTAACACCAAGCAGGTACTATATCGAACTCAGCAGCGGACAGCAGCCGTGTAACAAATGACCTTTCGTTGGAATGAAGTCATTATTATTTTATTTTATTTTTTCATTTGGTCTAAATTATAGATAAGTTATTGGGTTCTTCTGAGAAGACTTCTACCTTGCTCTATGAGGAAACTTATCCCAAAAAGCGTTTTTTCCGAAAAACACTCAACCTTTTATTGATATGGTAACCATAACGCAAATTCATAAGCTAGCGAAGATCTTTGTAAATCTAAAACGTCGCAAAAGAAGCTGTACTTTATATGTAGAGAGAGCTTATATCAATACATACATTATATATCATATCTTCATAAAATTATAAATAATAATACATCCATTTCACACAGAAAGCTGAGAAATCTTACAAAAAAGGTAATCTAGAATGATTATGCTATTGTTTAATAAAATTTGTATTGAAGAAAACCTTCCCTAATTCACGAATGTATGCATACACACACACATTATATATATATATATATATATATATATATATATATATATATTATATATTTAATATATATATATATATAGTGTGTAGTGTGTGTGTGTGTGTGTGTGTGTGTGTGTGTGTGTGTGTGTGTGTGTGTGCGTGTATGTGTGTGCGTGTATGTGTGTGCGTGTGTGTGTGTTTACATGTTCGGTATATATGTAAAACAAATGTATTTGCATGAATTGAGTGAAGATACATTTCTCTCAAGTGTAGGGACTCCATCTCTCCACCCAACTACATTTGACTTGTCGTACAAACCTTCGTTCTGATTTCTCGAGAGCTTTGGTAAAGGAATAGAAAAATGTAGACTAGTTTCCTCTACCGGATTGCAAGGGTTTCTACTTTCTTCCACGTCCCATAATGGTTATGAAGCCTGTCTTCATAATAAGACGGGTAGGTATCCTTTTTTGCTTGTGAGACCGTTGTAAGTGTACACACACACACACACACACACACACACACAAACACACACTCCACTCTCCACGACTCGTGGCGTAGTGGTAGAATTCCCGGCTGTCACTATAGATGTCCGGGTTCGAATCCCATCCAGGACTAAAATAATTTCAGTATTGCTGCGCTGCGGGTCGTTACCCCAACTCTCGTGGGTGGGGAATTGGGTGGGTGTGCGTGTAAGGTCACGGCGTTACCCATAGATCGGTCATATATTAGCTCTGAGCTCTCTTTCGGGAGGGAAATAGCTGCCGATCACGAGTTCAACACGTGATCCTGGACAATAGTGAATCACACAAACACACACACACATACACATACACAAGCATACATGCATACAAATACACATACACACAAATACACATAGACGCAAACACACACACACACACAAACACACACAAACACACACACACACACACACACACATACGCACATAAACACGCACAAACGGTATGCTGCATTTGCTGGCATTCCTCAAGCATGTCTTCCTGGTTCTTCATCTTTTTATTTAGATCTATTTTTTCCATCTTTTATAGTTATTTATACATCTTTTTATTTAGAATACCGAAGGAATCCAGGCCAATTTAATTACCTCATTACTCTCTAAACAATCCCTCCCATTACCCAAAGACGCCAGGGCCCGATGACCTGACTTATGTGACGCTAATTTGCGCTGTCGCATATATAAGACAGAGTACGATTCCTACCCCTCGGGCTAAGGCAATAAAGAGAGAGAGAGAGAGAGAGAGAGGGGGGGGGAGAGGAGATAAATAGATAGAGAGATAGACAGATAGATAGAGAGAGAGAGAGAATATGGGAGAAAGGGAGAGAGAGAGATAAAGGGAGAGAGAGAGAAAGGGAGAGAGACAAAGAGAGAGATGGTGAGAGACAAAGAGAGAGATGGTGAGAGATAAAGGGAAAGAGAAAGGGAAAGAGAAAGGCAAAGAGAAAGGGAGAAAGGGAGAAAATGAGAAAAAGAGAAAGGGAGAGATAAAGAGATGGAGAAAGAGATAGAGATAGATAGATAGAGAAAGAGAGAGAGGGGAGAGAGAGAGAGAGAGAGGATTAGCTCAAGAGTAAATTAGTAGCGAAGACGACCCGCCTCGTAGTGCGGCCGCGCCCCAACACCCTCGTAGACGTCTTGGAAGAATGGAACCTTTAAGTCATCGTTGTCCTGGGGAGCGTGTAAGTGACTTGGCGAAGATGCCTTATAAGCTATCTAACTCATCCGCCACACGCCCGTGGCGCTAGGAGGGCCGAACATTGCACTAGATAGTAAACTGTTACAATACAAATGTAAGAAGGGTGAGCGCATGCACACGCACACAGATGTACACACGTGTACACATACATGTACATATACAGGAACATACAATTATGCGCACGCGCATGCACACACACGCACATACACAACACGGATACACACACACACACACACACACACACACACACACACACACAATGAACCGATACTACGCACAATCATGCACATACACGGACACATACTACACACACACACACACACACACACACACACACACACACACACACACAATGAACCGATACTACGCACAATCATGCACATACACGGACACATACTACACACACACACACACACACACACACACACACACATTGTATGTGTCAACTATAATATCTGTTGAAAAAAATACATTACCGTTTATGATATGTATTGCCATCGTTTGTACCATAATCACTTCTGTAATTAAATATTATCTTCCTTATTGCTGTCCTGACAACATTATTATCATTATTCTTGCAATACTCGTTATTTCTATTTACACAAGAGCCAAATATCTTGACCTTGTCTCAGAACAGTTCACGTGTAATACTTTCCTTCATTTAGCCTCGACTGAAGTTGGTGCTGGCGGTTCGAACCCTGCTACGGGCGAGTTGTACAAAGTCCTCTGTAAGGGGTACCGTCCTAGCCTCCTGATAGGGGGAGTTCATGACGTTAAACTGAATCATCATTAATGGAATTATTGGTCCTCTGCTGGACCCCTTCGTCATGTGACCAATTCCTCCTTAATCCCCGCTTAGCAATTTT
>NC_134807.1:24578950-24588950 GCF_046742065.1 Oratosquilla oratoria
TCATCCCCCACATACACTCCCATTCACCACCCCTCCCTCCCTATTTTCATGGCTCCTCCTAGATGACGGATGACGGATAATGATAATGATGATGATAACAATAACAATAACAATGATAACAATAACAATAACAATAACAATGATAACAATAACAATAACAATAACAACAATAACAATGATAATAATAATAATAATAATGATAAAGATAATAATAACAAAAATAATAACAATAATAATGATAATAATAATAATAATAATAAAAATAATTATAATAACAATAATAATAAAGATAATAATAACAACAAGAATGATGATATTAATGATAACAATAATAATAATAATAACAATAATAAAATAAAAATAGGAAAAAATTCTGGTCTTTAACTAAATAAATCGGTTAGCATTAGTACGAATATATTAGTCATCCTTGTACTAAAGCTTGTGATGGCACCAACCATTACTTTATACACTGACCATTACACTGTACTAAGTACATCTGCGTACATCACTAAAAAAAAAAAAAAAATCCATCTTTTTTTCCTGATTCAACTGTGAACAAGAAAGGACGACTAAGAGCTATTACCATCACTAAACCACTAAAACGAATTTAAGCAAATAATCTATTTTCATAGAGATTTGTTCCCTCACCCAAGGTAATGAAATCTAGACGTAAATTAAGTTTAAAAGCGTTTATCGCAAGAGCAAGGGCAAGGCAACATGTATCTTGTTGGGTCAAGTTTTGCATATAAATGGAAATGAAGACATTAAGAATGGCTTTTTATACTAAGTCATCCTCTCTCTCTCTCTCTCTCTTTCTCTCTCTCTCTCTTTCTCTCTCTCCCTCTCTCTCTCTTTCTCTCTCCCTCTCTCTCTTTTTTCTTTTTTACCAGTATGGAAATAAGCTTACGTTCTCCACTTATGGAAAACACACGACCCCATTATACATACAGAGAAATTAACACTCAAACGAAGTGTATAATCATATATAATTGCGTTATGCACAAATATGCATACATAAACACACACACACACACACCTCGTGGCGCAGTGGTTAGAGTTCTCGCCTGCCACTACGGTTGTCCAGGTTCGAATCCCGCCCAGGACGGAAATAATTTCAGTATCGCTGCGCTGCGGGTTGTTACTCCACCTCTCATGGGTGGGAAGTTGGGTGTGTGTGTGCGTTAAAGGTCACAGTATTACCCATAGTATTACCCATAGAGTGAGAGTGTAGGGGTGAGGGGGTGAGAGGAGGGCACAGGGGGATAGCTCTCATCTGGGAGGTTAATAATTGTCGATCACGAGCCATACAGGTGATCCAAGACCATGGTGAATCATACGCACGCACACGCACACACACACACACACACACACACACACACACACACTCTCATGGCGCTGTGGTTAGAGCTCTGGCCTGCCACTACGGAGGTCCGGGTTCGACTCTCGCCCGGGGCTGAAATAATATCAGTATCGCAGCGCTGAGGGGTGTTACTCCAACTCTCGTGGGCGGGGACTTGGGTGTGTGTGTGTGTGCAAGGTCATAGCATTACCCATAGATCGGATCTACGAGCTCTGAGCTCTCTTCCAGGAGGGAAATAGCTGTCGATCACGAGTCCAACTCGTGATCCAAAGACCAAAGTGAATACACACACACACACACACGCACACACACACACACGCACGCACACAAAAAAAATGGAGGGAAACTATCCCCAAGTGTACAAAATCACCTATTATTGGCTAGAAAAACAACTACAAAGTATGCCATTGTGTCGAAGGTATAAACGGATCATCATGGCTGATTTTGAGGAGGTGGAGGGAGTGGGAGAGTGGGGAAGGGGGTAGGAGGAGGCGTCTTCCTGATCCCTCAGATTTTCTCAGTCTCCGCCTCACTGTCGCGGTGGTCAATCTTTCCAGGGAGTTCCGGTGACAGGAAATCCCCCGGAATTTCCTGGAAGATGATACTCGGCACCCGGACATGTCCCAGAACCCTTGGGAAGTGGGGCTCGAGGGGAGGGACTCGAGGTTGGGATTTGAGGGCTGGGACTCGAGAGATGAGACTCGAGGGTAGGGCTCGAGGGCTGACTCGAGGGTGGGACTCGAGAGATGAGACTTGAAGGTAGGGCTCGAGGGTGGGACTCGAGGGTGGGACTCGAGGGTGGGACTCGAGGGATGGGACTCGAGGGGTGGGACTTGAGGGGTGTGGCTCGTGGGGTGGATCTCGAGGGGTGTGGCTCGTGGGGTGGATCTCGAGGGGTGTGGCTCGTGGGGTGGATCTCGAGGGGTTGGACTTGAAGGGTGGGACTCAAGGGGTGGGACTCAAGGGGTGGGACTCGAGGGGTGGTACTCGAGGGGTGGAACTCGAGGGGTAGGACTCGAGGGGTGGTACTCGAGGGGTGGAACTCGAGGGGTAGGACTCGAGGGGTGAGACTCGAGGGGTGGGACTCGAGGCTTGGGACTAGAGGGGTAGGACTCGAGGGGTGGGACTCGAGGGGTTGGACTCGAGGGCTGGGACTCGATGGGTAGGACTCGAGGGGTGGGACTCGAGGGGCAGGACTCGAGGGGTTGGACTCGAGGGCTGGGACTCAAGGTGGTAGGACTCGAGGGGTGGGACTCGAGGGGTAGGACTCGAGAGGTGGGACTCGAGGGGTGGGACTCGAGGGGCGGGACTCGAGGGCTGGGACTGTGTGTTTACATATGCAATAGTGATACACTGTATGTACCGTATGTGTATATATACATATGTGCATATACGGTATATATTTATACTTATATATGTACTACTTATCCTGTGTAGGAAAAACCTAAAATGTCTGATATCAGAAGGAATAATCCAAATGGGCGAGGAGGAGGAGGAGGAGGAGGAGGAAGAGGAGGAGGAGGAAACCTAAACGAACTGGGAAAAAGAGGAGAAATGACCTAAAAGGTCTAGGAAGAGAGAGAGAGAGAGAGAGAGAGAGAGGAGAGAGATAAAGACCCTTAAAGAGCTGGGTTGAGACAGGAGACGAACCTTAAGTGGCTGGGACGAAAGACACCGTGCACAGTTGCGGTCTACGGTTAATGACGATGGCATTTTGACCGTAATTAGGCGAAAAGACTGTCTGTGCTGCCCGTCACCCCTTATCCGAAAACACCGCCCCAGGGCTCGTTATCCGAATTACGAACACGCGTTATCCGATCACCGAAAGCTCGTCATTCGTTCGTCGAACAGTTTCCGGATATTTACTGTTCGATGTTCTAGTATTCGATAGCAAATACTCCGATACTTGTTACCAAATACCCAGACCCACTTTTGGGTATTGAATGTTCAAAGTTTATGAAGTGAATATTCCTCTATGGACCAGAGTCACGTAGCATGTTCGTGATTGGACACTCATAAAAAAGAATGAATAAAATTGATAATAATAATAAAATAGAATAATGACAACGATAATGATAATAATGTATATTTTTGTTTTCGGGTATTCGCTTATTCCATAGTGTATATCCAAAATGAACATGTATGTATGTTTATCTATGTGCATATATATATGTATGTGTGCATGTACTTATGTTTGTATTGGTGTACGTGTCCACATATGTATGTACATATAACTGTATGTATGCATGTATTTATGTATGTATTTATGTGCGTGTCCACGTATGTACAAATGTACATGTAATATATGTATTATGGAGGAAAACGAAGATGAAGCACCAAATATTATTTGTTATGTTAAGGAGTGAATCACATGTATGTATGTATGTATGTATGTATGTATGTATGTATGTATGTAATTTATGTATTATGGAGAAAAACGAAGAGGAAATACTAAAAAATATTGGTTATGTTAACGATTAAACCGCAGAGAGACAAACAAACACGATGATCGAAGAGGCGGGGAGGGGGGGTAGGATGAGTGGAAGAGATGGTGGAGACAGCTGGAAGAGAGGGAGGCGAGAGAGAGGCGTGTGGGTAGGGTTAGGGTTTGTTTGTTTGTGTGTGTGTGTGTGTGTGTGTGTGTGTGTGTGTGTGTGTGTGTGTGTGTGTGTGTGTGTGTGTGTGTGTGTGTGTGTGTGTTTGGATGTGGGTGTGGGTGTGAATGTAAGTAAGCGAGAAGGGCATGGGCCTTGATGACAAAGACGAGGAGGGAAAGCAGATGCAAAATGTAAATTTGAGAATAAGAAACAAACGAAAAAATATATAAAACAGATAAAGGCGAAAGGAGATTATGGAAGGATGGAGAACGAGATGGAAGAAGAGGATAGGAGTAGGGAGAGATGAAAGGAAGGAAGAGGAGGAGGGTGATGAGAGGAAGAAGGGGAGGAGGGGAAGAGGGGGAGGAGGGGAAGAAGGGGGAGGATAGGGGGAGAAGGGGGAGGATAGGGGGAGAAGGGGGAGGATAGAAGGGGAGGATAGAGGAAGAAGAGGAAGGAGGAAGTGGAGGAAGAGAAACAAGAGAAAGAGAAAGAATAGGAGGGAAGGAGGAAGAGGGGGAGGGAAGGAAGGAGGAAAGGGAAAGGAGGGAGGGGGAGGAAAGGAGGGAGGAAAAGAAGGAGGGAGGGAGGGGAGGGAGGGAGGGGAGGGAGGGAGAGACGGAGGGAGAGAAAGACGGAGGGAAGGAGTGAGTGAGAGATGGAGAGAAAGAAAGAGTGAGTGAGGGAGGGAGGGTGAGAGGAAGGGTGAAAGGGAGGGATTTAGGGTGTCCTCTAGTGGTGGAACCAGATTGCCGTCCAGAGAGAGGGGGTCACCCTCATCACTTAACTTGTCACCACTTCTCCCGTCAAGAGAACAAGGAGGGTGACCAGAGAAGGGTGAGGCGGGCGTGGGGATGGGAGAGCGTCGAGATGTGAGAGTGTGGGGTGTGTGAGAGTGTGGGGGTGTGAGAGTGTGGGAGTGTGAGAGTGTAGGGGTGAGGGGGTGAGAGGGGGACACAGGGGGATACCTCAGCTGATTCTTTGTGGAGGTAAAGGTAGAAGAAGGCACCACGTGGTTCCACCTTGGGGGAGGGAAGAGAGAGAGAGAGAGAGAGAGAGAGAGAGAGAGAGAGAGAGAGAGAGAGAGAGAGAGAGAGAGAGACAGGGAGAGAGGGAGGGAGAAAGGATAGAGGGAAGGAGAGAGAGGGAGGGAGAGAGGGAGAGAGAGAGAGAAAGGGTGAGAGAGAGAGAAAGGGAGAGAGAGAGAGAGAGAAAGGGAGAGAGAGAGAGAGGGAGAGAGAGAGAGAGAGAGAGGAAGGAAAGAGAGAGAGAGAGAGGAGAGGGGAGAGAGAGGTAGAGAGAGAGAGAGAGGGAGGCGAGGGAGAGGTAGTCAGAGAGAGGAAAGGAAGAGAGAGAGAGAGAGAGAGGGGGGAGAGGTAGACAGAGAGAGAGAGAGAGAGAGATGGGGAGAGAGAGAGAAGGGGAGAGAGAGAGAAGGGGAGAGAGAGAGAAGGGGAGAGAGAGAGAAGGGGGGAGAGAGAGAGAAGGGGAGAGAGAGAGAAGGGGAGAGAGAGAGAAGGGGAGAGAGGAGGGAGGGAGAGAGGGGGGAGAGAGGAGGGAGGGAGAAAGGAGGGAGAAAGGAGGGAGAAAGGAGGGAGAAAGGAGGGAGAAAGGAGGGAGAAAGGAGGGAGGGATGTACGGGGAGAGGGAGAGAGAGAGGGAAAGGTAGGGAGAGGGAGAGAGAGGGAGAGGAGGGAGGAGAGGGAGAGGAGGGAGGGGAGAGAGACAGGGAGGGGAGAGAGGTAGAGGAGGGAGGGAGAGAGAAAGGGAAAGAGGATGGATATGGAGAGAGGATGGAGAGAGAGGGAGAGAGGAGAGGGAGAGAGGATGGAGAGAGAGGGAGAGAGGAGGGACAGATGGAGAGAGAGAGATAGAGGGAGAGAAAGCGAGATGATTTTTTTATTTCTATTCTGGTTGCCGCCAGGCGATTTTATTCATTCTTATACCAGAGACATCATCCCTTCCGGGTCGAATCGAGTCCATTCCTCTCTTACCTCTTCACCTCCTTTCCACAACAAATGATACTCTTCTCGTCAATCTAGTTACCGGGTCCCCCTCCCCCCACCCTCCCCCTCGGGAGGGAAGGAGGCAGGGGTCACTGGGAATGATCATGGAGGAAGGAGGAGGAAGAAGAATGGAGGAGGGAGGAGGAGAAAGAGAGGAAGAGGGAGGAGGAACGAGGAGGGAGGAGGAGGGAAGGAGGAAGGAGGAGGGGAGGAGGAACGAGGAGGGAGGAGGAGGGAAGGAGGAACGAGGAGGGAGGAGGAGGGAAGGAGGAAGGAGGATGAAGGAGGGAGGAAGAAGGAGTGAACAGGAAGGAGGAGGGAGGAAGAAGAGGAAAGAGGAGGAAGAGAAGCTAGGAAGGAGGAGGTATAAAGGGGAAAGAGAAGGGAGAGGGGAGGAAGGAGGGAGGGAGGAAGCAGGAGGAAGGAGGAGGGAGGAGGAAGGGAAGAGGAGAAGGGAGGAGGGAGGAAGAAGGGAAGAAGAGAGGGGAGGAGGGAGAAAGAGAAGGGAAGAGGGAGAAAGAGAAGGGAGGAGGGAGGAAGGAGGGAAGGAGGAAGCAGGAGGAAGGAGGAGGGAGGAAGAAGGGAAGAGGAGAAGGGAGGAGGGAGGAAGAAGGGAAGAAGAGAGGGGAGGAGGGAGGAAGAGAAGGGAGGAGGGAGGAAGAGAAGGGAGGAGGGAGAAAGGAAGAGGGAGGGAGGGAGGAAGGAGGAGGGAGGAAGGAGGAGGGAGGAAGGAGGGAGGAAGGAGGAGGGAGGAAGGAGGAGGGAGGAAGGAGGGAGGGAGGAAGAGAAGGGAGGAGGGAGGATGAGGCAGGGGTGAGGAGGGAGGAGGGAGGAAGGAGGACGGAGGAGGGAGGAGGTTGGAAGGAGGAGGGAGGAAGGAGGAGGGAGGAAGGAGGAGGTTGGAAGGAGGAGGGAGGAAGGAGGAGGGAGGAAGGGGGAGGGAGGAAGAGAAGGGAGAAGGGAGGAGGGAGGAAGAGAAGGGAGGAGGGAGGATGAGGCAGGAGGGAGGAAGAAAAGGGAGGAGGGGAGGAGGAGGACAGAGGAATAGGGAGGAGGAGGAGGAGGAGGAGGAGGAGGAGGAGGAGGAGGAGGAAAGGGAAGCGGTGGACACGACAGGCGTGTCCGAGGTAGTCTAAAGAAGACACAATAATTGTTGAAAGGCAGGACCGCCGAAAAGAATGGCGTATTTCTTCCTATTTGTGTCTCCCCTTCCGAAGCCAGGGTGTTGGCTCCGCCCCCTCCCCCCTACGAGGACCAATCACGTGTCTCCGAGTTGATGACGTCACATTTCAGGGGGAGAGATTCTGTCCCATGACAGCAAATCCCCATTTTTTTTTTTTTTTTTTTTTTAATCGATAGTCATCTGAGAGAATGGCATAGATTGTAATCTTTGCTCATTGTGGGACGGGCAAGCATTAGAGTTATGAGACTTTACGTCTAAAGAATATAAAGAGAAATCAGCGATTAGACGAATAGGGAACATTCATGTATCTAATGAAAAATCCCAATGTAATTTGTGATTTGCGGTAATTAATAGGGCGGAAGAATGTATTGAATAGTGGAGACACGTACCCTCACTAGAACTTGGCGATTACAGACAAATTGTTTGGTAATTTTTACTAGACCCTTGCCAAATGAATCTGAACAGGTAATGTATGTACGTACGCAGGCAGGTATGTATGCGTGTAGGCACGCACTCATGTATGCATGTATGTACACACGCACGCATGTATGCATGTATATATGTACTCATGTATGCATATACGTATGTACTCACATGAATGTATGAACTCACGCATGCATGCATGTATGTATGTATGTATGTATGTACTCATACACTCATGTATGCGTGTGCGTATGAGTGTACAAAATATATATATATATATATATATATATATACATATATATATATCTATATATTATATATACATATATCATAGGCGGGGAAGTATGCAATAGGAAGGTAAAGAAGGGGGAGGAGGTGGGGGAGAGGAGGAGAGGTAGGGAAGTCAGAGAGGAAGGAAAAGGACAGACAGACAGACAGGCAGACAGACCAGTAGTTCAGAAACTGATGATTTTTACGACCTGACTGAAGTTTAACATTAAACTTTTCATTTGCGGTGTCATTAAGTTGTCAACCCACGTGAACCAAGAGCCACCCAAGATACGCCCCCTTCTCCTCCTCCTCCTCCTCCTCCTCCTACCTCTCCTCCTCCCTTCATCCTCTTCTTTCACTTACCCTTCTCCCTTTCTTTCCTTCCTTCCTTCCTTCATACCCATGTTTAGTTCTTTCTTATCCTTTCCTCACACATTATCTTTGTTTTCTTGTTTATTATTACAACTCCTTTGCTTTAGGTATCTAAAACAATCACAAAAACTACGGGACCAAATTGACCCTTTCCACAGGAAGCAGCTTAACCTCACATCTTATCTTTCGTCAAATTATTTTATTCATCTCTGCTTGTATCCATTCCCCCAGCGAACGATTAATCAGTATTATAACACTATCGAAAAATTGAGAGGGGAGGGTCACCATGTAAATGAAACTGTGGGGGTTAGCCACCTTCGGCCCCCGGTCCCTGCTATAGAAGTGCTGCGTCTTGCTGCACTGCCTTTGACCTGAGCAGTGTGATGTGAAACAGGGATGACTCTTCATCCATAAAGTGCTCAGATGATTGGGTGCAATGAATAGGTGTGGGACAGGTGTATGCATTTGATTTGGCCCCCCTACATATAGGGGGGGTAATTTGACCTTTCGTCACTCTAGGACAATTTTTCTTAACATGAGGTACTACAATAAATATAAGGAGTTGCTGGGCATTGCTGAATACATGACAGTACTAAATTTTACTTTCCTTTTTCCTTTTACTAATCAAATGTTAATCAGAGTTTAGTGAGTGCTACATTGCCTAGACCTGACTACAGGGATACTAGGGTCGGACAAGGATAAGAAACGGTTGACTAGGAGTTAAGAACTATGAAACCCAAAGAATTGAGAACCTACATAGATCCAACATTGTATGTACACTTTAAGTACAGTTTTTGTAGAGGCGTACATACATGTACCATAAGGCCCTTTCCCCTTATAAGGGATAAGGGGGGGGGGCGTCCCAAAGTTCATGTACTTCTTTTGTAATTATATTCAGTAATATTTATGTATCGCAATACTTTCGATGACTTTTTCAGTTTCACGGTTATACTTGTAAATATATTTCTTTACTCCTTGTTAATCTTTATTCATTTTCTCATTTATTTATACATTTATTCATTTACTGCAAAATTATGATATGCTTTTTCTTTTAATTCTTCTTGGCATTCACTTACAAATCTATCTACTTTTTCTTTATCATTTATACTGCCTATTTCACTTTACTTTTCTTTAATTCTTTTCTATCTTTACTTCTTTGTTATCTTGCTCCTCAAAATAAAAATTGAACCATTTGAATTAGAGTAGTTCATTTGTTATTCAAATTGAACAAAGAATTAAATGAAGAACAACAATATGAATATACAAATATATAAATGAAAATATATGAATAAATCAAGTTACTGAAAAAGTAGAGAAACATACATAAATAAATGACCAATAAAAAAAAATTAACATTTATATGCACATATATATCCACATAAATATACAAATGATAAAAATATACATTTTTATATATGTACACATAATTATACATATTCATATACACGTGCTTAAATATACACACATACATTTATGAGTGGAAAAAGTGGTAAGGAAACTCAGGTTGAACCAGGAACGTTAATGTAATCTAACGTTTCGTCTTTACGTCTTCAGGGTAACAAACTATCGCAGAACATCATAGCGAATCACATTGCCGGACGTCTTATAATGCTGCGCGTAAGATGATCCTCTATTAGGGCATAATTATTACGATGTTCTGTATTAGTCTGTTACTCTGAAGAAGACGTAAAGTCGAAACGTTATATTACATTATTGTTCCTAGTTTAACCTGAGTTTCCTTTCTATCTTTTCCATTCATCTGTCACTCCTTCAAACAACATATATGTAT
>NC_134807.1:24593950-24596450 GCF_046742065.1 Oratosquilla oratoria
AGGGTCACACAACATTTTTTCATGACTGAAGAATAATCTCAAATTCCAAAATTTTTGGTATGTTTTATCTTGCACCTTCTCTCCTTTCCAGTCACCTTTCTAAATCTCTTGTATCATCTGCGTGATTTCATCTTTTTAATGCGATATTGTCCCAAGGGACCATTTACACGGTCAAACGGTTGATCAAACCCCGTTTGTCAAACGAGTGTTTGAAGTGATGTTTGACAGTGTGAATTCACACGATCAAACATCACTTCAAACACTTGTTTGACAAACAGGGTTTGACCATATAAATGGCCCTTAAAGACAGAAGCGCTGGTTATGGCTAATGAAACATATTCAATATTACGCGTCAGTTACCATGAAGGTTTAGCTATTTGATGACAAACACAAACAACAACAGCAACAACAACAATAATAATAATAATAATAATAATAATAATAATAATAATAATAATAATGATAATGATAATAATGATAAGATGAATAGATAAATTATCTTTTCGTTTCTTCTTCCAGGGAGGAGCTGGCCATGAAGATTGGGCTCACCGAAGCACGAATACAGGTAAGGAGGAGGAATAGTAAGGAGAAGGAGGAAAGAGGAGGAGGAGGAAGAGGAGGAAGAGGAAAAGGAAGAAGGGGAGGAGGAGGACAAGAGAAAGAAGAAAAGTAGGAAAATGGAGGGGAAAGAGGAAGAGGAGGAAAAGGTGGAAGAAGGAGGAGGAGGAGGAAAATAAGGAGGAACGTAGAAGGAGGAGGAAGGAGGAAGAGGACGAGTATCAGGAGTTAGAAACAAAGCACACACACACACACACACACACACACACACACACACACACACACGTGACCACACAAAGCCCATGTGACCTCAAACTTTGACCAACCTGGCCCTTCGACAGACAAATCTACTCCTCCTCCTCCTGTGTCCTCCCCTCAGCAGTCGTTTTTCTTAATTAAAACCTTTCGGCAGACCTTGACATGAACTTTGAAGACTTAAGGAAATCGCCCAAAAATAGTGTTAGTCTATTTAGTTGTTTATTAATTTTTTGTGAAAGAATTTCACGGTGTCTTCATAATTACGTTTGTCAATACAGTCTTATAGATACATACATACATTATGTATATTATATATATATATATATATATGTATATATTTATATATATGTATATATTTATATATGTATATATATAATATATATATAATGTATATATATATGCATGTGTATGTGTATACATATATAAACACGTCCATTTTAGGGTTTTTGTTATATAGTGTGTTAGTATAAACAAGGAATTTATGTCACATGTCATACAGGAAGTGTTCGCCATCAATAGTTTTAGGAACAGCAGAAAATATCCTTTTTATATTTACTATTTCATAGAGTAAATAAAATATTTTATGGTTCTTTGAAACTAAATACTATGCTTACATTTGCCTTATTAAGCGAGTTCAAATTCAGACTAAGTGATATGTGTCTAATAACAAACACACAAGTTCTGCTAAATCACTCTCTCTCTCTCAATCACTCACTCACTCACTCACACACATTCTAACACACACACACACACACACACACACACACACACACACACACACACACACACACACACACACACACACACACACACACATTCACTCGGGGAAAAAAGGGGGGACGGGGACCTTATTAATGATAAATCAACCCCCCAATCCCACCCCCGAGCCCCCGAACGCATTTTGCGAGAAATTCCTTCACACTCCGCCTGGAAATGAGGCGGCAGTACGGCGAACCAAGTCTTCATCGCAGTCTAGATTAAACCGCTCACTGGTCCTTGTGTGTGTGCGTGTGGGTGTGTGTGTGTGTGTGTGTGTGTGTGTGTGTGTGTGCGCGCGCGTTAGTGTCCACTCACGGGCTGAATAAAATCACCTGGCGGCACCCAGAACCAATATGCAATTTGTTGATAGCACTGAAAAGGTAAGATGTTCAAATGTTGTCTTATGTTCAAGACTTCTTGTGAACAGTAGTGAGGTTGGGAAGGTGGAGTAGTGGAGAGTGTAGTGGGGGCGAGTTTTGGGCCTTGGTGCTAAGGCTTGGTGCTGGGCCTTGGTGCTAAGGCTTGGTGCCTGGGCGTAGGGTTGGGGCTGGGTCTAGACTGGGGCTCGGGCTGGGCTGGGGCTTAGGGCCGGGTCTAGACTGGGGCTTGGGCTGGACTGGCTTTGGACTGGGGTTTGGGTTGGGGTTCGCTGGGGCTGAACCGAGTTTGGGCTGGCGTCTGGGCTATGGGGCTGGGGCTAGTCTGAGGCTAGGTTGGTTTGTACCAAGTTTGGATGGAATGAAGAACGAAGCTTATGGCGTGTAGCAACGGGACAGAGCAGATGAAGGTATAGGGGGAGGGGGACGGGGTGGGGGAGGGGGTGGGGGAGGGGGACGGGGGGAGACGTTGTACCAAAACGAGAGGAGGCGGGGGAGGTGGGAGGGCGGGGCAAGTGAGGGGGCGTGGGCGGGGCGGAGTGAAGGTG
>NC_134807.1:24606450-24608950 GCF_046742065.1 Oratosquilla oratoria
GATGACCTTCTTGGGCGCGAAGAAGAGGTCTCCAATTAGGCTCTCCTACTTGCGGACAAGACAATTGTCTTGTGGTTCGAAGGTAGTCCGCCCCTCGTTAAGGGGAATCTAAACCCATCGGGAAGTCTTTGGATTGTCTTCACTGAAATGTCTAATTTACTGCGATGTAGGAAAAGGTGGTCTTGTATGTCATCCCTCTTCCTTGGTAATGGATATCTTATTCATTCATTCATCTATTTATTTGCTTAGTTCTATTATTATTATTGTTTATATTTTTTATTTATTTATTTTTTCAGGAAGGAGGATGGAGAAGACACGGATTTTGGTCCGAGATTATTCCTGACACATTTCGCAAAGAGTTTCTTCTGAGGAATAAATTCAGACCGAGACCCATGTCTTCTTTATCGGCCTTCCTTCAACTTACCATTTGTCTCTATAATTATTCATTTATCCATATATTCACTTATCTATTTATCTATTTCATGTTTGTGCATATGCGCGTATCTTTCCTGTTTTGTGTGTGTGTGTGTGTGTGTGTGTGTGTGTGTGTGTGTGTGTGTGTGTGTGTGTGTGTGTGTGAGAGAGTGTGTGTGTGTGAGTGTGTGTGTGTGTGTGTGTGTATTCACTTGGTCTTTGGATCACGTGTTGGAATCGTGATCGACAGCTATTTCCCTCCCGGAAGAGAGCTCAGAGCTCGTAGGTCCAATCTATGGGTAATGCTATGACCTTACACACACACACACACCCAACTCCCCGCCCACGAGAGTCAGAGTAACGACCCGAAGCGCAGCGGTACCGAAATAATTTCGGCCCTGGGCAGGATTCGAACCAAGTACTACGGGCACCACCATGCTAGCAGTTCAGTGCTCTACCAACTGCGCCACCGAGTGTGTGTGTGTGGGTGTGTTTGTATGTGTGTGTGTTTGTGTTTGTGTTTGCGCGGGCGTGCTTGTACCATATCTCATTTTGCGTTTTCTGAACTTGTAAGCGCTCTCCTTGTCCATTAGGCCCGCTTGAGTGTTTTGAAACCATAGCGGTCTTTGATTATGCGAGGAATGAGCGAGAAAGAGTATTCTATCATGACTCGCATTAATTAAAGACAAAGACTCGCCAAATTTTCATCTGAACGAGGTCCAACACCCTCCCCCCCCGCAGAAAAGACAAATGAAAATAAAAATTAATAAAATATATATAATGATAATAATGATAAAGACAAAGCAAATAAACAAAACGTATATATGAAACTGCATCAGAATGAAATAAACATATGAATATATACTAAATATATACAAGAAAAATATATTATAGTAAACAATAAAATAGAATATAATAAAGATAATACGATGAAACTAATCAAAAATAAAATGCAATAAAAACCAATGTAATAAATTCAAATAAAAAGATAATAAAGATAAATAGTTAAAGAATACACACAAAATATATATATTAGTAAATAATAAAATAAATATAATATAATAAAGATAATGCAGTGAAACTAATACAAAAATAAAAAAAAACAAATCTAATAAAATCAAAATAGAATATTATAAAGACAAAATAAAGAATATACACACAAATAAAATCGAAACACATAGTCCTGTACACTAAACAGAGCCCAAAGATATCACCGAAGCACTAATGAAAACTCATAACACGCAATCAAGCACCCCCAATACATCACCCAAGCACTGATAAAACACCCTTACGATGCTACCAGATCCTCTAAAAAAGTATAAACCCATAAACTAAAACAAATTAACAACGTCGTGACACGTTTGTTGCCACCATCATGATGATCTATTTGTTCATCACCTGAGGAATGGGCTCTGATGGGTTGAACACTTGGAGATGAGGTGTTATTTGCTGAACACATGGTCGTCTAGGGACGCGTCTAATTGTGACATCGTGAGGGTTAAGTGCGCCCAGCTAGATTGTAGTCATTAGCTAAGCGTTGGCAGTTTTCGTCTCGGGAGTAAAATGGCTCCGTTGCAAGGAAATTGCCTATTACGTCACTTGAACCCATCAAATTCTCTCTCCTTCTCTCCTTTCCCTCACTCCCCCTTCTCTCTCTCTCTCTCTCTCTCTTTCTCTCTCTGGTATATTCCAGTAACGTGTTTTCCTGTTGTCATACTCTGCGGTCTTTCCATTTGAGCTAATCCTTTATTCATCTACTTTTAATTTCGATTTCTAACACAGACTTTTGCATAGAGTTCAACTGACACAAATCTAACAAGATATATATCAAAGCACGGTACAATATTTAATATGATTCTATGACATTTAATGATCTTGTACTTGATCAGGGCTGAATCACGGGATCATCTCGGGTAGACCACCCACTTTCACGGAATAGCTGGCCATGAGAAGCGGTCCGTATTAAAGTGAAACGAGACTAGTGTGTAAAAGCAGCTATAGACAGTCTGTCATGGCTTGGGGGCACGAGAAGGCAGGTGTTTGTGAAGTAATAGAAGTATGCACTGGGCAGTAAACAGAAAATACG
>NC_134807.1:24611450-24626450 GCF_046742065.1 Oratosquilla oratoria
GTGCCATAAGCCCTCACACACCCGCTCATTATCACCTCACGGAGATAATCAATAACGTCTCGAAGACTCTAATCACCGAACACTTCGAGGAGAGTCTTAGAGAAGTCTTCGGCCCGTGCATCACACGGACGGCCACTTTAGATCACAAAGACGACGCTTTTATTTGGATAAAGGGGGGTGTTTGTCATTCAAGAGATAAGCTCGATGATACCTCAGATAAGATATTTAATCCTTTCACTACTGGAATGGTCAAAAGGTTCAATAAAATAGTCTGACAGAAATCGGAATGAAATAATATGTCCTCTCACTCACTCACACATAAACACAAACACAAATATCATGAATACAACCTTTCAGTAAATTATCTATTAATCACAATTCCAATACCTACAAATAAATCCTTCAACAGCCCTTCCCAAACAAGAAGCACACACGAATTTCCTTCAGAAAAAAAAAACGAAAAAAAAATAAGTAGATTCATAACAAATGAAACAAGAAATCCTCATTATATTTGACCTAAACACCGAATAGATATTTCACACCTCCGGTCTTTACACCTCAAGAACCCCGTCCTCAAACATGAGACCCGTGACAGACTTCCTCTCGCGGGTGGCGTGGGGGGGAAGTGGTGGGGGGAGAAGTGTGTGGGGGGAACTGCCGTGACAGACATAATGAATAGTACTACATCAACTGTTTCAACTAACAGGTAATTCTACCACGGGTAAATGCGACTGGGTGGGCGTGGATTGGGGGGTGGGGAGAAACGGAGGAGGGGGGAGAATGGGGGAGATTGGGCGGAGGGGGAAGTGGAGGATGTGAATGAAAGTGGGAAGAAGGGAGGGAAGGATCGAGGGGGAGACTGGAGAGGGAGGAATGGAGAGGGAGGAATGGAGGGGGAAGAATGGAGGTGAGAATGTAAGGGGGGGAATCGGAATGGGGACTGAGGAAGAAGAACGAAGATGGGGAGAGAATGGAAGGGGAGGAAAGGAAGAAAAGAGGAGAGGAAGAAAAGAGGAGAGGAGGCAGAGAGGAGTATGAGAGTGGATGGATTGGAAAGAGTTCTTGATTGGGGGAGTTGTGAAGGAAAGAGTAGTGGGGGACAAGGACGTGGGGGGAGTGGGGGAGGGAGAGAAAGAGTGAAAGGGGATGGAAGAGAGAGAGACAGAAAGAGAGACAGACAGAGAGAGACAGAGAGAGACAGACAGAGATCGAGATCGAGAGAGAGAGGTGGACAGACGGAGATATGGAGGAGAGAGGGAGTAGGACGTGGAAATGAGGTTAAATAGAGTGGAGAGTGGAAGAGAAATAGGGGGATAGGAGGTTAGAGAGATGGGTAATCAATGTTGTCAGTGAATAGAGATTGGAAAGTGGGTGAGGAGGGATTGTGGGGGGGATTGGGTGGGGGATTGGGCTGGAATATGTATGAATAGGGGAGTGGAGGACTGACGAAAGCGCGCAAACGCACGCACGCACGCACACACACACACGCACACACACACACACGCACACACACACACACAGGGGAAGAAGATAGGAGGTAAGGAAGGAAGATGGAAGGGAATATGGGAGGGAGGGAGGGAGAGAGGGAGGGAGGAGGAGGGAGGGAGGGAGGGAGGGAGAACGGAGGGAGGAAGAGGAAATGAGAAGGAGAGAGGAGGGAGGGAGGGAGGGAGGGAGGGAGGGGAGGAAGGAAGGTGGGGAGGAGGGATGGAGGGGAGGAGGGTTTGAAGGAGGGAGTGAGGTGGGTGAGAGAATGGAAGGAAGGGGAGGGTGGAGAGAGGGGAAGGAGGGAGGGACGGAGGGAGGGAGGGACGGAGGTAGGGAGGAAGGAAGGAAGGAAGGAGAGAGGGAAGAGACGGAAGAAGGTAGGGAGGATGGAGGGAGGTATGGAAGGAGGGAGGGAAGGAAGGAGGGAGGGAAGGAGGGGGAAGAAAGGGGGAGGGAAGGAGGGGGAAGAAAGGAGGGAGGGAGGGAGGGAGGGAGGGAGGGAGGGAGGGGAGGAGGGAGGGAGGGAGGGAGGGAGGGGAGGAGGGAGGGAGGGGAGGGAGGAGAGGAGGGAGGGAGGGAGGGAGGGAGGGGAGGAGGGAGGGAGGGAGGGGAGGAGGGAGGGAGGGAGGGAGGGAGGGAAGGAGGGAGGGTGGGTGAGAGGATGGAAGGAAGGGGAGGATGGAAGGAAGGGGAGGGTTGAGAGGAGGGAGGGAGTGATGGAGGCAGGGAGGAAGGAAGGAGGGAGGAAGGAGGAAGGTATGGAAGTTGGGAAGGAAGGAGGGAGGGAAGGAAGGAAGGAGGGAGGGAGGGAGGGAGGGAGGGAGGGAGGGAGGGAGGGAAGGAGGGAGGGAAAGAAGGGAGGAATGAGAGAGGGAGGGAGAAAAGGAGGTAGAAGTAAAGAGGCAAAAGAAACCATAATAACAACAACAACAACAACAACAACAATACCACCACCAACAACAACAACAAACAACAACAACAATAATAATAATAATGATAATGAAAATGACAAAATCCCACGCGTACATTTCTTCTTCTTTTTTCTTTCTTTCTTCCTCTTAATCTTCTTTCCTCGTAATCTTGTTTATCCACTTTTGTCTACTTCTTTATCTTCTGTGATCCTCCTCATTTTCCGTACTCCTCCTCCTCCTCTTTTTTCTCATTCTTCCTTCCTCCTCCTCCTCTTCCTCTTTACCTCCTCTTCCCTTACTCCTAGTCCACCCTTGTTCCCACTTCTCCTCTTCCTTCCTTCTACTACCTCCTCTTCCTCCTTTCCTCATCTTCCCTTACTCCCACTCCTCATCTTCCTCTTCCTATTTCCCTCCTCTTTCTCCTCTTCCTTTACTCCTCTTCCACTCTTAATCCCACTCCTCCACCCTTACTCCCACTCCTCCACCCTTACTCCCACTCCTCCACCCTTACTCCCACTCCTCCACCCTTACTCCCACTCCTCCACCCTTACTCCCACTCCTCCACCCTTACTCCCACTCCTCCACCCTTACTCCCACTCCTCCACCCTTACTCCCATTCATCCACCCTTATTCCTACTCCTCCACCCTTATTCCCACTCCTCCACCCTTATTCCCACTCTTCCACCCTTACTCCTAGTCCTCCATCCTCACTCTCCATCCTCACTCCCCCTCCTCCTCCCCCCTCCACCTCTAACGATTTACTACCTTCTCCCATTTCCCCCCCGCCCCCACATCTTTGTTTTTTCTCCCCCAATGCAGCTAATTCCCCCTAATCACCCCCGAATGTCACCCACTTCATTGCCCTCATCCTCACCAGGGGGATCTATTGGCTACTTCCTGGGCGGGGGGCCCGGGTATGTTTTTTTTTTTTTTTCTTGGGGTGAAGTATCACTCCTGCGGGCTTTGGATAATAAGGAGGGGGACAACGATAAGAAAGATTAGGTAACTGAAGATAAGGAGTATCGTAGGGAAGATGAGGAGAGGGAAGGGGAAAGGGAAGGGGGAAGGGAAGGGGAAAGGGAAGGGGAGAGGGAAGAGGAGAGGAAAGAGGAAAGGGAAGACGAGAGGGAAGGGGGAGAGGGAAGAGGAAAGGGAAGAGGAGAGGGAAGAGGAGAAGGAAGGGGAAAGGGAAGAGGAGAAGATAGAAGAGGAGAGGGAAGGAGAGAGGAGGGAAGAGGAGAGAGAAGGAAAGAGGGAAGGGGAGAGGGAAGAGGAGAAGGAAGGAAAGACGGTAGGGGAGAGGGAAGAAGAGAAGGAAGGGGAGAGTGAAGGTGAGAGGGAAGATGAGAAGGAAGGGGAGAGGGAAGAGGAGAGGGAAGAGGAGAGGGAAGAGGAGAGGGAAGAGGAGAGGGAAGAGGAGAAGGAAGAGGAGAAGGTAGAGGAGAGGGAGATGGAGAGGGAAGAGGTGAGGGAAGGGGAAAGGGAAGAAGAGAAGATGGAAATGGAGAGGGAAGTGGAGAGAGAAGGAGAGAGGAAAGAGGAGAGAAAGGGAGTTGACGGAAGAAGAAAGGGAAGAGGAGAGGGAACAGGAAGAGAGGGAAGAGGAGAGGGAGGAGGAGAGGGGAGAGGGATGAGGACAGAGGTAAGGAGAGGGGAAAGGAAAGGGATTAGAAGAGGAAAGAGGAAAAGTAAGAAATGAGGAAAGATTAGAAGAAAGAGGAAGGAAAGAGGGGAGATAGAAATAAGAGGAAAGGGAAGACGAGGAGGAAGACGAAGAGGAAGGGGAGGATAGAAAGAAGAGGAAAAGGAAGACGAGGAGGAAGACGAGGAGGAAGACGTGGAGGAAGGGACGTGAAAAGGTTTTGTTCATATTGTATCGTGTGTGTGTGTGTGTGTGTGTGTGTGTGTGTGTGTGTGTGTGTTTGTGTGTGTGCGTGTGTGTGTGTGTGCGTGTGTGTGTGTGTGTGTGTGTGTGTGTGTGTGTGCGAAGATGTGAGACCAGCACGCTTCCGATTGCGCTACAAGCGCACTAATGAATGAAAGCTCAGATATTCTTAGATATCAAATTTTATTAAAAGTCTGACTTACTTAATCTCTTATCAGGGTTATGTCAATTATCATGTCAATTAACGAGGTATAATCAACCCTGGTTGGTGTTTGTTAGAATAATTCATCATTTATGTAAACCCAAGGAAGAAGGACCCAGGCGAGAATTCTTTTCTTCCAAAGGGCAGGAATTGTTGTCCAGGTCCTTTCATAGGGGGAGCAGCCAAAGAATTGATATTCATGACTTCAAATGCTGTTCTGTTTGCCACCAGGCAATTTTATTCAGCTGGGGAGGGGAATATCGTCTTTTGACTCGAATATATCACACACGCACGCACACACTCACACACACGCACACACACACACACACACACACACACACACGCACACACACATACACATGCGCGCGCGCGTATTTTTGTTATTTTTGTAACTTGTTGTTGCACCCTCTCCCTCCCTTTTTTCGTGTGAAGCATAGTGTTACCCATAAAAGGAAGTGACAGGATATGGGAGAGGATTATCCTCACCCCTCTTCCACTCCCATCACAAACTTCCCTTTCTTTCGCTCCTTCTCTATGCTTTAGTCTAGCGATGACTGCTGCAAACATTAAAGATAATATATAATAATGGTGATGAAATAATAATACATAAATTGATAAATGAATAAAATAAGATAACAAAAACAAATAATAATATCAATAATGAAATAAACAAATCAATAGATAATTAAAATAAGATAAAATACTGCCGGTTCATGGCAGAGCGCCCCTCTCACAGAACCAGGCAAAGGTGAGCTACCCCGTACCTGTGTCATATCTCTGGGATCAGGTCAACACATCCCAATGAGGTCGATTCCTCTTGTACTGACTCTTCTCTCTTCCTCCCTCCCGCAGGTCTGGTTCCAGAACCGAAGAGCCAAGTGGCGCAAGCAGGAGAAGGTTGGACCCAGCACTCACCCTTACGGCGCCTTCCCCCCCTCCGCGCCCCTGCCCCTCCAGGCCCCGCCCTTACCGCCCACCATCGGGAGCCCCTTCAGCGCCCTCTCCTACATGCGCAAGCCCTTCGAATCGCCTCTCCTGCCTCCCTCAGCATCCCGCCTGCCGTCCTCCTACCTCCACGCCGCAGCCTCCCAGCTCCTTCCGAACTCGCCCTACCTCCTCTCTTCGCACATCCGGGATCCTCTGCCGCAGTACCGCCCCTCGCTCCTCTCCCACGCCCCGCCCCTTGCCGCCGCCGCTGCCGCAGCCGCGGCCAGCCACTACTCGCCCTCCTTCCAGCAGCTCCTCGCGGGGCTGTCGGCGGCCAGGCCGAAGCTGCACGAATCTGACTACTCGGCTCTGCTGGCGTCGATGCCAGCCCTCCAGGTCCCGACGACGGCGCCGCCCCCTCCGCCCCCTCCACCCCCAGCCACGTCTCCCGGAGGAGGCGGAGGTGGAGGAGGAGGAGGAGGAGGTCGGAGGCCCAGCTCGGGGACACGGATCTCTCCGTCCCCACCAGGAGCCGCCACCGTCGCCACCTCCGCCGGAGTCCCAGGTACCTCGGCATTGGACCAAGACCGACGGGCATCCTCCATCGCCGAGCTCCGCCTGCGTGCTCGCGAGCACGAAATCAGGCTCGAAATGCTGCGCAAGCATAGTGATGTCATCACGTGAGCAAGGTGACGCCACCACCTCAAGTGACGTCACCTCGCATTGTGACGTCATCGCCAAAGCGCAGCGACGTCATCACGGTGACGTGGTCAACGGGAGGAGCTGGCCAATCATTGGCGGGACTTGTGGCGTTAATCACGGCGACTTCTGGATCTATTGAAGAAAAAAGGACAAGCGAAAAGGACATATTTGAAGTAGTCCCGGGAAATTTAATTTTTAACGATTTTTAACGAATTTAACGTTTTCCAACGGTTTTAACGAACTTTCTGAGTAGGCCAGCAGTCACGACGCCCATCAATGATAAAAATGCCTTTAGCATTTTTGTATAGCATAATTCTCATTTCCAACTTCACCAACACCAATCCATACATCAATCTATCAAGATCAAGCATCCGTCCGTCAGTGACCAACAATCATCCAATTCGATTGTAATCATCCGTCTGTTTAGAGACCTAATCTGTCTAGTTTATCGATTACTCTGTCCTGTTAATCGATCAAACCGTCCAGTTAATGGATCAGTCAGTCCGGTTGGCCAATCCGTCCGGTCAATCAAATAATTCGTCCGGTCAATCGACCAATCCGTCCGGTCAATCGACCAATCCGTCCGGTCAATCGGCCAATCCGTCCGGTCAATCGGCCAATCCGTCCGGTCAATCGGCCAATCCGTCCGGTCAATCGACCAATCCATCCGGTTAGTCGACCAGTCCGTCCGGTCAATCGACCAATCCGTCCGGTTAATCGACCAATCCATCCAGTCAATGGACCAACACATCCGGTTAATCGACTTATCTAGCCGGTTAATCGACCAATCCGTCCGGCTGACCGGCAAACCCCTCCGGTAAATCGACCAACCCGCCCGGTAAATCAGACAATCCGTCCGGTTAACCGACCAATCCGTCCGGTCAATCGATCAATCCGTCCGGTTAACCGACCAATACATCTGGTTAATCGACCAACCCGTCCATTTAAAAGACTAACCCGTCCGGTTAACCGACCAATCAGTCCGGTTAAACGACCAATATATCTGGTTAATCGACCAGCTCGTCCATTTAAACGACCAACCCGACCGGTTAATCGACTAACCCGTCCGGTTAATCGATCAACCTATCCGGTTAATCGCTCCTTCGACCGTTTGTCTTTGACAAACTCGCGGTTTCTTAGCGCCAACAAAGGACAAACAAAAAAAATAATTCTTGAAAAAAAAAATCTTTTTCTTCGTGTTCCCGTATATGTTTGTGAGCAATAACAAACTTGTTGATATGTCTATTCCTACTAGATTGTTACTAACCATAGGTCACTAAATTACCAAGAAGTGTGTTCTTGGAAATATACATATATTCTTAGTGTTTTTAAAGTGTGAGTGTGAGTGTGAGTGTGTGTGTGTGTGTGTGTGTGTCTCCCCCTCTCTCCCTCTGTGTGTGTGTGTGTGTTATGTACCGAGATTGTGCAAATGAGAGTGAGAGAGAGAGAGAGAGAGAGAGAGAGAGAGAGAGAGAGAGAGAGAGAGAGAGAGAGAGAGATGCTTAAATTTCAACTCAATATCCTAGTAGGCCACACCCACTTTTCCACAGTTAACCCCCCCCCCCGACCCTTGGCTATCCAATTTCAGAGGGCAAAGGTGACGGTTCAGTCACCGCTAATCGTCTCCTGTCGTTTACCTCTCACAACGATTTTGTATATAAATAGATATCTCGTCAGTCTTTCAAAGTAAATATGATGGACTGTTCTCAAAACATGGTCTCAAAATATTCTTAGAACTAAAAAAAATTCAACATCTGAAATGAACTTTGAAAGAAATTAGAATATCTAAGTATTGCGACTTAAAATTTCTCTTATTCCAACTTGACATTTTTTCATGACAAAATTCATATACTATAGCTGTATTATACAGTATACAATAAATCATGTTACACATCCGTCAGAGTATTGTATTAGAATGAACTATAGAGAAGGGCAGACAAGTCGCTCGCTGATTGGCTCTCTGTGTTGGGGGGCGTGGCCTAAGAGAGATATCTAGTTTGAACGAGACAATTACATAAAGACATGATGGAATCTGTGAATATCACAATTTGCAGTGTTTAATCTAGGTTTAGATAAACATGTACTTAGTGTTTAGTGCAGTGTGTTAGTGACTGTTACAGTGTACTTTGCAGTGTAATGAAGATGATCAGCTGGCAGTGAAAACTGGTACAGTATAGCCATCTGCCGGAAATTGGTTGATAGTGTCGAGCATGCAAATGCGGTGGATACCGCGTATTCCGACCCTTTCTCTCTAAAATAATGTTGCCTTGATGTGTGATGCAGCATTGAAACTTTGCAACGCAGTATTGAACCGTATTGCAGCATATTACAGAAACATGTAGCATGTGTGAAGGCAATGGCATTAAGGTGCAGCATATGCGCTAACGCGCAGCATAACCTACATCAACGCTCAGCATAACGCGCAGCATAACGTAAGTCAGCGTGACAACGCACAGCATCAACGCAGAGCATGCAATGCATTATCATGTATATCACCAGGCAGCATGACATGATCGTTGCACAGCATGGTTTGCGTCAACACGCAGCATTATATACAGCATATACTACTCTTAACCTTTAAATTTAGTTGTGTACAGTTAGACAAACCGTGCAATGTAGTGTGAATGTAGGCTGCAAGCCCCTTGTCAATAAAATGCTCTAGATATATGTATATGTCTTTATCCTATGAATATATTTACACACACACATGCACACATACAGACACACATAAACACACACACACACACACACACACACACACACACACACACACACACACACACACACACATACACACACACAGAGAAAAGTATTCAGGTTGGAAGGAGTTGATTAGTGGAGTCCCGCAAGGACTTGTACTGGCTCCAATAATGTACGATATTTATGTGGATGGCATAGATGATGATGTGGAATGTTACAGGAGCTTCTTTACAAACGGTGCTAACTTGTTGAGGAAAATGATAATCGAAACAGACTGCGAATAACTACAGAGAGATCTGAACAAGATTTGGAAATGGAGCAAGAAGTGGGAGGTGGACGTCAGCATTAAGAAATGTATAATAATGGAGTTCGGAAAATGTAAAAAAGGAATATCAGGAAAAAAATACAATTGGGACTAAAGAGGTAAAGAAAGTGGGATCTGAAAAAGACCTGGGAGTAATTATCTCAATCGACATGTCTTCTGATAAAAATAAACAAAATTGTCGGAGAATCCTATAACTTACTAAGATCAGTAAAAGTGGCGTTTACCTATTTTGGATAAAGAAATGATTAGAAAAATATTAGTCTCATTAATAAGGCCTAGACCGGAGTATACTGCAACACTATGATCACCCAGTAAAAAAAAAAGAAAAAAAAAAATTGAAAGAATACAGAGGGCAACCACGAAAATGGCCGCAGACCTTTCAAAGTTGTCATATGAAGAGAGACTGGCTAAATTGAAATTACCGACTTTGGAACAAAGAAGAGGAAGAAGCGACCTACTGACCACTTATAGAATCATGAAAGGCACGGAAATACTTGATAGAGAGGAACTTACTAAATTGGGACAAGAGAAACACAAGAGGACACAGAAACTCAAAAAGGATAGTTATAAAAGAGATCTGAAGACAAACAGGTTTCCACCTAGAGTGGTGGACACTTGGAACAAACTGAACGAAACAATAGTGTGTGCAAAAACCATAAACGAATTCAAGAGCAAACTAGACACTGCGAGATACAAAGGCGGGATACCACGAGCGTGGCTCCCCTTCCCGTAAGATGCAACTAGGTAAATCTAGGTAAATACACAGAGACCTAGACCTACACACACACCGGTTTGCTGGTGGATTAGTATTGCTCTCGCCTGCTAACTCAAAGGTCTAAGTTTGATTCTCACCCATGGCTGGAAAGTATCACAGTACTAAAAACCGCCACCCCAGCTCTGTTGGGCAAGGAGAGTTACGAGTGAATGTGAGTGTGTGTCTGTGTATGTGTGTGTGTGTGTGTGTGTGTGTGTGTGTGTGTGTGTGTGTGTGTGTGTGTGTGTGTGTGTGTGTGTGTGCGTGTGTGTATTTACAGCATTATCCATGGATTGGGCCAAACATGATTTCTGAACTCTCATCCCGAAGGGTAATAACTGTCGATCAAAAGTCCAACACGTGATCCGAGAGCATGGAGAACCTCTCACACACACACACACTTAAAAAAAAAAAAAAAAAAAAAATCCTACACAGTATCCTACCGTTTCAAATTCTTTCATCACATCCTCGTCACTCTTTCTATGAAGTTCTCCAACTTGAGATTCAGTTTGTCGCCCCTCTGGTCCTTCAACACAAAACTGTTTGCTTTGTTGCCAGATACGTCTCTGAATTATACAAAACCTTGAAAAAAGTTACAACCGTGAAAAATATTAATAGATAATTAAATAAATAAAAATAAATAGATAAATACGCAATGAAAATAACAAATAAATAAATTGAAATAGAAAATATAATAGATATACAAATAAAGATTAACAAAAAATAAAAAAAAAGTCAAATGAGAAAAAATAAATTAGAAAAAAAGAAAAACCCACAGATCGCACAGGAGCTGTGCAAAGAGAATTAAACAAACAGATGTGTTAACTTCTTCCCCATCCCACCTAAACCCCTTACCCTCCCCCTCGTCTCCCCTCCCCCCTCTCCCTCCCTCCCCCTCCCCCTCCCCCGGACATTATTCACAATCACCGGACACGTTTTAGTCAATGAAATACGCATCATTCCCGGATTGGTTTAGCGTCGCGACCTCTCCATCATCAGGAGGCGAGGACGTTGCCCCTTACTTGTAGCGTGAAATTTAATGAACCGTGCCGCCCTTGGTCCAACTTCGCCCGTGGCAGGGTTCGAGCAGCTGTCACCCCGACAACCGTCGCAAGTAGCGACGCTCTAACTAGCTCAGAAGAAAAAAAGAAAAGACGAAGAAAAGACGAAGAAAAAGACGAAGAAAATAATAATAATAATAGTAATAATGATAATAATGATGATAATAATAATAATGATAATGACAATAATAATTGAAAATAAACAAACAAGATAAAATAACAAAAAGTAAATAATAATAATAATAAAATTATAATAATAAAATTATAATAATAAAATAATAATAAAATAATAATGATAAAAATAATAATGATAATGATAATAATAATGATAATAATAATAATAATAATAATAGTAATAATAATTATAATAATGATAATAAAATAAATAGATAAAATGAATACATGAAATAAAACGAACAGCTGTGCTAATCTTCCTCCCTTGCCCCCCTCTCAACCTTCCTCACCCAGACATTCAAAATCACCGGAAAAGCTTTGGCCAATCAAATAAACATTATTCACGGATCGTCCAGTCAATATCTCTGACGGACGTGTAAATGACAAAAACACCAGCCATTTCTCTAATGACCACAAACTACAATTTTCCTCCTCTCGCTCTCACTCTCTCTCTCTCTCTCTCTCTCTCTCATTCTGTCTCCCCCCTCTCTCTCTCTCTCTCTCTTTCTCTCTCTCTTTTATTTCTACAAACCTCCAGATAAATACCGAGCGAAAGGACATAACTGAGAAATGAAAATAAATTGAGAAGGAAGCGAAGGAAGCCCCAAAAAAAACAAAGAGAAAAAATATATAAAATTATGATAAAAAAAAAAACACAAAATAAAACTAAGGAGGAAATAAAGGAAGCAAGAAGGTATAAACGACGAAAAAAAGACTAGATAATATTATAAAAAAATAAAATAAAATAAAAATAAAATAAAATAAAATAAATAAATAAATAAATGAATAAATAAAGAGGTGCTAACAACGCCCCGGATAGGTACGAAGCGCAAGGACACAAGTGAGAAGAATACAAAGAATACAAAGAAGAATAAAAATACAAAGAATACAATGAAGAATACAAAGAATACAAAGAAGAAGAATACAAAGAATACAAGGAAAAAGAAGAAGAATACAAAGAAGAAGAAGAATACAAAGAAGAAGAATACAAAGAAGAAGAAGAAGAATACAAAGAAGAAGAAGAATACAAAGAAGAAGAATACAAAGAAGAAAAATACAAAGAAGAAAAATACAAAGAAGAAAAATACAAAGAAGAAGAAGAATATAAAGAAGAAGAATACAAAGATTACAAAGAAGAAGAATACAAAGAATACAAAGAAGAAGAATACAAAGAATACAAAGTAGAAGAATACAAAAAATACAAAGAAGAAGAATACAAAGAATACAAAGAAGAAGAATATAAAGAATACAAAGAAGAAGAATATAAAGAATACAAAGAAGAAGAATACAAAGAATACAAAGAATACAAAGAAGAAGAAGAATACAAAGAAGAAGAAGAATACAAAGAAGAAGAAGAATACAAAGAAGAAGAAGAATACAAAGAAGAAGAAGAATACAAAGAAGAAGAAGAATACAAAGAAGAAGAAGAATACAGAGAAGAAGAAGAATACAGAGAAGAAGAAGAATACAGAGAAGAAGAAGAATACAGAGAAGAAGAAGAATACAAAGAAGAAGAATACAAAGAAGAAGAATACAAAGAAGAAGAAGAATACAAAGAAGAAGAAGAATACAAAGAAGAAGAAGAATACAAAGAATAATACAAAGAAGAAGAAGAAGAATACAAAGAAGAAGAAGAAGAAGAATACAAAGAAGAAGAATACAAAGAAGAAGAAGAATACAAAGAAGAAGAATACAAAGAAGAAGAATACAAAGAAGAAGAAGAAGAAGAATACAAAGAAGAAGAAGAAGAATGCAAAGAAGAAGAAGAAGAAGAAGAATACAAAGAAGAAGAAGAAGAAGAATACAAAGAAGAAGAATACAAAGAAGTAAGAATACAAAGAAGAAGAAGAATACAAAGAAGAAGAAGAAGAAGAAAAGTGCGACACAAATGGCAAAAGATGAAGAAAAAGATCATGCTAGACAAAAAAAAAAAAAAAAAAAAAAAAAAAAGAAAACGAGGCGCTAACAACGGAGATCCGCGTATAGAGAAACACAACCTTAACCACATCCTTCGCCAAACAAGTACATTACAGATGGCACACCACTCCAAGCCTTATCATGTATTTCGAGGGGGGAAAAACTCCACAACGCTCAATTATCAACACCCTGTCATTGACAACACCCAATCCCGCAAGTGTTGGTAATAATGGGGAGATTGGTGCCCCGAACGCTGCAATCAAAAGAATCTACGAGCTCTCTGTCACGCTCCTTCGCTTTCACGCTGATATATAAGAGAGAGAGAGAGAGAGAGAGAGAAAGAGAGAGAGAGAGAGAAATAGAGAGAGGGAGAGAGAGAGAGGGAGAGAGAGAGAGGGAGAGAGAGATAGAGGGAAGGAGAGAGAGGGAAGGAGAGAGAGGGAAGGAGAGACAGGGATGGAGAGAAAGGGAGGAAGAGTGAGGAAGGGAGAGAGAGGTAGAGAGAGGTAGAAAGAGATAGAGGGAAGGATAGAGAGGGAGGGAGAGAGAGGTAGAGAGGGAGAGAGAGGGAAGGAGAGAGAGGGAAGGAGAGAGAGAGAAGGAGAGGGAGAGAAGGAGAGGGAGGGAAGGAGAGAGGGGGAAGGAGGGGGAAGGAGGGGGAAGGAGGGAGAGGGAGGTAAAGAGAGATAGAGAGAGGGAGAGAGAGGTAAAGAGAGATAGAGAGAGGGAGAGAGAGGGAGGCAGAGGGATGAGAGACGAAGGTAAACATATGTAAAGAAAGATAGAGATATAGATAAAGAAACTCCTCTCCTTTTCATGGGGTGGGTTACCAACAGTAATTAGACATTTATCACGACTTCGGTTGTCCAATCTTGAAATATATGGGAAAAAACACGAAACAAACGACAACTAGAAACAGCTGCTACAACAGCATTGAAATTTAAACGATTTTTTCTACAGCTGTTTGGGTGTCATAAAAGAACACACAGCTGTCATAGTACAGCCAATACGTTATGTGTTTGGAAGATAATTAATTTCCTCTGAAAAAAGAAGACGGAGCAAGAGCAGATGATCGTTTTGATAAAAAAATTCTTTGAAAAAGTCATTTCCATATTTAGTATGTTCAACGTTTAGATTCTATTGATCTTCATGCTGTACAGTCTAGTCTATCCGAGATAATAGTTATTGTTATAGCACATTCCATCCTAGAAATCTCTACATTGAAGATAATCATATATGCAAGAACAATGGATGGATTTGGAGAGAGAGAAAGAGAGAAAGAGAGAGAGAGAGAGAGAGAGAGAGAGAGAGAGAGAGAGGGGGGGAGCAGAGAGAGGGAGAAGGGGCCAGAGAGAGAGGGGGGGACAGAGAGAACAAAGTTTTCTATATTGTGTACTTCTGGAATTACGAAGTGCTCTTTTTTATAACAATAAAAAATAATGGATGTGATGCCATATTTTCATAACATGAGATCTTTAGAAACTTTTCCTCGTCCTATGGCACGCCAAAAAAAAAAAAAAAAAAAAAAAATTGCAAATAAGTGATTCAGATGAAAAAAATCAATAAACACACAAATAAAGTAGATACTTACTCTATAGATAAACGTTAAGATAGAAAAAAGTCTATATCTCATATCTATTCTATCATTCCCTTCCACCATCCATTTGATATTTCTAGCAGATTCTCTCCATTCTAACAAGCTGAGGAACGTTGGCAGCCATGATGGGGGTGCGGGTTTTCCCCATTCAGTGAAACTAGGCAATAGAAATTATCATTATTATAAATCACTGTTATTATCTTTTATCATAATTATGATTGTTTTCACGATATGTCACGGTTTGAAAAGGCTCTCTCCCTCTAATAATGTATCACACTTCCGAGATCACAGTGACGCACTTTTTATAATTTTTTCTGATTAATATCAGACGATTTTATTCACCTGAAAGCGGTGTCA
>NC_134807.1:24631450-24641450 GCF_046742065.1 Oratosquilla oratoria
TAGGGAGGTTGATAGGTTGAATGGTGGTTCGGCTGGGGTTGGGAGTAGGTAGGGACGAAAAGGGTAGGTAGGGAGGTTAGTAGATAGGTTAGTAGTCTGTTTGTAGGTATGTTAGTAGGTAGGTTAGTAGGTAGGTTGGTAGGTAGATTTGTAGGTCATTTAGTAGGTAAGTAGGTAGGTAGGTAGGTAGGTAGGTTGGTAGGTAGGTAGATAGGTTGGTTGATAGGTGTTGGATGGTAGGTAGCTGGGTTGACAGGTAGGCTGGTTGGTAGGTATGTCGGTAGATAAGATCCCATATTGGGTACAAACTGCTTAAGGTTTATGTAATCAACGTTTTAGGGACTTCAATGACACCTCTATGGACCAGAGGCGCGCATCATCATCTAAGATTGGTGACTTTACCTCCACTCACTGAAGAAAGCTGATGACTTTGCCTCTTCAGTGCGTTATTTTCTCCAATTAATGAGGAATTCGTTATTATCACCAACGCAAGTGCAATCCGAAAGTATTGTACAACTCTGATTTATAAAATAAACATAAGAACATAAGGAGATAATATACATCATTGGGATTCGAACCCTTATATGAGCGAATGTTACTTACGATGCAAGGACGATACCGTTGTACTAATCCAGTGACTGTTGATAGGAGCGACCTGGAGGCCATACTAGTCATTCTCCATCGGCGCTTGGGTACGACATTCTTATTTCATCGAATCTTTTTATCATAACGACTCTCATAAGAACATAATAATGGAAGAGTGCAAGAGACCATAAAGCCTACATTAGGCAGTTCTATGTCCCTTACCACCTGTCATCCCAATTCATAAAGTTGATTTCAACTTCTCTTAAAACAACTAGTTGTTTCAACTCTCATTACGTGGTTACTAAGTCTATTCCATTTGTTAACTATTCTATTGTTAACTATTCATCCTTGTTAAAACCCTTGACCCATTTGAACACCTCTATTAGCCTGGTGTTTGACAAAAAAATCAAATCAAATAAACCAATAGATAAAATAAAATAAAATGAAATAAAATAAAATAAAATAAACATGGAAACAGTGTGAGGGTGGAAGCCTAAAATGACCAAAAGTGAGGTTATTCCCAAATCATTTTTGGTTCTGTGACATTTCGATGGCATTGTTACTAATGGTTACACAAAAATCCTTTTCGTTCTCCACTTTAGTGCTATTGCTAACTCGATACTAAACCTTACACACTCTTGGATTAAACTCAAAATTAGAATTTTTACTCTCTCTCTGACGACCAAAGGATTACAAAAGCGGAGCATGCCGACAGGAGACCTTTTGGTCCATAGCTAGGTCGGATGCGAAAAAAGGTATAAGCAAAAAGATAAATAAAAATCATAATATAAATAATGCTAAAATAAATAAATGCATAGGTATAGTTTATATAGCTTGTTAATGAGAGATGGACTTTTGAAGTCAAAAGATTGCGCAATCAGTCCTAGAATCTTATTTGCTTTCTCAGAGGCTGAAATACACAGCTTAGATGATTTGAGATCGTTACTGATAATTACGCCGAGATCCTTTTCACTATTCACTTTTGTTAACGAATTTCCAAATAACTTGTAATCGTACTTACTGTTATTTTTACTTATGTGCATAACCTTGAATTTACTTATGTTAAATTTCATTAGCCACTTTTCAGACCATTGCTGTAATTTATCTAAATCTTCTTGAATATCTAACTGATTTAAGTGATCATTTGTTATTTCACACAATTTTGTATCAGCAAATTTGAAGACAATATATTTTAGTCCGTGGTCTATATCATTTATATATACTATGAATAGAAGTGGCCCAAGAACGAACCCTGAGGAACTCCACTCGTAACATTTTTCCATCTAGAAGTTTTGAACTTTAAAACAACTCTCAGTTTTTTATCATTCAACCAATTTCTAGTCCAACTTAATAGGTTACTACTTCGTGTGAAGCTAATTTAGTAAGTAGCCTTTCGTGGGGGACGGTATCAAAAGCTTTTGCAAAATCTAGATATATTAAATCTATATTGTTTCTTTTGTCATAATTCGAGATGACTGTGTTGTAGAATTCGAGTTAGTCACGCAAGAACGTTTCCGTCTGAATCCATGAATGCTATCATTTATCAAACAGTTACTTTCTAAATAATGTTCGATAGCATCTCTGATGATAGTTTCCCTCATTTTTCCTACGATTGAAGTCAAGCTTATAGGCCTGTAGTTATTTGGTTTCTTTTTGTCACCTTTTTTGAATATGGGAGCAACGTTAGCTAACTCCCATTCTCTTGGGACATGTCCGGATATGATGGATTTCTTGAAAATAATTTCTAATGGAACAACAATCTCATTTTTCATTTCCTTTAAGATTCTTGGATGCCAACCGTCAGGCCCTGGTGTTTTATTAACTTTGAGTTTTTCTATGCATCTTTTAATTTTTTCTTTTGTTGTATCTACCGTAGTGAGTTCATCCTAGATTTTCCACAGGTAACCTTCTATGGACCCAATGGCCAGCTGCTTGCCGTATCCATTGGCGTTCTTTATGTATCCTGAGTGTATTTTTATGGACTGTAGTTTACCAGCGCTTCTATCCTGACCGCAACGACATCTGTTGTGGATATGGTCGAGTCCTTTTGGTTGAGTTTACAGCAACTAAGCTCGAGTATGGGGGATGAGATGGGTGAATGGGGGAGGGGCAATGGGGATGGGGGAGGGGTGAATGGGGATGGGAGAAGGGGAATGAGGGAAGGGGGGCTTCATGCAGGCATAACTACAGATGGAGGATGGAGAAGCGGGGTGAGTAGGATGGAAAGGGGGATGGGATTGGTGATGGGGGAAAGGGAAAGGGGAAAGGGAAGAAAGAAGGTGGAGAGGAGGGGGAAGGGTGGAAGAAAGGAAGAGAGGAGGGGTAGGGGAGGAGGAAGGGGAGAGAGGAGGGGAATAGGGAGAAGGGAGGGGTAAGGGGTAAGGGGAGGGGGAGGAGGAACTGGGGAGGGGGAGGAGGAACTAGGGATGGGGGAAGGGAGAGAGGGGAGGGGGAAAGCACAGAGAGGAAAAGGGAGAACGGGGGAAGTGGCAGGAGGAGAGAGGGGAGGAGGAATGGGGAAGAGGGGAAAAGAGGTGGGAAGGGGAGGGGATGGGGAGATGTGGGGTAGGGGTGGAGAGGGGAGGTGTGAGGGGAGAGGAAGGGAAGGGTGGAGAGGGGAGTGGAGAAAGTTGAGGGAGGGGGAGAGGGGGGAAAGTGGGAAGGCGAGGGGGAGAAGGTAAGGGGAGAAGGGAGGGGGAATGGGTGGAGAGATGAGGGGAAAGGGGGAGGGGAGAGAGAAGGGGGAAGGCAAGGGGGAGGGGAAGGGAGGGAAGGGGGGACAGGGTGAGGGGAGGGGAGGGGTTTGAGGGATAGGAGAATGGAAAAGGGAAGGAGCAAGGTGGGAGGGAGACAGGGGAAGAAGGAAGGGAAAAACTGAAAGGGGGAGGGTCTGAAGAGAGAAGGAGAGAGGGGGGAGGAAAGAGGGGGCAGAGGGAAGGGGGATAGAGGAGGGGGAATGAGAGAAAGGGAGGGGGGAGAGGGTGGAAAGGTGGACAGAAGAGGTAGAAAGGAGGAGGGGAGGGGGAAGGGAAGGGGGAGGGGGGAAGGGAAGGGGGAGGGGGGAAGGGGGAGGAGGTAGGAAGGTAAAGGGGGAAGGGGGAGAGGAGAGGAGGAGGAGAGGAAGGGAGGGGAGAGGATGGGAGAGGGGGAGAGGATGGGAGAGGGGGAGAAAAGGAAGGGGGGAGGGGGAGAGGGGGAAGGGGAGAGGGGGAGAGGAGGAAAGGGGAGGGGGAGAGGAGGAAGGGGGAGGGGGAGAGGAGGAAGGGGGGAGGGAAGGGGGGATGGAAGGGGGGCAAGTCGAACGTACCTGTAGCCAGTGACCCGAGACCCATCCGTAGCTTTACGACAGTTTTTACGTCTTGATTTATATCGTCCCTAATTGTCTGTCGCAAATGAAGACAATGCGTGTGTGTGCGTGCGTGCGTGCGTGTGTATGTGTGTGTGTGTGTGTGCGAGTGCGTGCTACCGTGTTCCATGGTCACTGGGATCGAGGGTAGATGGGGGAGGGGGGTAAGGAAGTAGGTAGGGGAAAGGGGAAAGGGAAGGGGGAAAGGGGGAGAGGGAGCGGGTGGGGGAGAAAGGGAGGGAGATTGGGAAGAGTAAGATAAGGAGTGACGGGGGACGGAGGAGAGAGTAGGGATGGGGAGGGAAAGGGGATGAAAGGGGGAGGGAGGATAGAAGGGGGAGACGGAGGGAGAAGGGAGTGGAGAGGGGAGAGGAGGGAGGGTGAGAGGGGAAGTGAGAGGGAGAGGGGGGAGAGAGGGAGAGGAGAAGTGAGGGAGAGGGAAGAGAGGGAGAGAGGGAGAGTGAGAGGTGAGGGAGGGGGAGGGGAGGGGAGGGGGAGGTGAGAAGGGAAGTGAGAGGGAGGGGGAGGTGAGAGTGGGAGATGAGAGGGAGGAGGAGGTGAGAGGGAGGAGGAGGTGAGAGGGAGGAGGAGGTGAGAGGGAGGAGGAGGTGAGAGGAAGGGGGAAGTGAGAGGGAGGAGGTGAGAGGGAGGGAGAGGTGAGAAAGAGGGGGAGGTGAGAATGAGGGGTAGGTGAGAGGGAGGTGGAGGTGAGAAGAGGGGAGGTGAGAAGAGGGGAGGTGAGAGGGAGTGGGAAAGGGATAGGGAGAGAGGAAGTGAGAGGGAGGGAAGGGAGATGGGTATGAAGGGGAGTGGAGTTAGGGAAGGATGAAGTGACAATGCAAATAGAGGAACCGAAATATTCAACGATTTGTAGGCCCTGTTCACACAAGCTGTTTCAACCGATGTAGTCTGAACCATGGCGGTTCAGTTACAATGCAAGTCAATAGAGGCGTCGACACACTACCGCTCAGTGTTCAAACAACTAGTGTGAACAAGGCCGTACAGAATGCAAGTAGAGCACATTAACTATTCGACCATTAGGTCCATACTTGATAAAAAAAAACGAATAAAATTGATCTCCTTTAACCCATTCATCAACCCCAGCATCAAAATTTTGTTGATTTTGTTTTTGTTAATTTGATTTATTTTTTTGGCTGACGAGGCAGGCCTGGGGGGAAGACAAATTTTAAATAGTGTCAAAAATATCCATATAGATTGATAGATAAGTAAATACATAGATACATATTTAGGGCAACCTATATATACGTTTACACGCTCGCTCGCTCTCACACACACACACACACACACACACACACACACACACACACACACACACACACACACACACACACACACACACACGTATATAAGAGGATGTCAAAAATGCACGCCTAGTACATTTGTGAGGAGTTTTGTACTTTTTAAGGACACCCTGTACTCTGCTTACTATTGCCTCTAGTCGGGAAATGTAACCCATTGATGAATCATAATCTAGCTAATGACAGACGATTTAATTCAGCTGAAGAGGACCTGCTGTGGCAAGATGCTGCGGGAGAAGACGCCATCATTGCTGTGGAGCAGAACATTAAGCTCCTAACAAGCTCTGGGTACTCGAATACTGTACTATAGATGTGCTGTGAGTGCTGTGACTAACTCTGCCGCTGTTGTGCTGTGACGGGTGTGACCAGTGCTGTGGGACAGACCATGAAGCTGCTGTGTAACAGAGGATGTGCGGGTGTGCTGTGACTGTTATGAATATGCTGTGACCATGCTATTTCTGTGATAGGGCTATGCGGTTTGTTTATTGCTGTCTGTTGCTGTGGTAGGTTCCAAATGCTGTATTACCGTTTGTGCTGTGGGTTTGTTGTGCTTACCCACCTACGCTCTCTGTGCTGTGGATATCCTGTGTTTATCCATCCACGCTGTGTATGCAATGGCTGTACTGCAAATCACTTTACAGGGAGGCACGCACTGTGGCTTTGCTGTGGGATGTCTGTGGGTGCTGTGTATCCGTGCTGTGGGTATGCTGAGGCATGTGAGTGCGTACGTGCTGCGGCAAGTTGCGGAAGGGGGGAGGGGGGAGGGGTAGAGAGGCTCTACCGCATGCGGCGACGTAGAGTTGAAACCCCGAAGTTGAGTTCGACGCAAGAACGAAACAAAATGGCCGCTGGCGACGAGGAGACGTTCCAGAGTTCCTCCAGCTCCGGGTGCCAGGAAATGGTTGGCGCCAGCCGGAATCGTTTGTCGCCAACCAGAATAAAGCCTATGAGCTGTGTCATCGGGAAGAAATGCCTTTGTCAAGGCAGTTCCGATTCTTGCAATTTAGTTTAACCTTTTAGTTGAATATATATATATATATATATATATATATATATATATATATACACAGTATATATGTGTGTATGTGCTAATAAAAACACTGGTAACTTGTGTTCAATTATGCAAAAATGACCACTAGGTGTGGTCACTTTTGCATATATATATATATATATATATATACACACACATATATATATATATATATATATGTATATACTGTATATATATATACATATATATATATATATATATACATATATGTGTGTGTGTGTGTGTGTGTGTGTGTGTGTGTGTGTGTGTGTGTGTGTGTGTGTGTGTGTGTGTGTGCGTGCGCGCGCGTGTGTATATTTTATTTATTATTTACATTATTATAGTTTTTATTTATTAATTTATTTATTTATCATTATTATGATTTTTTCGCATCCGAACTAGATATGGACCAAAAGGTCTGTCGGCATGCTCCGCCTTTGTAATCCTTTGTACATATACATGAGCATACAATTGACTGGAAAAATTACTTATGTAATAACATTAGAAAAACATAATTGAATCGTGTTATATTAATTGTAATTTTGAAACCAATAGGAATTTGTATTCGGGTTTGTATAAACTGGACAACTTTATTATTAAAAAGAATTGTTGATGATAATTTTGTAACTTGTGACTCTGTGCAAAGCGGTTTTACAAAGGAGGTTCCGGGTTCCCCTTTTTTCATTGTATATTAGGTCACGTTTTGGATTTCTTTGTCCCCCTGAAGATGCCTTAATAGACGAAAACGTTCGGTCACATTTGTTTTTTTTTAAATTTCCCAGTGGTTTTGGCAGATATAGTCTATCACGTGTTTATATGATTGCTTTGCATATATATATATATATATATATATATATGTGTGTGTGTGTGTGTGTGCGTGCCTGTGTGTGTGTGTGTGTGTGTGTGTGTGTGTGTGTGTGCGTGCCTGTGTGTGTGTGTGCGTGCCTGTGTGTGTGTGTGCGTGCCTGTGTGTGTGTGTGTGTGTGTGTGTGTGTGTGTGCGTGCCTGTGTGTGTGTGTGCGTGCCTGTGTGTGTGTATGCGTGCCTGTGTGTGTGTGTGTGTGCGTGCCTGCGTGTGTGTGCGTGCCTGTGTGTGTGCGTGCCTGTGTGTGTGTGTGTGTGTGTGTGTGTGTGTGTGTGTGTGTGTGTGCGTGTGTGTGTGTGTGTGAGGGTACGTGCACTATTTATCTATCCGTATATGTGCGTTTATTTTCCTATTTTGCGTGTACGCATATATCCCAGTTCTAAAAGTACTGACAGACTAACATTATACTTTGTCTATTTATTATCAACTTGAAGCAAATGACACAAATTTTGGTCAAAAAACTTTTTTTCTTTATGGGGGGGGGGTCATTCAGCCACCGTTCTAAGAACGGATGACAAAACATAGCTTGGGTAAATGGCTATTAAGATATATATGATCAGCAGTAATTACAATAAATGAAGACATTTACTTTGAAGGATTTTTTTCATTATTAGGATAAATGCTCTCACTACAACAGATGGTTGACAGATTATGTTTAAGAGCACCGCTACTATCCACTCCACGTTCTCCACCTCCTTCTGGTCCTCCACACCCTCCACCTCCACATCCTTCTCCTCCTCCACATCCTTCTTCTTTTCCGCCTCCACACCCACCTCCTCCTCCACATTCTTCTCCTCCGCCTCCAACTGCACATCATCATCCTCTTCCTCCTCCACACCCACCTCCTCCTCCTCCTCCTTATCCTTCCCCTCCTCCTCCTCTCCTCCTCCTCCGCATCCTTCTTCTCCTTCTCCTTCTCCGACAACTACTACTTCTACAACAACTAACTAGGTTTTATCAGTTTTACACTACCCCCCTTATTTGTGGGACAATGTTGTAAAAAGCAGAATTTGTCTTTTATAGACTGCTACTGCTACAACAACTACCGTAACTATTACTACTACTCATTCTACTACTTCTGTTTTTAAATTCGAAACTGCCTCATTCCTTGGGGAATTATGTTATGAAAGGTCTATTTTAAACAGACTAATACTACCACTACTACTACTTCCAATCTAAAAATCATTTCATTCCTTGTAGAATTGTGTTATGAAAGGCAAGATCTGCTTTCCACGGACCACTACTACTGCACACACACACACACACACATATATATATATATATATACATGTAGACCCATATATACATACACACACACACACACACACACACACACACACACACACACACTATGTGATACAGCATAACCTTGAATACAAGGCTTGAGCACCAGTGACCAGACCAGCGGAGTGTACCAACGTTTCTACAAAATTGCAAACTTTGATATATATTTAGTCTATTCGGAACAAGGGGGAGGCTTTTGGTCCCTCCCCCTTCTCTCTTTCCCTTTAACCCCCATAATTCTCTCTCTCTCTTTCTCTCTCCCCCTTCTCTCTTTCCCTTTAACCCCCATACTTCTCTCTCTCTCTCTCTCTCACTCTCTTTCTCTAACCCCTAGAAAGCTCTTAATGGATTTCTAGGTTAGAAATTCTGTGTAAGAACAGGGCCTCATTATAAAAGTACAATCATAAAATTGTGTTTTTTCTTTTTTACACACAGAGTCTGAAAATTGTCTTTGTTTCATAAATAAAGGCCAAGATCATTTGATGTAGTTCATATACGGTTTAGGCCAAGGTTACTCTAGATCATTCTAGCAAGGTCCCCCCTCCCCAATAAAAAAGTGTTTTTTTTTTCAAGTAAATTCTAATACCTCGAACTGTATTACAAGGAGGGAGTGGGAGAGAACGAGAGAGAGCGCATGAGAGAGAGGGATTCAACAAGAGAGCGCGTGCGAGAAAAAGAGAGAGCGATGGAGAACAAGAGAGAACGAGAGAGAACAAGAGTGAAAAAGAGCAAGTGAGTGAGAGAATGGACAAGTGAGAGTAGGAGATAAAGCTAGAGAGAGGGAGAGAAAGCTAGAGAGAGAGAGAGAGCACTAGAGAGCGTTAAAGAACAAGAGAGAGCTACAGAGAGTACTAGAGAGCATTAAAGAGTAAGAGAGAGCTAGAGGGCCAATCTCCTCCTCAGACGAAATGGCTTCCACTCAACTCCCATCAGCGTTCAGTCCACTTAGTAGACCGACCGCGCGGGTCTACTGATTGTACGAATCCGTGCCGCGACCGCCGCCACCGCTACCGTAGCTCCGGAGTACGATTCCCATTCCAAACATCTCGCAATAACCTACACCTTTTTCATTCTCCATTCTTGTCACAATATGTATATGTGTTGTTGAAACATTATGACCAATTGAGGAAGGTGGAAGTAGTTTACTTGTACTTGATTCGCAATTAGGTTCTTCAGAGGAATATAATTAAAGACCATATTCCGTGTGTGTGTGTGTGTGTGTGTGTGTGTGTGTGTGCGTTTGTGTGTGTGAGGGCACGAAATTTGAATATTCAATTTTAGTGCAAGTTATTCATGTGTGCGATTCAAGACAAAATCTCTTTCTATGTCTGAGACCACAAAGCATTCTATTTGTTACCTAACCTTTTGGAAACATCTGGGATAACGGAAGTACCGTTTACCTACAAGTAACAGATAACGAGAGCTTGTTAAGAGCCTCGTTGACCTGTCGATGACTTGTCGTTGACCCGAAGCAGATGAAATTCTAGCCGAAGTACTCGAGGCTGCGTTAACGACTTGAGCTTCGCTCTGATGTGACTATTATTCTAATGCTCTATGCTAATGTGAAGAGA
>NC_134807.1:24648950-24656450 GCF_046742065.1 Oratosquilla oratoria
ACCCGTTTCACACGTATCGACTTATCGCCGTGCGCCGTCCACGACACGACGTCGTGCTCTCAAATAACCATGAGTGTCTACGGACGCTTTCACACGTCACAACCACGACCACGTGTAAAAGCGTCCATAGGCACCCGTGGTTATTTGAGAGCACGACGCCGTGTCTTGGGCGGCGCACGGCGAAAAGTCGATACATGTGAAACGAGCGTATGAATCATCAAGTGGAAGCATAGGCTACACGGTGGTGGTGGGGGGGGGGTTGGTTCACTCACACGCCTTTGCCAGTCGCCATGGTCTCTCGGAACAAACTCCCATGCAGGCACCCTTCTCCCCTGTTAGGAGTTGACAGACAGACAGACAGAGAGAGAGAGAGAGAGAGAGAGAGAGAGAGAGAGAGAGAGAGAGAGAGAGAGAGAGCGAGAGAGAGAGCGAGAGAGAGAAAGAGAAGGAGAGAGAGAGCGAGAGAGAGAGCGAGAGAGAGAGAAGAGAGAGAGGAAAGGAGATAGATATAGAGAGATAGATAGATAGATAGAGAGACAGAGAAAGGGAGACAGAGAGAATGTGTGTGTGTGTGTGTGTGTGTGTGTGTGTGTGTGTGTGTGTGTGTGTGTGTGTGTGTGTGTGTGTGTGTATGTGTGTATGTGTGTATGTGTGTATGTATGTATGTGTGTATGTGTATGTATGTAGGTGTTTGCGTTTGTATGCAAGTGTGCGCGCGCACATATGAGCGCGTTTTATGGCTACACGCCTCGGCCTGCCACCGTCCGGGGCCGTTCTTGGAAGATCTCCAATGGGTAGGTCCATTCCGTGTATCGGCCTCGATGGAGAAGTACTCCCAGGTATGGTCACACTCAATCTTGTAGGGCCGTTCTCGGTAGCTCGAAGATGGGCATAATGTACATAAACAATTTGGCCGCAATGAAACAGTTAATCATAAGTTTATTAATCAAACCCAAAGGCCTCTAAAAGTACATGGGTAGGCTACAAGTACATAATGTACTACAAGTGTGTATTATGTACATAGTAGAATAAACAGTACTCGTAAACACACACGAACAGGCATAAATACACCCTCACACACACACACACACACACACACACACACACACACACTGATAAAATTTAAAACGTTGATATTTAGAATATGTAATGAAATATTGAGATATCACACATATGTAATTAGCAGTTCTAAGATATTTTATATATTTAGACGGTAGTTGTACTAGATTAATAGAACTCTGTAAAATCGAAATAGTGAGTCCATACGAACGCAATCTTTGTCTTTGTATAACTCATAGCTTTAGTTAAAACATAGAAGAGGAAATTTCGTGAAGATTATGAGACGACCCCCACAGTGAAGGGCCCTCTATTCGAAGGAGACCCCAGTTTTAACCAAAATTATCCCCAGAATGAAATCCTCTGTACTTATATCGTTATCACATTGGGCTGTTTTTTTCTCCGACTGTTGGAACAGGCTGCTTTCGGGAAGGAATCTGATATGTTGGAAGAAATTGATTTTCCTCCAGTATATGAAATGACATTTTACTGTATTTTTGTTGAGAAAACAAAATAGTTTATCATAGTCATTTCACGGTTGGAAAATGTTCTGGTGGGCGGTACCGCCGATTAATCGGAGGTTGGAGGAAAAATAGCCCAGCAAGATAACCCCCTTTAACCCATTAAACTCCGATGACAAGATGTCTTGTCATTTGGTCAAATAAAACAAAAAATCATAAAATACCAAAATGTTTGATCAAACACCAGAAAAATATGACGTCAATCCTCGCTTCGCTCGCGAGCGAAGTGAGGACTGACGTCATATTTTTCTGGTGTTTGATCAAACATTTTGGTGTTTTATGATTTTTTGTTTTATTTGACCAAATGACAAGACATCTTGTCATCGGAGTTTAATGGGTTAACCACGCGGTATTGTCTTCAGGGATAGAATCCCTAGTGAAGTTCAGTGACAAAATACAACACTTTTGTATTTAACACACTAAGTCACTGCGACGGCAGTTCGAACCCTGTAGCGAGCGAGTTGGACCAAGGGCATAGTTCATGAAATTCCGCGCTACAAAATCCTCTGTAAGGGGCACCGTTTTAGTCACCTGATAGGGTGAGGAGTTCGCGACGTTGAACTGACTGATCAATCAGTTAAGCTATTGTGTTTTAGGGTTCATTTGTAGTTTCTGTCTTGTTAGGGTTCTGGGCTGCCCATACTTGACTACTACGGAGGTACCGAGGTCGGAGAAGGTTAAGAAAGGTAATAGTGTCGACTTGAAATGCCTTTGTGATGACACGCGTTACGACCTCGTTAAAGCGTGACCTCGTTCTGAAGAGGTCAAAGGTCATACTTTTAATACTCTTTAGTCAGATGTCGCGAACGCTTTCTACCGTGGCCTATACGTACTAAAATTGCCACTAGACTTTAGAGATATACTAAATAGAATTCCAGGTAAAAGGTTTACATTCTATTTTTACCGAAGCTTTAAACAGCCTTGGGGAAAGATATAGCCGTACTGCCCTTGGGCTCTGTTCACACTAGCGGTTTAAACCGCGGCGGTTCAATTACAGTACAAGTCAGTGGATGCATTCACACACAACCGCGCAGTTTTTCCTTGACTATGTGGCACCACCGCGGTTTCTACGCGGTTCAAACCGCTAGTGTGAACAGGGCCTTATGGCTGTCTTTACTACTTTACAGTAATGCCTTTACATTCATATCTGGGCATAATTTTACACCAAAAATAACAAAACATCAAAAATATTATTTATTCAACACCAAGGAATCTATTTGTCTATATAAAATATTTGAACAAAAACTCAACCAAAACAGTTCTTTAGGGTCTGAAAAAAATGTACTTACAAGAGTACTTAGAAATGTACTCAGAGTATGTTTTTGGGACACCTTGTATATACATATTTGTACATTATGTATATGTATATATATATATATATATATATATATATATATATATATATACACACACACTGAATGGTCCCCAGTGCAGATATTAATCTTTTTTCAACCACATTAACTTTTTACTTTTAATTCCATGTCATTACGCACGAGACTGACAATGCGCTCGACGGAGACATGCGGAAACTGATACGAAAAAATATATATACAGTATACATATACATATCTATAGAAACGTGCAAATACACAAGGTGTCTCAAAAAATCGACTAATTTCAATACGTTTGTATGTAATCTTGTACGTAATTTTACTACACCCTGTATCATTCTTGGCCAATCTTTTAGGTTACTTTGAATAATTTACTTTGAACCTACAAAAATAAATTAGAAAATGAATAAATAAATACTACCACCTCGTTGTTTAAGTTAACCAATTCAGTTTAATCCGCCTCATCATTCCCAAACCGTGAGTAATCAAAACGAAATGATCAGATATTACACCGAACTTAACCGATAAAGTTGCTCGATCTCACACGCTACAGAAAACGGGTTGGGCACTGGGTTGAAGGTTGTCCATTACTCTCTCACACCACCTCACCCACCCCACCCCACCCCTCCACCCTCTTCAATAAACCAGGTTTATATATTAGGGTACTTTAATTAATGAAGTAACCATTAATACCTATCTAAATTCACAGGACAACCGTGCACATCGAATAATGGGATTAATTCTCTCTTAAGGAGTGACGTCATCGGCCTCCTGCGCGGGGATTGGTCGACCGGGTAGCGAGACGAGCGGTGATTGGTCGGAACTGGTGCTTGTATTTCATAACGACGGACAGGCGGATTCAATTAAGGATTGGTACAATAGAATTTCGATTCGCTCCATCACATTAGCCCATCATCGTAAGACCGCATTGTATACACGATGCCGGGGAGAGGGGAAGGGGGAAGTCTGAATATTTCATACTGTTGATGAGGAGGCTCAGGGAATGTCCTTGTTTGGACATCGTCATGCAATGTTAAACGTACTTCAAAATATCGCAGAATAGAAAGGCGAGCAGTTTCCGCTGGACTTTGAATTTTTCTATGTACAATTATTTTCATGAAATAAGGAATACCGCAAAAAACACTCAAACATACGCACACAAGAACACACGCGAGCACGCACGCACGCACGCGCACACACACACACACACACACAATTCTTAAGTTGCTACACCTTTCTTCACGCTCAGAGAAGCTTGTATGATTATCTTATTGTGCTTAAAAGAACAAAGTAAGGGAGAGGGAGAGAAAAAGAGATAAAGAGAGGGGTAGAGAGAGTGAGAGCGAGAGAGAGAGGGAGAGAGAGAGAAACTTCAGCATAGACATTCTTATTGAACCATTTCCATTTTTTTTTTTTGAATGACGATTCCATAAACCTATCGTTCCATTAACCACTCCGAGTCCACCTGTGAACAATGGCCTCTCCTAGACTCATCCAGGAATCGCAAGACGGTTCTATAAGACTAGCTTTATAAAGCTCACTATAGCAGAGATGGATATACTTCGTATACTTACAGAAGGCACATGATAGTGTACCTGCAGCACCATCTAAGAATATCGTTAGTACCTAGTTGGATTGGTGTAATCTGAATCTAATTTCTAGATTGGATAAGAGACTTCTTAGAAGGGAGCAAGTGAGAACGGTAATTAGGAAAGGAACTCATAAATCTGTGTTGGCAGCTTACATATTCTTTGTACACGAAAGTAATTGGAAGAAAAGTTATATAGAGTTATATCGACGCGTCGCTGAACGCTACGCCAAACTGCAAAGAACAAGGGACGCGGAACAATCAAATGAAATATTTATTTAAGGCAAAGCTTGTGTCTGGATCCCAAAGTGGCAATGGAAAGTCAAATTGTCAAGTGTTGACTCATACGTGACTCAAACGAGTTATTTTGAGTCTCCAAAAGTTATTTCGAATCTCCAAAAGTCAAATCACTTTTGCGTCATATAATGAGAAGCTGAATGACGAAATAAGAGAAGTTAGACCTAGATGATTGTTAGACACGTTGTTGAATCGTAGACTTTAGGGAAGTCTAGAATACTGTCAGCCAAGTCGTCTCCCAGCTTCTCAAATTCACAACATTTGACGAGAATCTTCAATATGTGACGGGGGACTAAGGATAAAAGTAACCCACAACCTCACAGCAAATGGCAACGATCCTCGAATTCTCCAAATAAATCTCCCCTTCTTCTCCTCCTCCTCCTCCATCTTTTCATTCGCCTTACCAAATCCTCCTCATTATCTTCACTTCCTACTTCTGTCCTTCCTCCTTCACATTGTCCTAACTTCCTCTTCTTATTCCTTCTGTATCTCTTCATTCTCCTCCTCCTCACCTTCCTCTTCCTTTTCCTATTCCTCTTCCTTCTCGTCCACCTCCTCCTCTATCATCCTATTCTTCTCCTCTTTACCCTTCTCCTCCTCACCTTGCCACTTCTCTGCCTCATGCTCTCCACTTGATACACATCTTCCTTTATTTCCTCATTTTCCTCCTCCTTACATTCTTCCTTTCCCAACTCCTCCTCGTCCACATCCTCCTTTATCTTCCAATTCCTCTCCTTATCCTCCTCCTCCATCTCATCCTCACCTCTCGATCTACCCCCTTTTTTACCTCCTTACCTTCCATTCCTCCTACTCCTACTTCTTACCTTCACCCTCCTCCTCCTTACCTTCTTCTTCCTCCTCCTCCTTCTCGGCAGCAGCCATTAAAACCCGCGGCTTTCCTTGGCTCCACTTGTTTGTTTTTTTTCTCTCGCCCCTTCGGCTTATCGTTAACAAGATTTAGGTTAGCCGAGATATATATATATACATACATTTCTTTTCGCAGTATAGTATCTTTACGACGAGGCCCGAACAGGGGCTCACTCAGCGCGCCTGGTAACCCTTACACCTATCGACGCGTCGGTCATAAACTTCAATATACTTCGGTGGTGATGATGTTTGGCCAATTAAGGGATCCGGGCAGAGGAGAATGTAAAGGTGCCTCTGTTGGTTTTGTGACGGTGTTGGGGGCGGTACTCTACTGCCGAGAGATCAGGAGATGGAGGTGGAAGAGGTGTAGGAGGAGGAGGAGGAGGAGGAGGAGGAGGAGGAAGGAGGTAGTCAAGGTGATGGTGATGTTGATTTTGGTGATGATGGGGAGAGTGTCGTTGGTGGCATATATATGAGTACACACACGCACGCACGCACACACACACACACACACATATATATATATATATAAAGGTGCATCTGGAGGTGGAGCCCCATGGGGCTGGCACTCGGTCTCCGTCTCCAGGACCTCTATCAACATCATCCGTATTTCTTCCATTATTTCACACACACATGGAGAGATGACAACCGGCGACTGATCGCTTCCTACTACAACTATAAACCTGTGTTTGTGTGTGTGTGTGTGTGTGTGTGTGTGTGTGTGTGTGTGTGTGTGTGTGTGTGTGTGTGTGTGTGTGTGTGTGTGTGTGTGCGAGCAACATCAACGGGCTACCCAGTGGCGAAGCCCATGATCGGCTCCGTCCATAGACGCCCCATGGTTAGCCCACATGTAACCACGGCATCAAGGGAGCCGGGCTACAAAACAGCGGACAAAACAGCGGACTCTTCATCTTGTTGCTCAACAAGAGGAAGAGTCTTTTACAGCTGAAGACAAACGTGTCAATAGATGTGTGGGCTTCATTAAGGATCAATTACGGGTGCCTACTAGTAGTGGTCCTGCAAGATTGCAGCCTTAGAAAAAAATTAATACAACTGTTACTAATAAAACAACTAATGAAATGAAATAAACAGGATAATACTAATAATAGAAAAAAATAAAATGAAATAAAACACGTCTTTGAACAAAATCGTAACGTTGTTTGATTCACTGCGTACACCAACTGTGTCTAAACAATGGTCATAAGTTTGAAATTAAATAGAAAATCATTTTTTCCCCCCTTACTCTAGCCTAGTCCCTTCTGCGTGTTCGCCAGTGTCTAAATTTATTACCACCATTGTCTAGACACAGTTTATAAGCATAGACCAATGGATTCTAAAACTTTACAAAACGTTTCAAAGGTGGAGTACATTTCTTGTATTGAGACCTTGTACATCATCGGGTCGTAATTTTGCGATATAAACAAAACTTACGATCTCGTAGAGTTACGAGTATCGTAACTTTACGATGTAAACAAACGCGCTTGATACTGATTCACGCATGACAGTTGCTATGTGTATGTGAAAGTTTTTATATTACAGATTTCAACACTAGACTATTATATTTTCAATGACACATCATAATTAAGAGTATGAATTATTCTTTAAGAACGAGAAAAACAAACTTGCAGGGAGTACAATATTAAAATGATATCTTTTATCAGTAAGTGATAAAATAACAATGACAAAATAATAAGATAATGAAAAATATATATAAAAAAAATCCACGAGATTCTTCTTTATCCTTGGAGAAATCAAGATCTTTTAAAGCCTGTCTAAATCAGTCAAGTAAGACTGTTAATCACTGTCCATACATCCAATGTTCACACAATCATTATGAAAA
>NC_134807.1:24661450-24681450 GCF_046742065.1 Oratosquilla oratoria
AAATTGACGTATAACTAATAATAAAAGGAAGAGATTACATAAAGGGAACAGATTAAAAGTAAATGAAAAAAATGAAAAAAATTGGTAAATGAATAATGAAAATATACAAATAAAAGTCCCGTAGGAAGGGAACTGAATCTACAGACATCACAATAATAATAAGAAATAGCCGAGAAACACAAGACAAGAAAATCCCCATTGCAGGTTAATGATATGGTTTAACGTCACAAACTCCCCCCTATCGGAAGGCTAGAACGGTGCCCCTCACAGAGGACTTTGTAGCGTGGAATTTAATAAACCATGCCCTTGGTTCAACTTCGCCGGTGGCAGGATTCGAACCGCCATACCTCTCGACCTTCGCCGCAAGTGACGACGCCCTAACACACTCAACCAGCGAGCTCCCTTGCAACATACTGACCAACACAAATATCAGTGTCGTCACTGTTACCTCCATTTCGGGGCATTAACCAGCGCTTCTATCCTCGTAATCACTATCACACACGCTATGCTCGGTGCGATTGCATTGCTCAACGATGATCGTTCATAGTTCAACGATTATCGTCCAACGATTGTCTAAAGCAATAATCCTTGGTTTTTTAATGAAACTGTTTTGCTTCGCGCTGCAAAGTACGAGGCTGATGTTTTAAAACGAATTTATCAACGCGCTTACCCAATTATGATGCCAGTTAGTAGGATGCGCGTCACCTGCCATTTAATTGGCTGTGGCAGGTTGATAACCGCACAGAGCTAAACGTATCTTAAACGAGGTCAAGTCAAAGTGATGACAAAGGAGAGATTTAAGGAGGGCAGCAGAAACGAAGGGGGTAAATGTTTGAGATACTCAACATTCTTCTGTAAGTGAGGATTAGTATCTAAAAAAAAAAAAAAACTGCTGCGTGACTGTGGTCCATAGGGGTGTTACTCGCCTCAAAACTATATAAGGGGTGTGTGTGGTACCGAGGGTATACATAAACCCTCTTATAGACATGCAGGATAGAAATACGGGCTCCACCCTGTACTAATATGGTTTATATAAAACAATCCTTCTTTCTCTGGTGCCCATGGATCCCCCTCCCCCCGATGGGGGGGGGGTGTCCATGGAGGGGGGGTACTAGTCTCCTAAGAGGTTCCCCCAATAACCGAAAATTAGCGGTTGTTAGTGGATGACCGGGGAGTTTATTCAGTATTGAAATGGTCTATGGAAAGGGAGATAGGGGGAGACTTCGATATGAGAAACGTGAGAAATCTGTGATACATAGTTCAAGACTCTTTTGAGATTGAGGGTCTGTCACGGGAATGAACACAACGGCACTCGAAGTCAAAGACCAAAATCTCTCGAAGTCAAAGACTAAAGACTAAGAGCGAAGACCGATGACCAAAGGCCGAAGATCAGAGACCAAACAGAATTTCTTAAAAATCTTTTCGAATTCTTTTTTACGAAAAGAGTTTGATAATATAAGCACCCTGGTGCCGAAACACACAAACACAAACACAAACACACACACAATGATGATATGGTGATGATTACTATGTAAAGAAAAAAACAAACAAACAAATATAATACAAACAAGATATATAAATGAAATGAATAAATCAAGATTTTTCATTTGACCCGCAACAGCTGTAGTACACGTGCCCTGATAAGCATACAATCATTGTAGTGACTACACATTCTTTGTGACGTTTTTGTTAACATCACTGCTGGTGGTATACCATTTTGGGGGGGATTTTAGTGACACCCCCTACGGACCAGAGGAACGCAGCATTTTTGTATGACCAGAGACTCTTTCACACGTAAAGAGTGAGGATCCAGTTTTAGCCTTTCTACTTCCTTTCTACTGTCTTCTTTAAATCTCTCCTTTACTATCTCCTTAATTCCATTTTTCCCTCTCCTTCAACCTCCTCCATTACTCCACTTTTCTCTCCTTAAAGGCCCCTAGAACTCCACTTTTCTTCTCCAATACCGCCTCTAGAACTCTACTCTCTCCTTCACCCTACTCCACAACTCCACTTCTTTCTCCTTCACCGCCTCCAGAACTCCACTTCTGTCTCCTTCACCCACCTCCATAACTCCACTTCTCTCCCCTTTGATGCCTCCTCCATAACTCCTTTTCTCTCCTTCACCCTCCAGAACTCCGCTTTTTTTCCCTTCGCCGCCTCCAGAACTCCACCTTTCTCTCCCATACAGCCTCCACAACTCCACTTTTCTCTCCTTCACCCTCCTGCAAAACTCCACTTCTCTCTCCTTCACCCTCCTGGAAAACTCCACCTCTCTCTCCTTCAACACTTCCATAACTCCACCTCTCTCTCCTTTGCCGCCTCAAGAACTCCGTAACGTCATTCTTCTGGATAGAAGCGCTGGTTATCGTCGACAAATGGAAAAGATTCAATTCTTGTGTATTAATCTCCACTATGTCACTACACCTCGTCGACGCGAGTTTGTCCCCACGGAGAGAATCGCTGGTTATTATCTCAGGCAGAGAAAGAGACAATGGCAGACATACAAAACAGTGAGAGAGACAGACAGAAACAGACAGATAAAGACTGAAAAAAAGAGAGAAAAAGAGATTCAGAAGGACAGACAGACAAACTGGGTGTGCTGTGGCCAAGGGCAAAGGAAGAAGGAGCTGTGTGTGTGTGTGTGTGTGTGTGTGTGTGTGTGTGTGTGTGTGTGTATGTGTATATGTCGGGGGGAGAGAGGGGGAAGACGAAGGGGAAGGGGAAGGGGGAAGGGGGGATGGGAAGAAGGAGAGGAACAGCACACACACAGAAGCCACTTGGTGCGATCTTATCGACAGCCATCAAGTTTGGGCCCTTAAGCTTATGCAAACAGAAAGAAGGGGTTACTGCCTATTCGCCGTCTTGGGCACTCCACGAAGCACCCGGTGCATCGCCAATTTATGCTCAAGTAAAACAATTAGCCGGGGAGAAATGGGGTGTTGACGGGCTAAGGGGGGGAACGGTGCGGGGACCCTATGGGGAGGAGTGGATGGGGGGGGGGGAGTAGAGGGAGAGGGATGAGGGAGGGGAGTGGATGGAGAAGGATGGAGGAGTGGTTGGAGAGGGATTGGGAGTGATGTGGATAGGGATGATGTGGATAGGGATGGTGTAGAGAGAAGAGAGGTATTATATTGGTGTAGGAATAGTCGCTTGGAATGGTGTTGTTATATAATTATGACATGTACTGGTACACATATGAAGATAATAGTGATGTAAGGACAGGAGTAGTTGTGGTGATAGGAGTACAGTGTGATGAGAAGAGGGATGTCTAGGTGTTGGGTATCATTATTTGTTGTGATACACGTGTAGTGATGACACTGGTCGTGATACTAATGAAGACTGTGAAGAGTTGTGATGATTGAGGCAATAAAAGTGGTGATGGGTAATGGTGAATTGTGATGATGGTGATGATGATGGTCACGCTGGTTTAGTGGTACTTGTAGATATGATGATACAGATGGTGACAGATGGTGATAGTGATGAAGATAGAGCCCGTCAGGGGATGGTGTTGCAAACAATGAAGGAATGGTGGTGAATGGTGTTGGGCATGGAATAGTGTCTTTGGTGATAATATCGCGCTTTGGAGATGAATGACAACTCTCTCTCTCTCTCTCTCTTTCTCTCTCTCTCAAAATAATAATAATGGAAAATAAAAATAATAAGAAAATAACAAGAAAATTATCATGATAATAATAAAGAATAGATAAATAAATGAAAAAATATATATGCATATATTGATGGAGTGATTTAGTAGCACACAAGTAAAACTAAACTATATCCCATTATCAGAGCAAATAAGAGCAAAAGTACAGGGATATTTGTATATTTCTATCACTAACTGTGGTCCTCTTCAGCTGCGTGACTCTGGTCCTTTGGGGTTTGACAAATCTTGGCTGGAAAAACTTGGGTGTGGGAGTGGAGGGGAGGGGTTAGGGCAAAGCGGGGTTTTCTCTTAAGTTTGTAAAAGTTCATCTAACGTTTTTATAAAATGATGGAAAAATTATGTGTAAATGAAAATTTAGATTAAAACCTAAATAAAATTATGGCCTCCATCGACCCCCCCCCAAAAAAATAACCGAGCTGATCATCCCTTTATGGCCAATTGTAACGGCCACTCGCCCCGGCTATCCTCGTACATAAGGCAAAGATGACAGTCAAAGCCACTGCAAAGACCCGTGCATCCTTCGCCTCATCCATGATAGGGATGGAAGTAATACACCAGAAAAAAGGGGGGGGTGGGGAGAGAAGTCTTCTGAAAAAAAAAACACCTCTACGAGTCTTCGGGGGTGGGGGTGGGGGGAGGGAGGGAGGGAGGGAGGGAGGGAGAGAGAGAGAGCGAGAGAGAGAGAGCGAGAGAGAGAGAGGAGAGAGAGACTCTGCCGCTGCTGCCGCGTGGGCCCCTAAGGAGACTTGTGATGTAATGAGGTCGTGAGAAGGCACTCGATCAACTCGGGCGATAAGCGGCGTCCGGGAATTAGGTTGACAGAGGCGCGCCCCGGGCGGAGAGGGAAGATTATAGTCGCTATAGTTATGGAAACCAAGCTCACTCGGAACTAAAGTCAGGGTTGGCAAGAGTTATGGGAGTGGCTGGCGTGAGTGAGCTACCTGGTGGGCCCGGCTTGACTCGGCTTGTCTTGTCTTGTCTTGGCTTCTCTTGGCTTCTCTTGGCTTCTCTTGGCTTCTCTTGGCTTGGCTTGGCTTGGCTTGGCTTGGCTTGGCTTGGCTTGGCTTGGCTTGGCTTGGCTCGTCTTGTCTTTCCTTAGCTTATCTTGTCTTGGCTCGGCTCGGCTTGTCTTGGCTCGGCTTGTTTTGGCTCGGCTTGTTTTGGCTCGGCTTGGCTTGTCTTGGCTCGGCTTGTTTTGGCTCGGCTTGTTTTGGCTCGGCTTGGCATATCTTGGTTCGTCGTGTTTTGACTTGCCTTGACTTGCCTTGGCTTATCCTGTCTTGTCTTGTCTTGCAGGACAACATAGGTTCGACTCTTTGAAACACTTCTGAGGTCAATAGTATTTTTCCTTTTTTTTAAGGGAAGAAGGGGAAGCGGGGGAGGGGGAGAGACAAAATGAGGGGAGAGGGAGAGAAGAGGGTGAGAGTAGGGGAGAGAGGGGAGTAGGGGAAATGGGGAGGAAGGAGGGGCAAGTAATAGGGGAAAGTGGGAAGTAGGAGGATAAATGGGGAGGAGGTAGGAGGGGAAAGGGGGAGGAGGTAGGAGGGGAAAGGGGGAGGAGGTAGGAGGGGAAAGGGGGAGGAGGTAGGAGGGGAAAGGGGGAGGAGGTAGGAGGGTAAAGGGGGAGGAGGTAGGAGGGGGAGGAGGTAGGAGGGGGAGGAGGTAGGAGGGGAAAGGGGGAGGAGGTAGGAGGGGAAAGGGGGAGGAGGTAGGAGGGGAAAGGGGGAGGAGGTAGGAGGGGAAAGGGGGAGGAGGTAGGAGGGGAAAGGGGGAGGAGGTAGGAGGGGAAAGGGGGAGGAGGTAGGAGAGGAAAGGGGGAGGAGGTTAGGAGAGGAAAGGGGGAGGAAAAAGGGGATGAAAGGGGAAAGAGTGGGAGGGAAGGGGGAGGAGGTGAGTGAAGGGGGAGGGAGGAGAGGTAGGGAGAGGGGAGAGGGTAGGAGGAGGGGAAGGGGAGTGGGGGAGGAGGGGAGTGGGGAAAGGGGTGAGGGAGATGGAGGAGGGAGGGGGAGAGGGTAGGGGAGAGGGGAGAGGAGGAGAGGTAGGGAAGTGGGAAAGGGGGAGAGGGAGGGAGGGGAAGAGGGAGAGGGGGCGGGAGAGGGGGACGAGGGAGAGGGGGAAAGGGAGAGGGGGAGGGAGAGGGGAAGAGGGAGAGGGGAAGAGGGAGAGGGGAAGAGGGAGAGGGAGAGGAGAGGGGAGAGGAGTGAGGGGACGGAGGAGGGTAAGGGGAAGGGTAAGGGGGAGGTTCAGAGGGTGGAAGAGGAGAGGGGAAGAGTGGGGGGAGTTGAGAGTGGGGAAAGGGAGAGGGGAAATGGGCAGGGAGGAAAAAGTACGGGAGAAGGGGAGGGGGGAGGGGTAGGGGAGACGGGAAGAGATGACGGGTAGAGATGACGGGGAAGAGAGGAGAGGGTAGAGGGTGAAAGGGAGTGGTGGTGGGGGAGGAGGGTTGCGGGAAAGGGGGAAGGGGGAGGGGAAAGTGAGGGAGAGGGGGAGAGGGCGGGGGGGGAGAGAGGAGAGGGGAAGAGGGAGAGGGTGGCGGGGGGAAAGGGGAAGAGTGCGAGGGGAAAGGGAGAGGGGAGGGAGGAGAGGGGAGGAGAGGGGGGGGGGGAGAGGTGGCGAGGGAAAGGGGAGAGGTGGCGGGGGAAAGGGGAGAGGTGGCGGGGGAAAGGGGAGAGGTGGCGGAGGAAAGGGGAGAGGAGGCGGAGGAAAGGGGAGGGGAGGCGGAGGAAAGGGGAGGGGTGGCGGAGGAAAGGGGAGGGGTGGTGGGAGGAGGGGAGGGGGTGGCGGAGGAGGAGGGGGCGGGGGAGGGGGGGAGAGGTGGCGGGGGAGGGAGAGGTGGCGGAGGAAAGGGGAGAGGTGGCGGGGGAAAGGGGAGAGGTGGCGGGGGAAAGGGGAGAGGTGGCGGGGGAAAGGGGAGAGGTGGCGGGGGAAAGGGGAGAGGTGGCGGGGGAAAGGGGAGAGGTGGCGGGGGAAAGGGGAGAGGTGGCGGGGGAAAGGGGAGAGGTGGCGGGGGAAAGGGGAGAGGTGGCGGGGGAAAGGGGAGAGGTGGCGGGGGAAAGGGGAGAGGTGGCGGGGGAAAGGGGAGAGGTGGCGGGGGAAAGGGGAGAGGTGGCGGGGGAAAGGGGAGGGAATATCAGAGGAAGAGGGGAGAGGTAACGGGAGAAGTGGAAGGGGGAGGTTGGGAGAAGGGAGAGGGAGGGGGAGGATGGGAGAAGGGGAGGGAAGAGGGAAGTTGGGAGAAAGGGAGGTTAGGAAAAGGGAGGTTAGGAGAAGGGGGAGGGAGGGGGAGGTTGGGAGAAGGGGGAGGGAGGGGGAGGGAGGGGGAGGTTGGGAGAAGGGGGGAGAGGGAAGGGGGCAGGATGGAGCGAGGAAGGGGGAGGGGAGAGGTTGGGAGAAGGGGAGGGAGGGGAGAGGTTGGGAGAAGGGGAGGGAGGGGGAGGTTGAGAGAAGGGTGAGGTAGGGGGGGTGAGAGAGGGGGCGGGGGAGATTGGGAGAGGGGGGAGGGGAGGGCAGGCTGGAGGAGGATGGGGGGGAGAGGTTGGGAGGGGGGGGAGGAGGTTGGGAGAAAGGGGAGGTAGGGGGGAGAGGGGGGGAGGAGGGAGGGGGTAGGGGAGGGAGGGGGGGGGGGAGAGGTTGGGAGAGGGGAGGAGGGGGGGGAGGTGGGCGAAGGGGAGGGAGGGGGAGGTTAAGAGAAAGGGGAGGTAGTTGGAGGTTGGGAGTAGGGGGAGAGAGAAGGGGGAGGTAGGAGGAGGTTGGGAGAAGGGGGGAGAGGGAAGGGGGCAGGATGGAGCGAGGAAGGGGGAGGGGAGAGGTTGGGAGAAGGGGAGGGAGGGGGGAGGTTGGGAGAAGGGGAGGGAGGGGGGAGGTTGGGAGAAGGGGAGGTTGAGAGAAGGGGGGAGAGGGAAGGGGTCAGGATGGAGCGAGGATGGGGGAGGGGAGAGGTTGTGAGAAGGGGAGGGAGGGGGGAGGTTGGGAGAAGGGGAGGGAGGGGAGGGTAAGAGAAAGGGGAGGTAGGGGGAGGTTGGGAGAAGGGGGAGAGGGAAGGGGGGAGGTTGGGAGAAGGGGGAGAGGGAAGGGGAGAGGTTGGGATAAGGGGGGAGAGGGAAGGGGGCAGGATGGAGCGAGGAAGGGGGAGGGAAGAGGTTGGGAGGTTGAAGAGGCCGTCGCGAAGGACCGAGACCTCATATTGTCCGGAAGTTCACATCTCAGCTGAGAACAATCTTCGGTGTTCTTCAGAACAAAAGTCATAAGAGTGAGTTCACTCTGTCGCAGGTGGTGAAGAGTTTGATGAGACTTGTCTTAGTGACACCAGATCATTTGATTCAGAAAAAAGAAAAGAAAATAGAGGATTCAAGACTATCAGGAGGAGGAAGAGGAGGAGGTTAGGAGTAGGAGTAGAAGTAGTAGTAGTAGTGATAATAGTAATATCAGTAACAATAATAATGATAAAACCAATGATAATAATAATGATATTAATAAAATCAATGATAATAATAATGACAATAATCGAAGAATATCTCGACCAAGAAACAAATAAAAATTAAAGAATACAAGACAATCCTAATACTAAGTGGATAAAAAAATAAAAATCAAGACAATGATGACGTAAGCCTTGGTAATGTGTGTGTGTGTGTGTGTGTGTGTGTGTGTGTGTGTGTGTGTGTGTGTGTGTGTGTGTGTGTGTGTGTGTGTGTGTGTGTGTGTGTGTGTGTGTGTGTGTGTGTGTGTTGTGTGTGTGTGTGTGTGTGTGTGTGTGTGTGTGTGTGTGTGTGTGTGTGTGTGTGTGTGTGTGTGTGTGTGTGTGTGTGTGTGTGTGTGTGTGTGTGTGTGTGTGTGTGTGTGTGTGTGTGTGTGTGTGTGTGTGTGTGTGTGTGTGTGTGTGTGTGTGTGTGTGTGTGTGTGTGCGTGTGTGTGTGAATTTTGTTCTAGTAGACATCGTCATGAGCATAAAGCAAAGGCGTCCTCTATTATATTCCACTGTACTCACTATAACTCCTCATCCACTCAACACAAAGGAGACAACAGACTATGACTAACCAAGACCGAATTCCCCAGGTAGATCAACTAAACCTCATTCAAGGAGTTTATCAAACTAAACTCACAGAGTTTAACTTTGCTAAGTTACCATCCTGAAGACGCGATTCTCTTTTTATAAAGTGACGTTCGGAGGCGCGATGTGATCGCCATTTAGATGAAATTCACCTAATCAGGGGTCCCACAGGGCAAGGCTTTCAGGCTGAAGGACCTCAAGGTTATGATCTTATGATATACTGTTGAGACCAAATTGCGTTAGTTTTGGATTAGACCAAATCGCCACTCCGTCAGCTTTGTTTAAACGAAATTTGCTTCCGAAGAGATGATATCAGATTATATACATATATATATATATATCCCTCTCTCTCCCGCCTCTCTCTCTCTCTCTCGGCTCTCTCTTTCTCTCTCTCTAGGATTCTTTCTCAGGCCCATCAATCATCTGCACTGGGTGTAATGTAGTCTGAGGGTCACATTTGCGTGGTAAAAGCATAGGAAAACGGATCTTAGATTTGTATCACGATGGATAGGTCTTTGGAGAACGAGATGTTTCTTATATGGGTTACCTCCGTATGTGCTCTTTTATTCAACCACTTATTCTTTATAAAAAAAAAAAAAAAAAAAAAAATTGTCTGAGCTACCGGAGTACATTATGTGCTCTATCTGGTGTTAAATTATTTTCAAACCAATATCTTCAATGTTAAAAGGTTAACAATATTCAGCTTTATTTCCTGCAGTTGTGCTGTCTCTTTCTACTCTTTCTACTAACTCGCTAATTCTACTTCTACTACTACTACTACTACTACTACTATTGCTGCTGTTCCTACTACTTCTCCAACTGCTTTAACCTATTCCACATCTAATTCACTTTTTTTTTATTGAAGCACAAATGATTCTACTTCATATACTATTAATACTACTACATCTTCTACTTCTACAACTGCTTCTACTACTTTTATTTCAAGTACAAATGATTCTACTATTTCTCCAACTACTTTTGTTACCTCTACAACTGCTTCTATTCCTTTTATTTCAACTAATACATTTTTCTTCTTCAACCACTAGTACTAATTCTATCTTTTCTTCTAAATCCAATTATGTATAATTTTGCTATAATCAGACAATTTTATTAAGCTGACGACCAAACTCGAGAACAAGAGGTCTCGATCGATCCTCGCCTATGTCTCAAAGTCCCTCCACAGCTGAATAAAAGAATTCTAGGGGAAATCCCCCACGGAAAGAATCCCTCGTAGGAAAAAATCCCCACGAAAAAAATATCCCATAAGGTAAAAATCCCATAAGGTAAAAATCCCATGGAAAAAATCCTGTTTGTTAATACAACCTAACTCAACCCAACCTAATCCAACCCAACTTAACCCAACCCAACCTAATCTAACCCAACCTAACCTAACCCAACCTAACCTAACCCAACCCAGCCCAACCTAACCTAACCTAACCCAATCTAACCTAACCTAACCCAACCTAACCTAACCTAACCCAACCCAGCCCAACCTAACCTAACTCAACCTAACCTAACCTAACCCAATCTAACCTAACCTAACCCAATCCAAACAAACCTAACCTAACCTAACCCAACCAACTTAACCCAACCTACTTAACTCAACCTCAACCTAAAACCTAACCCAACCTATTAACCAACCTAATAACCCAACCTAACTTCACCCAACCCAACCTAACTTCACCCAACCTAACTTCACCCAACCTAACTTCACCCAACCTAACTTCACCCAACCTAACTTCACCCAACCTAACTTCACCCAACCTAACTTCACCCAACCTAACTTCACCCAACCCAACCTAACTTAACCTAACCCAACCCAATCTAACCTAACCTAACCTAACCCAATCTAACCTAACCTAATCTAACCTAACCTAACCTAACCCAATCTAACCTAACCCAACCTAACTTAACCCAACCTAACTTAACCCAACCTAACTTAACCCAACCTAACCTAATCTATGCTAACCTGACTCTTTTCATCTTTGAATGCTTTAATTCAGTCGTAGGTGGACATCCTCCATGGAGGATTGCTTCTTGCCACCGAATAAAGGTGTCTGGCAGTGTTCTGAAAGTGAAGCTCAGAAACTAAACTTTAGTCGTGGTGAAGTATGTGTCGGTGTATGTGTGATGTTGCCTCTGTTGTCTGAGCGGAAGTGGAGGAAGAAGTGGAGGAAGAAGAGGAGGAGGAGGAGGAATAAAGAGCAGGAAGAGGAGGAATAAAGAGCAGGAAGAGGAGGAATGATAAGCATGAGGAGGAATGATGAGCAGGAGGAACGAGGAGCAGGAATAGGAGGAAGAGAAAGAGGAGGAGGAGGAGGTAGCGGAGGAGGTAGAGAAAGAAGGGGGAGAAGGAAGGGGGGAGAAGGAAGAGGGGAGAAGGAAGGGGAGGAAGAAGAGGAGGAAGAGGAGGAGGAAGGGGAGGAGGAGGAAGGGGAGGAGGAAGGGGAGGAGGAGGGGGAGGAGGAAGGAGGGGAAGAATAGGAGGAGGACAAGGAGAAGGATGAATAGAAGGGGAGGAGGAGAAGGAACGGAAGACCAGGAGGAGGAGGAATAAAAGGGAGAGGAGAAAGGGAGAGGAGGAAGGGGAGGAGGAGTAAGGGGAGGAGGAGTAAGGGGGGGAGGAGGAGGAAGGGGAGGAGGAGGAAGGGGAGGAGGAAGGGGAGGAGGAAGAGGAAGAAGGGGTGGAGAAAGGTGAAGAGGAAGGGGGAAGAGGAAGGGGGAAGAGGAAGGGGTAGGAGGAAGAGGAAGGAGGAAGAGGAGGAAGAGAAAGAGGAGAAAGGAAAGGGGAGGAGGGAAGGGGAGGAGGGAAGGGGAGGAGGGAAGGGGAGGAGGGAAGGGGAGGAGGGAAGGGGAGGAGGGAAGGGGAGGAGGGAAGGGGAGGAGGGAAGGGGAGGAGGGAAGGGGAGGGGGAAGGGGAAGAAGAGGAAGGGGAGGAGAAGGGGAGGAGGAAGAGGGAAAAAGAGGAGAGAGGAGGAGGGAGGGAGAGGAGAAGAGGAGGAGGAGGAAGAAGAGGAGGCAGGAGGAGGGAGGATGAGGAAGGGGAGTAGGAGGAGAAGGGGAATAGGAGGAAGGAGGAGGAAGGTGAGGAGGAGGAAGGTGAGGAGGAGGAAGGGGAGGAGGAGTAAGGGGAGGAGGAGGAGTAAGGGGAGGAGGAGGAAGGGGAGGAGGAAGGGGAGGAGGAAGAGGAAGAAGGGGTGGAGAAAGGTGAAGAGGAAGGGGGAAGAGGAAGGGGTAGGAGGAAGGGGAAGGAGGAAGAGGAGGAAGAGAAAGAGGAGAAAGGAAAGGGGAGGAGGGAAGGGGAGGAGGGAAGGGGAGGAGGGAAGGGGAGGAGGGAAGGGGAGGAGGGAAGGGGAGGAGGGAAGGGGAGGAGGGAAGGGGAGGAGGGAAGGGGAGGAGGGAAGGGGAGGAAGAGGAAGGGGAGAAGGGGAGGAGGAAGAGGGAAAAAGAGGAGAGAGGAGGAGGGAGGGAGAGGAGAAGAGGAGGAGGAGGAAGAAGAGGAGGCAGGAGGAGGGAGGATGAGGAAGGGGAGTAGGAGGAGAAGGGGAATAGGAGGAAGGGGGAGGAAGGGAAGGAGGAAGGGGAGGAGGAAGAAGGGGAGGAGTAGGAGGAAGAGGAGGAAGGGGAGGGTGAGAAGGAAGAAGGAGTACGAGGAGGGGGAGGGTGAAAAGGAAGAAGGAGTATGAGGAGGGGGAGGAAGAGAAGGAGGAGGAAGGGGAGGAGGAAGAAGGGGAGGAGTAGGAGGAAGAAGAGGAGGAGGAAGAAGGGGAGGAGGAGGAGGAAGAAGAGGAGGAGGAGGGAGGAGGGGAGGAGGAGGAGGGGAGGAGGAGGGGAGGGGGAGAGGAGGAGGAGGAGGAGGAGGAGGGGGGAGGGGAGGAGGAGGAGGAGGGGAGGAGGAGGAGGGGAGGAGGAGGAGGGGAGGAGGAGGAGGGGAGGAGGAGGAGGGGAGGAGGAGGAAGGGGAGGGGAGGAGGAGGAGGGTAGAAGGAAGGGAGGAGGAGGAAGGAGGAGGGGGAGGAGGAGGGTTAGAAGGAAGGGGAGGAGATGAGGAAGGGGAGGGAGAAGGGGAGGGGGAGGAGGAGGGTAGAAGGAAGGGGAGGAAAGGAGTAGGAGGAGAGGAGTAGGAGAAGAAGGAGGAGGAGGAGGAGGAGGAGGAGAAGGAGGAGGAGGAGGACGAGGAGGTGGTTCCTTCTCGAGCGGGCGGGCCCGTCGGTGGTCGAGGCCGAGTTTTGAGTGGGACTCGAAGAGCCGGCTGACCAATGGGCATGCTCGTAACGCCGGCACTCAGGACATAAATATTATTGATAACTCTTGTCAGCAGAGGCCATTACGCTCTCTCTCTTTCTCTCTCTCTCTGTCGCTCTCTCTCTCTCTCTCTCTTCGCGTCCACTAAAACAGCAACAATGGCCTCGATCATTCCGTTGCCCCATGTTTCTCTCTCCTCCCTCTCTTTCTCTCCCTCTCTCCCATTCTCTCCCTCTTTCTCTCTCTCTCCCTCTCCCTCTATCTCTCCCTCTCTCTCTATCTTTCTCTCTCTCCCACTCTTTGTCTCCCTCTCCCTCTTCCTTCCTCTCTCTCTTTTTGTTGCTCTCTCTCTTTTTGTCGCTCTCTCTCTTCGCGTCCGCCATTTGCATAGCGAGACGGGTACCTATGAGCCACCCACCCTTCCCCTCCCCTCCCTCCCTCTTGCCCGGGGCTGTCTGTTTTTATGTCTGTCTGTCTGTTTCTGTATGTCGGTCTATCCGTCTGCCTCTGTTCGTCTGTGTGTGTGTGTGTGTATCTGTGTGTGTGTGTGTGTATCTGCCTGTCTATGTGTCTATCTGTATATTTGTCTATGTGTGTCGGTCTATTTGTCTGTCTGTCCACCTGTATGTACGTTCCTGTGTCTGTGCGTCTGCCTGTTTGCCTGCTTCTGCCTAACGGTCTATGTGTCTGTCTTTCTGCCCGCCAACCTGTGTCTGTGTCTGTCCGCCTGCCTGTGTTTGTCTCACTCTCTCTCTGTCTATGTTTATGTCTGTCTATTTACGTCTGTCTATGCATGTATATCTATGTATGTATCCTTATGTCTGTATGCCTCTGTTTATGTATGCCTGTGTCTATGTCTAGGCCTATGTATGTCTTTCTATGTCTGAGTATGCATGTCTGTGCCTAAAAGCATGTCTATGTCCGTCTTTGTATGTCAGTCTGTCTATGTATGTCCATCTTTCTATGTCTATGTATGTGTCTATGTATGTATATATATATCTGTCTGTCTGTCTGTCTACTTGTGTGTGTCTATGAGTTTGTGTCTATGTCCATCTGTTTATGTCCGTCTATGTATGTCAGTCTGTCTATGTCTATGTATGTATGTCTGTGTCTATGTGTGTGTCTATGTCAGTCTATGTATGTCTATTTATGTATGCCATTCTATGTCTATGTATGTGTTTGTGTATGTGTCTATGTATGTACATATATATCTGTCTGTCTGTCTACTTGTGTGTATCTGTGTGTTTGTGTCTGTCTATATCCATCTGTCTATGTCCGTCTATGTATGTCAGTCTGTCCATATATGTCCGTCTGTCTATGTCTGTGTCTATGTATGTCTGTGTCTATATGTGTGTCTATGTCCGTCTATGTATGTCTATGTATGTCCGCCATTCTATGTCTATGTATGTGTCTATGTATATATATATATATCTGTCTGTCTGTGTCTACTTGTGTGTATCTATGTATTTATGTCTATGTCCATCTGTCTATGTCCGTCTATGTATTTCAGTCTGTCTATATATGTCCGTCTGTCTATGTCTGTGTCTATGTCCGTCTATGTATGTCAGTCTATGTATGTCTGCCTTTCTATGTCTATGTATGTGTCTGTCTATGTATGTATATATATGTCTGTCTGTCTACTTGTGTGTGTCTGTGTGTGTCTGAGTTTGTGTCTATGTCCATCTGTCTATGTCCGTCTATGTATGTCAGTCTATGTATGTCCGTCGTCTATGTCTATGTGTCTGTGTATGTCTGTGTCTATGTGTGTGTCTGTATATGTGTGCGTGTTTGTCTACGCGTGTCTGTGTCTACGTATATCTGTCTGTCTACGCATGTTTGTGTCTACGTATGTCTGTCTGTCAACGTATATCTGTTTACGCATGTGTCAGTCTACGTATGTCTACGTGTATGTCTACGTATGTTTGTGTCTGTCTATGCATGTTTGTGTGTCTACGTATGCCTGTCTGTCAACGCATGTCTGTTTACGTGTCAGTCTACGTATATTTGTCTAAGAATGTCTGTCTATACAAGTTTGTCTGCCTATCTGTATGTCTGTGTCTGTATGTCTGTCTGTCTGTCTATATCAGTCAAAGTATCTGTCTATCAGTCGGCCATAAATCCCTTTTTCCTAATGGCCTCCTGAGATGAACGTGCATACGGTATGTATGTATGTATGTATGTATGTATGTATGTATGTACAAGTTGCCGTTTCAGTGTGTCTAGCTGGTTGTCCATGCAAGTGCCTTACCAGCTGTTCGAGGGATGATCAAGAGTGTTGTGGTGAACATAGTGGTGATTATAGTGGTAGTGGTGGTGATTGTGATGGTGGCAGTGGTCGTTATGGCGGAAACCAAGACCATCAGGAAACCAATTGGACCAGAGGAAACAACACCCATCCACACATACACATACACACACACACACACACACGTACACACACACACACACATATATACAACACCCATGAAATTTTTCTGTCTTAAAAAAAATAAAAAAAAAACTATAGATTTGAGGACACCTGGAGTAGATCTTGCTTAAGTCATTGCCTCGGGGAATTTATTCCATTTGTCACCATCTGAAGGGAATTTCTCCATCTCGAGGGATGGGTTAGAACCCTGTAACATTAACACTAACACTAATACACACACACACACACACACACACACACACACACACACACACACAAACACACACACACACACAAAATCAAAGTTCTCAAGGTCTTCTCTGACTTCTCCGAAACGAAAGACCAACGAAGACTCGTATGCTAATTGAGCCTAAATCAGGACCTGATCACATAAGGCAAGAATGTGAATGAAATCGACAAGATGATGTCAGAGCATCTGGACCAGTTATTTTTTTTTTTTTATTATTATGATCATTAACCTGTCGAGCAGAGACACCGTGAACAGTGATTAACTTCAACCAAAGGCTTACAAGGAGACAAAGCTTCGGGGTTTGAGACAAAAGGGAGCGAGGGACGAATCAAAATGGAGAGATTTTTGTATTTCTCATAAATGACTTATCTTCTCTAAAATCGGGACCTCATCACAGTTTATTCCTTGAGGAACCTAGGGACCCGTACCGTGGCCGTAGGTCTTCTGAGAGAGTGATATATATATATATATATATATATATATATATATATATATATATATATATATATATATATATATAGAGAGAGAGAGAGAGAGAGAGAGAGAGAGAGGTAGGAGATAGAGAAAGATATATATATATAGAGAGAGAGGGAGGAGATAGAGAGGAAGAAGGAGATACAGAGAGAGAGAGAGAGAGAGAGAGAGAGAGAGAGAGAGAGAAATATATATATAGAGGGAGAAGGAGATAGAGAGGAAGGAGATACAGAGAGAACAAAAACACACACATACATACAAACACGGACAGAGAGACACACACACACATACACACACACACACAGGCACACACACATATTTGTAGACGCGCGCACAAACACACACACACACACACACACACACACACACACACATACAGGCACACACATATATCTGTAGACTCGCGCGCACACACACCTACACACACACACACACACACACACACACACACACACACACACACACACACACACACACACACACACACACACAATGAAATTCTAGTTTTCTGGCTCCTAGTGTCTCGCATGTATGCGTTCATCTTAATATATGAATTTCTATAATTTAATGTTCAGCTTACCACCCTGAGCAGACTTGACTGTGCACCTTTCTCATTTGACAAAATTAATATCAATTCGACAAAAAAACAAAAAAACAACAACTGATAAAACATGGAAATTTTATTAACAATTTAGCTAAAACTACTTTTTTTGCATTTCTTTAATTAATAAAATAAAAATAATAGTAATAACAATGATAGTATCTATGATAATAATAATAACAATAATTGAAGATAATAATAGTAATTAATAGATAATTATCAATAATGAATAATAATATAGTAGTTATAATGATAATTGTAATATGCTGTTTCCGTATGGTCACCGAATCTCATTAAAGATATTGGCAGATTGGAAAAAGTATAACGGCGAGCCACAAAACTGATTCCAAATATCAAAAATAAATCATATGAAAATTGACTAAAACATACGAATCTGTTCTCCCTAAGAAAGAGTAGACTCAGAGGTGACTTGATACAGGTCTTTAAGATTCTAAAGAGGATTGACAACATCAAAAGTGACAAAATTTTTACATTGAGTCCGACAAGAAATAATGGTCACAAACTGTCAGGAAATAGATTCATTTTGGAAGTGGATAGAGACAACTTCGCCAACAGCGTAATGAATGGAATAAACTTCCTGCAGAGGCAGCGCAATGTAGTTCAATTCGAAGCTTTAAGATTCGTTTAGATAAACATCTAAGCAAGATGCTGTAATGACTGTCATTTATCTTATATTTATTTGTTTGTTATTATTTGTCTGTTTATTATTTGCTTGATTTATTTTCATTTGTTATTATCTGTCAATTTATTATTATTTACTATTTACCTGTTTGTTTATCATTTAACTATACTTATGCATTTATTTATTTTATTTATTATTTATATTATAAATTATTTTTTTATTCGTTTATTATTATATATTTTCGCATCCGACCTAGTTATGGACCAAAAGGTCTCCTGTCGGCATGCTCCGCCTTTGTAATCCTTATAATAATAATAGTAGCTATTGTAATTATTATTTTAAGTTATAAAAAAAAATCATATATATATATATATATATATATATATATAATATCCTGTATATTATATATATATATATATATATATATATATATTTATATATATATATATATATATATATATATAATCACGGACTCATTCAGTGTTGTACAAATACATATTTTATACACACACACACACATATATATATATATACATATGAAGAATTAGTTCGTTTTTTCATCAGAGGAGCAGCTGTCGTCTTACTGGAAATGCGCATGCGCAGAATTTGATGACGTCACGTCGTCAGCAGCTTGGGTTGATTTGCAGGAAATTTCATGCCCAGACGAGATCAAAGATTTATGACGTCCGGGTAAAAAAAAAAAATCTTATTTTAAAACAGGAAACAAACGTTGAGTAGCCATTAAATGGAGATGTTATGCTTTAGCCCAAAGCACACACCACATACTTCCTGTCTTGGCCAACAGCGGGACAATTTACCCATTCGGGTTGTCTAAATGGGAACCAATTTTACAGTAAGGCAACCATATGCTATACAGTTCGAAGTTTCAGTATACAACAGAATATCATTATCATCATCATTATTACTGTTATTATTTTGCATGCACAACATTATCAGCCTGGTCACTCCTGCAAACTTCTTTATCTTGTCTCTCCACCTTTAGTCTGGTCTCCCTCTTGCACGCTTCCCATCTCGTGACGTCCAGTCAGTAACACACTTCATAGCCTATTATTCTTTTGTGCTAACTGTCCTGACTAATTTCATCTCTCTTTTAATGTCTCCATAACATCCGTAGATTATAGCTGGCAATATACACCGATGGTAAACTTTGCGCTTCAAACATAAAAGTAGTCTCTCTCACGATGCCCTTGTAAAAAAATCCAACCAATTGTAATATGCATCATTATAATTTTCTTTTTAATTTTTTAATCAGTTCTAGTATCTGATTTAAAACACTTCAATTTCGACTCACCATCGATTATTCTCTTACTATGAAATTTGGAGTTGAACATTACTTTGGTTTTGTTCTTATAATTTTTCAAACCTATTTTGAGACTTTCGTTGTTCAGATCATTCAGAATATCTTCCAAATTTGCAGGATGCAGAAGAAGAAGCAGATGATGAAGAGGAGGAAGAAGAAAAACCAGAAGAAGGGAAGAAGGAACAGAAGAAAAAGAAGGTGAAGAAGAGACGGGAGAAAAAACAGAAGAAAAAGTAGTAGAAGCAGAAGAAGAAGAAGAAGCAGTAGAAAAAGAATAAGCAGTAGAAAAAGAACAAACAGAAATAGAAGAAAAAGAAGAACCAGAAGCAGAATAAAAAACAGAAGCGTCATTATCATCATCATGATCAGAAGAATAAAGAGGAGTAGGAAAAGGAGAAGGAAAAGAAAGAGGAAGAGGAGGAGGATGGAAGGTGGAGGAAGAGAAGGAGGAAGAGGAGGAGAAGGAGGAAGGAGGAGGAAAAGAAGGAAAAAAGGAAGATGAAAAGGAGAAAAAAAGGAAGATGAAAAAGAGGAAAAGGAGAAGGAAAAGAGGGAGGAAAAAAAAAAAAAGCCCCAAGTCCCGTTACAGAAAACAGGACAATTACCAAAATTAAGAGGGAGTGGGGGGGGGGGGGAGGGACCCCACCCCCTGTCTTGGTGGTAGTGGGGGTGGGGATGGAGGTGGGGGGGCAAAGGTAATGAATGCAATTTAAGGAGCTAATTCTATTGCAACTTACCTGCAACCCATTAACAACATTTTGCAATTTGTCGACTCAATTTATATCTAGGACAAAAACTAGACCGGGGCTCAAGTAATGTTCAAAAACATCTTGGACCAGCCAGTAGTTAATGTATACAATTTCATTAATTTAGATACAAATAATAACAGAAGGGGGAAGGAGCGGGCCCAGATGGACGCCATATTGCACTCAGACTTTCGGAACTCTTACACAAAACGTCATCAACTGAGGTCTTCCAGTTCCGGGTCTGTACAGACGATTTTAATCATATCAGGGTTGTCTTTTGGATTGGGAGAGAGTGAGGTGGATGGGTTTAAGGTGGTGGCACACCTGTCTAGTATGCTTTTTGGTTTTGCTACTCCGTTTGAGCAGAAACGATTTTGTTTACAAAATTCTAGAACTAATTCAATTTTCCATTTACTTATATAGTAAATGGACATTGAACTGCCTGGTCTAGGCCTTATGGCGAGAGAGGAGGGGAAGGGAAGAGAGAAAAGAGTGGGTAAATGGTAAGGGGGAGGGGAAAAAGTAAGGGGAAAAGGTAAGGGTGACGGGGAAGAGGGAAAGGGGACGGGGAAGAGGGAAGGGGGATGGGGAAGAGAGGAGGGA
>NC_134807.1:24686450-24701450 GCF_046742065.1 Oratosquilla oratoria
ACGGTGGTGGTGATGATGGTGGGGGTGGTGATGATGGTGGGGGTGGTGATGATGGTGGGGTGGTGATGATGGTGGGGGTGGTGATGATGGTGGGGGTGGTGATGATGGTGGGGGTGGTGATGATGGTGGGGGTGGTGATGATGGTGATGATGATGGTTGTGATGATGTTGGTGATGTGATGGTGGTGGTGATGATGATGGTGGTGATGATAATGATGACTATGGTGATGATGATGATGATGATGGTGGCGGTGGTAATGATGGTGATGATAATGATGGTGGTGGTGATTGTGATGGTAGTGACGGTGATGTCAGAGGCTAAATTGGTGATAATGATGGTGCTCCACCCTTCAGAGCACTGTGGAGACTGCAGTGACAAGAAGGAAAGATGCCCACCCAATCGGAGGATGAGATTGAAGAAGCAGAGGCAACAGCAGAAGAAAAACACTGACTGAAGGTAATGGAATAAATATCGATTAATCATTTCACAATGGTGAGACAGACAGACACACACACACACACAAATAGAGGTAGAGAGAGGGAGAGGGAGTGAGGGAGAGGGAGAGGGGGAGAAAGGGAGAGAGAGAAGGGGAAGAGGGGGAGAGATGCGAAGAGGGGGAGAGAGGGGGGAGAGAGAGGGAAGAGAGGGAAGAGAGGCGAGTGAGGGGGGAGAGGGGGAAGAGAGGCGAGTGAGGGGGGAGAGGGGGGAGAGAGAGGGGAGAGGGAGGGAGAGGGGAGAGGGAGGGAGAGGGGAGAGGGAGAGGGGGAGAGGGAGGGAGAGGGAGGGAGGGAGAGGGAGGGAGAGGGAGGGAGGGAGAGAGAGGGAGGGAGAGAGAGGGATGGAAAGAGAGGGAGGGAGAGAAAGGGATGGAGAGAGAGGGAGGGAGAGAGGGAGGGAGGGAGAGAGGGAGGGAGAGAGGGAGGGAGGGAGAGAGGGAGGGAGAGAGGGAGGGAGAGAGAGAGGGAGGGAGGGAGAGAGAGAGAGGAAGGGAGAGAGAGAGGAAGGGAGAGAGAGAGGGAGGGAGGATGAGAGGGAGGGAGGAAGAGAGGGAGGGAGGGAGGAAGAGAGGGAGGGAGGAAGAGAGGGAGGGAGGAAGAGAGGGAGGGAGGAAGAGAGGGAGGGAGGAAGAGAGGGAGGGAGGAAGAGAGGGAGGGAGGAAGAGAGGGAGGGAGGAAGAGAGGGAGGGAGGAAGAGAGGGAGGGAGGAAGAGAGGGAGGGAGGAGGAGGGAGGAAGAGAGGGAGGGAGGAAGAGAGGGAGGGAGGAGGAGGGAGGAAGAGAGGGAGGGAGGAGGAGGGAGGAAGAGAGGGAGGGAGGAGGAGGGAGGGAGGAGGAGGGAGAGAGAGAAAGAGAGAAATAGACAGATAGATAGAGAGATAGATAGATAGAGAGAGAGATAGATAGATAGATAGAGAGAGAGAGAGAGAGAGAGAAGGGAAGGGAGGAGGGCAGCGGGAGAGGGATTGATAAAGAGGTAAAATAAAAAAATATATATTAAAACATTGTCGTGAAACATATATTCTAATAAAAAGTAGTTTGTGCCCTGATGAGTAACACGTTATAACTTGAGCTCATCTGCAAATGAGCCATCAGCCGAGCGATGCTAAGTGATTCCCGATGACCAATCAGACCCATTACCAGCCTCGTTAAGGTATTAATTGGTAATCCACTTCGAAGTAAGTGAAAAATTAAAAGTCCATCATCGGGGATTTTCGGGTCAATCGTGTAAGGATGAAAACATATGCGAGTACATGTGCGTGTACACGTATGTACGCGTACATACAAACACACACACACACACACACACACACACACACACACACACACACACACACACACACACACACACACACACACACATATACACATACACACACACACACACACATTCATGTCTGGTGATCGTATTTAATTTGATATGCAAACGTTGTCAGGTGTTTTTTTCCGTAAAAATGAAGAGTAAAGAGCAAAACAGATGAATAGAAAGAAGAGAGAAGAAAGGTAAATAGAGTAGTAGAGAATAAAGGAGAGGAGAAAGCAAAGGAAAGTGGAGAAAGGGAAGGAGAGAGGAAGAGAAAGGGAAGGAGAGAGGAAGAGAAAGGACAGGAGAGAGGAAGAGAAAGGACAGGAGAGAGGAAGAGAAAGGACAGGAGAGAGGAAGAGAAACGACAAGAGAGGAAGAGAAACGACAAGAGAGGAAGAGAAACGACAAGAGAGGAAGAGAAACGACAGGAGAGAGGAAGAGAAACGACAGGAGAGAGGAAGAGAAACGACAAGAAAGAGAAAGGAGAGAGGAAGAGAAAGGAGAGAGGAAGAGAAAGGACAGGAGAGAGGAAGAGAAAGGAGGAGAGAGGAAGAGAAAGGAGAAGAGAGGAAGAGAAAGGAGAAGAGAGGAAGAGAAAGGAGGAGAGAGGAAGAGAAAGGAGGAGAGAGGAAGAGAAAGGAGGAGAGAGGAAGAGAAAGGAGGAGAGAGGAAGAGAAAGGAGGAGAGAGGAAGAGAAAGGACAGGAGAGAGGAAGAGAAAGAACAGGAGAGAGGAAGAGAAAGGACAGGAGAGTGGAAAAAAAAAGAGAAAGAGAAAGGACAGGAGAGTGGAAGAGAAAGGAGAGGAAAGAGGAAGAGAAAGGACAAGAGAAAGGAAGAGAAAGGACAAGAGAAAGGAAGAGAAAGGACAGGAGAGAGGAAGAGAAAGGAAAGGAGAGAGGAAGAGGAAGGAAGGGAGAGAGGAAGAGAAATGACAGGAGAGAGGAAGAGAAATGACAGGAGAGAGGAAGAGAAATGACAGGAGAGAGGAAGAGAAATGACAGGAGAGAGGAAGAGAAAGGGCAGAAGAGAGGAAGAGAAAGGAGAGAGGAAGTGAAAGGACAAGAGAGAGGAAGAGAGAGGACAGGAGAGAGGAAGAGAAAGGACAGGAGAGAGAATGAGAAAGAGGAGGAAAGAAAAAGAGAAAGGGGAGGAGAGAGGAGAAAGAGGAGGAAAGAGGAGGGAGAAGAGAAAGAGGAGGGAGAAGAGAAAGAGGAGGAAGAAGAGAAAGAGGAGGAAGAAGAGAAAGAGGAGGAAGAAGAGAAAGAGGAGGAAGAAGAGAAAGAGGAGGAAGAAGAGAAAGAGGAGGAAGAAGAGAAAGAGGAGGAAGAAGAGAAAGAGGAGGAAGAAGAGAAAGAGGAGAGAGAAGGAGAAAGAGGAGAGAGAAGGAGAGAGAAGGAGAAATGAGAAAGAAGAGGAGAAAGGTCTAACACACGTCATTGGTGCCTGACATCACCAAGAACAAGAACAAGAACAACAACAATAAAAACAATCACTGACGACAATCTGCATCCAGCTTGATGCCTCGGGTGGTAAATGCGGCCATCAACTACATACAGTACATCACATCCCTAATTGCCCGATCCGCCACGTCCACTAAAATTTTTACTGTCACGGCATCCCAGTATCAATAGCTTTATGGTTTTTCTATTGCCCATGTGGTGGCAACCCTAACACAGTTCCTGTCGCGGGTTCGAGTCCCGCACTCCCCTTCGCCTGCATCTATGAGCCGCGCGGTAGCCCAGTGAATACCGACTTGAACTCATGAGCAGGTGGTCGTGAGTTCGATTATCGGGACCCACTGCAGCTCTAGCCAGGCGGGGAGGAGACCTAACGTCGGCCTAAAGATACCGCTACCAGGGATTTCTCATCTTCCATATTGTGGTAATGGTGATTTTTATGCATTAATATGGAAAATTGCATTTCTTCACATCCTTTAGACATATGTATATGCAAGTATACACACACAACTTATTTCAATAGTCACAGTGTTAGCAAAAATAGCTTACAACATAAAGCTCCAAGAGCCCGTTGGTGAGAGTGACGGCGTGGAGAGAGAGAGGAGAGAGAGGAGAGAGAGGAGATAGAGGGAGAGAGGAGAGAGAGGAGATAGAGGGAGATAGAGGGAGAGAGGAGGAGAGAGGGGGAGAGGGAGAGAGGAGGAGAGAGGGGGAGAGAGAGAGAGGGAGAGAGGGGGAGAGAGAGAGAGAGACAGAGGGAGAGAGAGAGACAGAGGGAGAGAGAGAGAGAGAGAGAGAGAGAGAGAGAGAGGGAGGGAGGGAGAGAGAGAGACAGAGGGAGGGAGAGAGAGAGGGAGAGAGAGAGAGAGACAGAGGGCGGGGAGGAGAGAGAGAGAGAGAGAGAGAGAGAGAGAGAGAGAGGGAGAGAGAGGGAGAGAGAGAGAGAGGGAGAGACAGAGGTAGAGGGAGAGACAGAGGTAGAGGGAGAGACAGAGGGAGAGGGAGAGACAAAGGGAGAGACAGAGGGAGAGGGAGAGACAGAGGGAGAGACAGAGGGAGAGGGAGAGACAGAGGGAGAGGGAGAGACAGAGGGAGAGACAGAGGGAGAGGGAGAGACAGAGGGAGAGGGAGAGACAGAGGGAGAGGGAGAGACAGAGGGAGAGGGAGAGACAGAGGGAGGGAGAGACAGAGGGAGGGAGAGACAGAGGGAGAGGGAGGGAGAGACAGAGGGAGAGACAGAGGGAGAGACAGAGGGAGAGACAGAGGGAGAGGGAGGGAGAGACAGAGGGAGAGAGACAGAGGGAGAGAGACAGAGGGAGAGGGAGAGGGAGAGACAGAGGGAGAGGGAGAGACAGAGGGAGAGAAAGAGAGACAGAGCGAGAGGTGGAGAGATAGAGCGAGAGGAGGAGAGACAGAGGGAGGAGAGACAGAGGGAGGAGGAGAGACAGAGGGAGAGGAGGAGAGACAGAGGGAGAGGAGGAGAGACAGAGGGAGAGGAGGAGAGACAGAGGGAGAGGAGGAGAGACAGAGGGAGAGGAGACAGAGGGAGAGACAGAGGGAGAGGAGAGACAGAGGGAGAGACAGAGGGAGAGACAGAGACGAGAGAGAGAATGGAGGAGGGGTATTTGGCAAATACAAAATTTGCAAAAGAACACCAGCTCCTCTCCAAAGAATATGAAACGCGCAGGCCGAAGGTATGACCAGAGAAAAAATGAGAGGATAAACGTCGTCAGAAACTTCAGGAAGAAGAGTGTGACCGTTTATTGGAGGAGTACGTCGCGACCCTTCATCCGAGGAGGACAGGGGTGCACGTCCAGAGGAAGAGGAGGAAGAGGAGGAAGAGGAGGAAGACAGTGCCACGACCGTCCAGAGAAGGAGGACAGTGACCGTCTAATACAGGAGAGGAGTTCCGTGGCTTTCCTCCGAGAAAGGGGGGAAAAAACAAATGAAACGTGATAAGATATATAAAAATGACGTCAAGAGAGTAAAGAGTGGCAGTCAATAACACTTTAACTCCAAGGAGTTTGATATTGTATATAAAACAACATTCAAGTCTATCAAAAGACTTAGTTCACCGAGATACAAAGCCTTGGACAACAATATGACAAGATGACTGTGTACTAAATGTTATCCAAGTCCATTAAAAGACTTAGATCACCGAGATACAAAGTCCTAGACACCAAGATGTATGAGACTGCATACCAAACGATATACAATTCCATTAAAGGTTCTCAGAACAACTGATATACTTAGTCCTGGTTGCCAAGTTGTTTGCAACAATACCAAACGTTATCCAAGTCCATTAAAAGACAGAGTCCACCCGAGATACAAAGTTCACGGGGATCAAGCTGTTTGCGACCATATACCAAACGCTAGACAAGTCCATTAAAAGACTCGGAACAACTTGGATACTTAGTCCTTGACGCCAAGTTGCTGGTGATTGTACCAAACGTTAGTCCATTAAATGCCTCGGATCAAGTGAGATACAAAGTCTTCAGGGACCAAGCTGTTTGAGATTGTGTGCCAAACATTATCCAAGTCCATTAGAATGTCTTAGCATATCCAAGTTCTGGGTACCAAGCCGTACGAAACTGTATGACAAGCTATATTCAAGTCCATTAAATGACTCGGATTAACTAAGATACGAAGTCCTCGGGGACTCGAGTCCGTCAAACGATTTTGCCTCAGTCCGAGAGGTACCACACAGTTTGTGATTGAGCTCCGCACTTTCTCCTTCCGCTGCCGAGGATCGCAAGAACGGTGGCTCCAAGGAGCTTATTACGAGGTGAGCCCCACCCTCTCGCCATTACTGCGGCCCAGATCACATATATTCATCATATTCCTTCTTGCCCTCCGCTTGTCAATACCCTCGTTCGAATTCCGTCACATCCACGAGATCTTTGACTAGATTTTTTGGGTCGTCTTCAATACGGTGGTATGCTCTAGAGAGTCTATATCCTTAAGAGATAAACGTGAGAAGAAGTTCAGCAACTTCTTCAACAGTTGCGAGTTAGGTTAGTTAATGTCGAAACCAAGTTAAAAAATGGGTGGAGGGGTGACTTTAGTTTGTTGAAACTAAGTTTCACACACATACATACATACACACACACTTATCACAAAGATGAAAAAAAGAAAAGGGTGTATTTGGAGGAACTGAAAACATTTGCCAAAAGAGATTAAATAGTGAAACGAACACCGTAATGAAGGGTCTCATGCATTACCAACTCTATTCTCAATCTGGTTTCTGGCCAGATCGATCTCGTTTCGCCTCACTTGTCTCCGACTTCGAGCGAGCCATCACTCCTTTTTTTCATCTTCTTTTTCGAATGGTCAGTACCTCGTTCTGAGTCACCTCTTGGGCAGGGCAATACACTAAGAAGGAAAACTAATCTCAGTTAACCTGGAGCAATGTTTTCAACCTTTTGAGCATTGTGCGCACCTTGCATCGACTTGTACATTAAGGGGACCCCTCGATACGGGATTAGATAGGATATAGTCACTTTTTATAGGTATCTAGTGGTTAAAGATATCACAATATACAAATCATAGCCACATATGGTAGAGACGCAACTAGCAAGAAAAAAAAACAGAAAAAATAAAACTGAACATTTTGATGACACATTGTGTAATCATGAATTATGACAAAATAAATCCACATTAGGATTAACTGTTATGTGGTAAATTCCCCATTCTGTGGACCCCTTGGTAGGTTTCTGCGGACCCCTTGGTAGGTTTCTGCGGACCCCTTGGTAGGCTTCTGTGGACCCCTTGGTAGGTTTCTGTGGATCCCTTGGTAGGTTTCTGCGGACCCCTTGGTAGGCTTCTGCGGACCCCTTGGTAGGCTTCTGCAGACCCCTTGGTAGGTTTCTGCGGACCCCTTGGTAGGCTTCTGCAGACCCCTTGGGATGTTTCTGCGAACCCCTTGGAAGGCTTCTGCGGACCCCTTGGTAGTTTTCTGCGGACCCCTTGGTAGTTTTCTGCGGACCCCTTGATAGGCTTCTGCAGACTCCTTGGTAGTCTTCTGCGGACCCCTTGGTAGGCTTATGTGGATTCCTTGGTAGGTTTCTGCGGACCCCTTAGTAGGTTTCTGCGGACTCCTTGGTAGGTTTCTGCGGACTCCTTGGTAGGTTTCTGCGGACTCCTCGGTAGGTTTCTACGGACCCCTTGGTAGGCTTCTGCGGACCCCTTGATAGGCTTCTGCGGACCCCTTGGTAGGTTTCTGCGGACCCCTTGGTAGGTTTCTGCGGACCCCTTGGTAGGTTTCTGCGGACCCCTTGGTAGGTTTCTGCGGACCCCTTGGTAGGTTTCTGCGGATCCCTTGGTAGGTTTCTGCGGATCCCTTGGTATTTTGTGGACCCTTTGGTAGGTTTCTGCGAACCCTTGTTAGGTTTCTGCAGATCCCTGGTTGAGAAACACTGACCTATAGTGGGAGGGAATTCACTTTCAAAAAACCTCCGTCACTTTCACGTCATCTGATGACATGCCCTTACAATTTCATCACATTGACACATGTTACGTGCTTTGTTGTGACTAAGAACAAGTGATCTTTATGTGGCTGAAGGAGGTCGAGGAGCGGTTGAGACCTCTCGCGTTACATAAAAGTCCTTCACCTTAACCAAAATGAAATACCTAAAGAGTATCAATGCGTAAAGGATCGACTGCCATATTAGTGGGTGTTAATATTTTCATGTTAATTTGAAACTATAACATCATAATGATAATGTTGAGATGATGATGTTATTGTGGTGAAAAAGGAATATTAATAATAATAGCAGTAATGATAATAGTAATAATAGTAGCAGTAATGATTATAATAGTAATAATAATAATGACGATGACGACAATGACAATAATAATGACGACGATGACGACGACAATAACTGTTCCCTCAAGTTTCACTAAGTGGAAAACCCGCAGCCCCACAGCGGTTGGCAAGGGTCCTCAGGCCCTTCAAGAGATGCCTTTGTTAAGAAACTTCGGGCTGTTATTTGCGCTCTATTGATGTGGGAGTGCTTCGGTCTCACTGGCTCAAAGTGGTGCCGGGGGGAGGAGGGAAGCAGCCGCCGGCTGTCAGCTCTCCTTAGGTGAAAAGATCTAAGAAACAGTTGAAATTAATAAGGAAGGATATGTATATATATATATGTATATGTATATATTATATATATATATGTATGTATATATATATATGTATAAATATATATACTGTATATATATATATACATATATATATATATATATGTGTGTGTGTGTGTGTGTGTGTGTGTGTGTGTGTGTGTGTGTGTGTGTGTGAGTGAGAGAGAGAGATAGAAATAGAGTGATAGAGAGAGGGGAAAGAGGAAGAGGGTGAGAAAGGGAAAGGGAGGGAGATATAGAGATAGAGATAGAGATGAGAGTGGTGAGAGAGATGGAGAGAAAGAGAGATTGATAGATAGATAGAGGGAGACAGAGGGAGAGAGAAAGAGAGGGAGAGAAAGTGGGAGGGAGGGAGGGAGGGAGGGAGGGAGAGAGAGATAGAGAGAGAGGGGGGGAAGGGGGGATAGGGGGGGAGAGGTTCGATACTGCACTAGCTTCTGGGGGCGATTCTGGGGCGACTTCGTTCAAAGACGATCTCAGCGATAAGATCTCTCTTCCAGAACCTGGAGGGATGGTTCGCCATCAACCTGAGACCCTCTGGAATGGGAGGCAATTCCCCCTTCCCTCAATTACAGATTCCGTTTTTACTCTCGCAGATGCAAACGAGCTGATTGGCCAATTCGCCAGACATCTCGAAGTCGTTGTCTCGTGAAGATATCTTAACGACTTCGGAAAACTTCACGGACCTCCGGTCCATGAGGATAGAAGCGCTAGTCAACTACAGGCAACAACAACAACAACAACAACACCAACAACAATAACAACAACAACAACAACCGAACTTCAACAGCTGAGTGTTCATAAGTATAACTACAAGCCAGAACCTCAATAACGACAGCAGCACAGCAACAACAACAACAACAACCGAACTTCAACAGCCAAGTGTTCACAAGTATAAACCACAAACCACAACCTCAACAACAGCCTTAGGAACAGCAACAACAACCTTAACAACAGCAACATCAACGACGACTTCCAATAACCCCATGAGTGTTCACAAGTATAAACTACAATCCATAAGAACAACAAACCTACAATTAACATCAAACTTCTTTACCTAGCTGATGAAGAGGAACCAATCTAGTTAATCAATTAGAGTCAATTCTAGTCCTCACTCGTGTACTAGAAATGATTCTTCACTAGGACTCTAGAACGAGGAAACTTAGAAGATCCGGGAACCTAAACGCTTTCCGGAAATGTATCGGAATATTTCTTCTGGTATTCGGGGATTTCCAGAATTCGAAACATTCGTTCCTAATACCGGAGAGTCCTCCGATTTTTTAAGAGGTTCTCATTAGGGAGAACCGTTTCTGCTTCGTCATCGTAATAAAAAGCCAATGAACGTAAGCCAACAAGGGTCTCAGTCTTTATGTTTATCTATTTTATTTGTTATAATTTTGTGTTGATTGTGACGGGCATCGATGTCTCGTGAGACTCTATTTTTTATTAATATTATTTTTTCAAGATTCGAAAGGTCACCACATTAACCCTGTCAACTCGATGGCGAACTCTATACACTCATTTCTGGCTAACCCTGAATGATTCTCTTCAGCTTAAATGACGAGGCGAAATGTGCAGGTTTGCTCTGAATCTTTATGTCTTCATGTCTTTCGGAAGGGCGGCGGTTCAACGAGCAGCCATGTCTTATTGCAAAGGGTTACAAAGGCAAGACAGACCGACAAAACACCTCATTCTTAACGAAGTCGGGTACTAACGGGAAACCACTTCATCCTGCCGAAATCCGACCCTCGTCTAAGAGGAGGAATAGGAAGGAGACGGAAAAGGAAGAAGAGGAGGAAGATGAGGAAGAGCAGGAAGAGGAAGAAGATGAGGAATAGGAAAAAGAGGAAGAGGACGAAGAATATGAAGAATATGAAGAATACGAAGAGGATGAAAACGAAGAATACGAAGAGGAAGATGAGGAATAGGAAAAAGAGTAAGAGGAAGAGGACGAAGAATAAGAAGAATACGAAGAGGATGAGGAGGAAGAGGAATAGGAAGAGAAAGTAGAAAATAAGTGATAACGGAAGAAGAAGAAGAAGAAGAAGAAGAAGAAGAAGAAGAAGAAGAAGAAGAAGAAGAAGAAGAAGAAGAAGAAGAAGAAGAAGAAGAAGAAGAAGAAGAAGAAGAAGAAGAAGAAGAAGAAGAAGAAGAAGAAGAAGAAGAAGAAGAAGAAGAAGAAGAAGAAGAAGAAGAAGAAGAAGAAGAAGAAGAAGAAGAAGAAGAAGAAGAAGAAGAAGAAGAAGAAGAAGAAGAAGAAGAAGAAGAAGAAGAAGAAGAAGAAGAAGAAGAAGAAGAAGAAGAAGAAGAGAGAGAGAGAGAGAGAGGGAGAGAGAGAGAGAGAGAGAGGACTTTAGATGCAAGAACCCCAGGGCTTGATGCTATCTGACACTGGATAGTCACAGAATGTAGAGAAAAACTGGTGGATAAGAATCACAAGATGATTGCTCATTAGAAAAAGGAAAAGTACCGAGGTACCGGAAAAAGGCCAATGTTGCCCCAATTTATAAAGGAAGAAACAAGGATGAACCCAGAAATAAAATCAAACTGTCCTTCGCCAACACGATGACTGGAATGTGTGAGGGAAGTGTAATAGCCAAAGGGACAATATATTTGAAAGGTTTTGGGAAATAACCAACTTGGATTAAAATAATGAAGTCCACGTGATTTAAGTAGTTTTCCCTCAAGAGCGATCACTGTGTTACAAAAGACAACTGATGGGTGTGGCTGGATCTGGAGAAAGCCACTGATACGGTACCCCACAAAATACTTATACGGAAATTGGAATATATAATACTGAAAGGAAGTCTGCTGGAATGGATAAGGGGTATTCTGAAGACACTGAGGATAGTTAAGACCATAAGAACATAAGAATAGAGGAGACTGCAAGAGACCATAGGGCCTACGCTAGAGAATTCCATGTCCCTTACCAGTCATCCCTATCCATAAAGTTATCTAATCTTTTCTTAAAACAACCAATTGTTTCAGCGTCCAGTTTATGTTTACTAAATCTATGTAAAGAATAATATATCAGAATGGAGGGGAGTAGCTAGCGAGGTCCGACAGGGCTCAGTGTTAGCGCCAGTTATGTTCTTGAACTACGATAATGACATAATGGTTGGTATCAACAGTTACACCCGTCTGTTTAGTGATGATGCCAAGGGTATGAAGAGTTGAAAAGACGAGAATGATCAAAGTTAATTACAGGAAGAGCTAGACACGACGCATGAATGAGACTAAAGGTGAAGAATTAATTGTAATTGAAAAAGAAATGGAGACAAAAGTCAGAAATAGTCACTGCCAAATTATAGAAAGAAATTATATTAAATAGATAAATGGATAAATAGATAAACAAGTTGATAAATCTTGGGACTTTTGCAGCCAGGCCAGCTACCAGGGTCTCTTCCCCCATGCCTAGCCACCTCGCTCTGCGGAAAATAAAGTATCAAGTGCAAAGAGGGAAAAGAACAGGAAGAGAAAGAGGAGAGGAGGAGGAAGAGGAAGAAAAGAGAAGGCAGTAGGATGAGAAAGAGAATGGAGAGAAGAAGAAAGAGGAGGGAGGAGGAAGAGGAAGAAAAGGAAAGTTAGTAGGATGAGGAAGAGGATGGAGAGAAGAAGATGGAGAAGCGAAGAAAGAGGAAGAGGAGGGTGGTAAGAAGGAAAAGGGAGAAGAAAAAGGAGGAAAAAAGGAGGAGGTAAAGAGAGAGGTAAAGAAGGAGGTAAAAAGGGAGGGAGGAAAACAGGGAGGAGGAGGATAGTTGGAAGGAGGTGGATGATGTTAGGAGGATGGTAAGGAGGATGGGAAGGAAGAGGAGGAGAACAAGGAGAAAGAGGAAAAGGAGGAGGAGAGGGAATAGAAGGAAGAGAAGGAAGAGAAGGAAGAGAAGGAGGAGGAAGAAGAGGCGAAATTAAAGAAGGAGGAGGAGATGTGGAGGAGGAGAAGACGTAGGAGGAGGAGGAGGTGGTTAGGAAACATAAGGGAAAAATGTGGAGTGGAATAATGACAAAATAACACTTAAGCGTTTATCCATTTCTACTTCCTCTCTGTAACTCCGTTTCGCTTCTTTATCTTTCAATTTTCCAAACAAGTTTTTTCTTCTTCACATTTTCTCTTTTTCAATTTTCCACGCTTAGTCTCGTCCATTGTTATCTATTATCTTCCTTTTCAACTCTATTTTTTCGTTCACTTTGGCCCTTTCCTACTCCTCTCTCTCTCTCGAATTCCCTCTCTCTCTCGAATTCCCTCTCTCTCTCGAATTCCCTCCCTCTCTCGAATTCCCTCTCTCTCTCTCGGATTCTCTCTCTCTCCTTCAAATTATCTCTCTCTCCTTTGATTTTTCTCTCTCTCTCCTTCGAATTCTCTCTCTCCTTCGAATTCTCTCACTCTCTCTCGAATTCTCTATCTTTCTCGCTCCCTTTCTCTCTCTCTCTCTCTCTCTCTCGAATTCTCTATCTCTCTCTCTCTCTTTCGAATTCTCTACCTTTCTCTCTCTCTCTCTCTCTCATTCTTCCTATCCCTCCTCTTTTAATTTTCCTCTTTCTTCTTCCATTTCTTTTGATATTTGGTCCAAAACCGATGAACCCAATCATGCGTTTTCTATCTCATCTTTCTAATATTCCTCTTCCTCCTCCTCACACTTCTCTTCCTCATTGTCTCTTTTTCCTCACTTCTCTTCCTCCTCCTCCTTCCTCACCATTCTCTTCCCCCCTCCTTTTCCTCCTCATCATTGTATTTCTCATCTCGCATATTTTCCTAAACCTCCATTCTCTTCATTCTCCCCCTTCCTCCTCCACTTCTTGGTTCTCTTTCTTTATCTTCCTCCTTCCTCCTCATCCTTTTTCTTTTTCCTCCTATTTCTTCTTCCTCTTCTTCCTACTTCTTCTTCCTTCTTCTTTTTTCTCCTCTTCCTTCTTTTTCCTCCTCTTCCTTCTTTTTCCTCCTCTTCCTTCTTTTTCCTCCTGTTCATTCTTCTTTCTCCTCCTGTTCATTCTTCTTTCTCCTCCTGTTCATTCTTCTTTCTCCTCCTCTTACTTCTTCTTTCTCATCTTCCTTCTTTTTCCTCCACTTCCTTCTTTTTCCTCTTCTTTCTTTTCCTCCTCTTCCTTCTTTTTCCTCCTACTTCTTTTCCCTTCTCCTCCTCCTTTTTCCTTCTCTTCCTTCTTTTTCCTCCTCTTTTTTTTTCTCCTGTTCTTTCTTCTTTCTCCTCTTCCTTCTTCTTTCTCCTCCTTTTCCTTCTTTTTTACCTCATCTTCATCTTTTTCCTCTTCCTTCTTTTTCCTCCTTTTCCTCTTCCTTCTTTTTTACCTCCTCTTCATCTTTTCCTATTCTTCCTTCTTCTTTTCTTCCTCTTACTTCTTTTTACTCCTTTCTCCTCCTCTTCCTTTTTCGTCCTCCTTTCTTCATCCTCCTCCCCTAGCTCCCCCTCATCTTTCTTTTCTTTCTCCTCCACCTATTCCTTTTCTTCCTTATTCCCCACCTCCCTCCTCTACATTTGCTCTCTCTTCCTCTTCTTCCTCCTCTTTCTTTTATCCCTCCTTTTCCCTCCTCCTCCTCCTTCTCCACTTCTTTTCTTTTGCCCATATTCCTCCTCTTTCCTCTTCCTTCTTCCTCCTCTCCCTCAGTCTCTTCTTCCTCCTCCTCCTCTTCCTTCTTCCTCCTCCTCCTCCGTCCTTTCCTACTCCTCTTCCTTCCTCTTCCTCCTCCTCCTCCTTCCTCTTCCTCCTCTTCCTTCTTTCCTCCGGAGCACGGCCATCCATCATGGCGCTTTTTGTCTTTGTCTCTCTCTCTCGGACTACATTCGAGCCGTTTCGTCGAACGGGGTCTCCATTATCGACCTCGCGACCAGGAATAGGCTCCCGCAGAAGCACTTCGCCACCTATTTCCCGCCTCATTCTCCACCCACACCAGGTGGGAGATGGGGGTGGGATGGGTGGCTATGGGGGTATGGGGGGTCGGAGTGTGGACGTGTGTGTGTGTGTGTGTGTGAATGCGTGTGCGTTCGCGTGCGCATGTACTTATGTATGTGTGCGCATGTGCGTATTTGTGCCCATGTGTGTGCGTATGCGCATGAGTGTTAGCATGTTAGTTCGTATGTGTGTGTGTGAGTGCGTATGTGTACGTGAGTGCGTATGTGTGCGTGAGTGCGTATGTGTGCGTGCATTTGTGTGCCTGAGTGCGTGGGTATGCGTGCATGAGTGCGTGTGTATGTGTGTGTGAGTGCGTATGTGTGCGTGAGTGCGTATGTGTGCGTGTATTTGTGTGCCTGAGTGCGTGGGTATGCGTGCATGAGTGTGTGCGTATATGGGCGTGAGTGCGTGTGTATGTGTACGTGCGTATGTGTGGGTGAATGTGTGCACGTATGTGTGTGTGTGAATATATACATGAGGGCATACGTGTCGATATTATTGTTTTAACATCGCATCTTGAATATATACATTCTATACATTCCAACTCTCTTAGCACATTCTATACAGTTCACATTAGTCAACTAGATCATATTCTAATTCCAAAAATGTGTTCGAATTTCGAGGTCGCTAAGGATTCTAAGTAAAAGTCAGCTTTGTCGCCCACGAAGATCACATTTTTCCCACCCCATGTACACTCTA
>NC_134807.1:24706450-24718950 GCF_046742065.1 Oratosquilla oratoria
TCCTTCCCTCCCCTTTTTTATCTATCTTGTGTTTTCTTCTTTTGGGGTACAAGACGAACACTTGTTAGTGATGGTCCTCCGAGACAGACGTCAGAGAGAACCATCTCCCTCTCACCTGTCTTCAAAACCCAGCAACCCCGTCACCTCCAGCTAGAGGTGCAACCCTGAAGGGATGGTACTCGGTCCCCCTCGCAGGGGGAGGCGACAACCGGCTACTGCTCCCTTATTCTTATGCAAACATTATTCCAACGTTTCTTCCTAGTGAGATCTAGCGGACGACATGGGGATCGTTGCCAGACGCTGCGGGGCTCGGGGACTCCAGCCAGTGAAGTTAAAGGGAGCATTGATCATGTTTGAAGATCTCATCAACCAAACATCTGCTGGCGTAATCGGAAGCGTGCTGGTCTCGCAGTCCTTTAGGTGTGGGTTCGAATCCCGCACTCCTCTAACAGTCCCCAAAACACATAGGGCAAAGGTGACTGCTTCGGCAGCCGCTACTCAGCGTCTCCTGGCGTAGGCTGCTCACCTAATTTTCTGCCATAGTTGAAATTCAGTGTAAAGTAGTATGGTAAACAAATGTGAGTGAATTATAAATATTTTGAAGCTGCTAAACTAGTTTATCGGAGAGATATATATGGCAGAGGTTATTTCTAGATTTTAGTAAATATTCTAAGCAACTGGAATATATCATATATAGTGACTGACACTGAACAATGAAACTATCACCATAGTACAAGCTACTATCACCATCAAGAGAATGCCTTTGGCACTATCACCAACACCATTACCACCATCACAATCACCCTTACCACTATCACCATAACCATCACTATCACACTAAGACAGCATAACTACCCTATCAATCTCCCTTACCAATATCACCATCACTATCACACTAAAACAACATAACCACCCTATGAATCACTCCCATTACTTTCACCACCACCATAACCACTATCACACTAAGACAGCATAACCATCCTCACCATTGTCACCACCAATATCACCACCACCATCACTAAGACGAAATAACCACCCAATCAGTCACTCTCACCACCACCACCATCCCTCCTCACCCTACCTTTCCCCAATCCCCATCCAGCCGGGTCCTCGGGTCCCATCGCACTACATATTTAAGGTCCCTGTTATTATTATTAAATCGTTACTTTGCAAACTAGACTCCACAGGCATTTTCACACTGTTGCCCCGAGTCGATGAGAAGGCCTTTTGAAAGGGGCATTAAGGATTCACCTCACATAATCCGATAGGGGGAACTTTTCTTGTGGTCGTAATTATGCCTCACTGAGTCAGCAACTTGGATCAAATCGAATTAGACTACCGGCGAGGGCTCCACGAGTCTAAGGGCTTCCCGCAGGCTGGCTGGCTGGCTGGCTGGAGAAGGTACATTGGGGTAGGGAAGGGGGAAGGGGAAGGGGGAAGGGGGAAGGGGGAAGAGGGAAGGGGTGAAGGGTAAGGGGGAAGGGGTGCTAGTGTAGGCTTGGGTACTTGTGCGCTTGGGTTTCTGATTAAAGGCTACACGGGGAAGCGAATGAAGGGAAGGAATACTGGTGTGGGCTTGGGTATCTGTGTACGTGGGCTTCGGTTACCTGGTGGAGGAGGGAGGTACCTGGTGTCATGAATTTGGGCTTCCAAATCTGTGGCTATACGGGGACATAGGATTTTGACTAACTGGGACATGGACTAGGGGTAATATATATATATATATATATATATATATATATATATATATATATATATATATATATGGGAGTAGATTTTGGCTTCTTTGTGAGGGTTTGTCCAAAGGAAGAGAAGGTTAGTCTTAGCGATACGATTTATCCATCTAGGACCTTAGCGAGCAATGGTCTAAAGCCAACATGTATGGCTAGCAAGAATCTAGGGCCAAGGAGTATGACTAAAAATCTAAAAACAGTATATAAATTGAAAGTCGCCTGATAGCAGATTGGATTTAGCTCAGATATTTCTATCCAATCAGTCAGCCTGATAGTCTGAACCGTTTCACCAATTTTGACCAATAAGGAATCTCCTAACGACATGACGTCACACGTTCCGTCTGGGAACCAATCAGAAGAGTGAAGAGGCGAGGCTTTTGTTTAAACTTGAATATGAGCGAACATATTTATCACTTTTAGTGTAGTATAAGACAATATGACCAACTCGGCTTGAAATATGACAGTTTGGGATTTATGTGGCATATTACAAAACCAACCATTGTGGTGTCTGGTTTCATAGCTTTGGTACAGTTGGCTGCATTTGATGGTACTCTGAATGGATATTTGGATATGCTTGGTTGAAGTTATGGGCCTGTTAGCCTGTGAATTGGCGTGCTATAAACAGTCCTGGATGTTTCAATCTGACCCTCCCAGATCTAGTTTTCTAATTATCGAGGACTTGAGTCTCATAACAAGAAAATGTACGAGTTTTAGAAAATTTTAACTCTGCGTTATTAGTGTTTGAAATATCGGTGTAAAAGAAAGTTGGCTTGAATGGTCTTCTACTTAATAGAGGTTATACTGAAGACATGTCAGTGTTCCATCAAGTATTCAATTTTTTTTTAATCTCTGTAGACATTATAGCTGGGATAACACGTTTTTTCTGGATTTGTCAACATTTAACTCAAGACATGTATGCCAGCCAGTTTAGCAAAAATATTTTGACATGAGACACTATGTTTATGTCGTCGTTACTAGCAGATATGGCCAAGATTGACACAAACCAGTATACTGACTGAGGTCTGGATGCTTCTGATACGTTTGTCTAAACTGTTGGCAAAGCACTGACTGACTGACTATTAGAAGTGTATCTAAATAGTTGGCTTGTTGGCATCCTAAGACACGGTTAGTTGGTTAGAATCTGTCTGTAAGTCTGTGTCTGTCAGCCTGTGTCTAAGTCTGTCTGTCAGTTTGTGAGTCCGGACAGTGTTCACTACATCAGAAAACTTTGTACTTTATAATTTTCATAATCACACCTACACAGGCACACGCATACATGCAAAAATATATACATACGCAGATACATGGACATGTGCTTAATAAAAACTCATACACCTACACACGCAACCAAAAATATATACGTACACAGTTACGTACATACACACACACGCATACACGCGGACACGTACACATTGTACTCAAGAAAAAATAATGGGTAATTTTTGACTATTAAGCAATAATAGACCGGATGTAATGAGCACAACTCATTTCCTGTAAAGTCTTACTAGGTAAATACAACACACGTACACACACACACACACACACACACACACACACACACACACACACACTATAATAAATAGTACAAGACAACAATGAAACATACAGTTCTAGCTATACTATGAACGCCTAGGTGATTGCCCCTTTCACTAGCAGGGATTTTTCTCCAATTACAAAATCATGCTGTGTGATCTGGTCCGTAGGGGCGACACTAATGCTCCTGAAATATGGATTTCACACAAAAAAAAATCACCCTTTGCGTACCATGTGACACTTTGACTTTCATACTCTGTCGACAAACTTTTTCATTCGTCTTTGGAGGAACCTAATGTCAACGGAAAGTTAGTCAACTTGCTTCCAAAATATCCTAATGGGAACACTTATTTACCGGGCAAGTTAACTTGCAATTAGCACTAGCGGCTACAAAACTAGCCCCGTGTTAACGAGGCTTGACGACTGTAGTTTTCGAATTAATCCTATTACCTTCAATCAAGTCACGTGACTTCTTTAGCCTAATCAAAGACTATTTTAATCAGCCGATGGACGACCCCGAGACAAAACGAGGTCTGGTTTGATCGAGACGCTGTCTGAAGCTAAACAGAATAGAAGGTCCCATATTAAGTAAAATAATATTTAATGACGGGTCAATACAACGATTTTTAACCATTCCGATACGAGTCCCGATTCTGCTCAAAACTTCCGATTCCGGTACGAGTCCCGATACTGCTCAAAACTTCCGATTCCGGTACGAGTCCCGATACTGCTCAAAACTTCCGATTCCTATACGAGTCCCGATTCTGCTAAAAAAAAAAAAAAAAAAAAAAAAAATTGCGATTCCTATACAAGTCCCGATACTGCTCTAAACTTCCGATTCCTATACAAGTCCCGATTCTACTCAAAACTTCCCATTCCTGTACGAGTCCCGATTCTTCCCTAAACTTCCGATTTCTATACGAGTCCTGACTCTGTTCAAAACTTTCGATTCCGATACGAATCCCGATTCTGTCCAAAACTTCCGATTCCTATACGACTCCCATTCTTCTCAAAACTTCCCATCCCTGTACGAATCCCGATTCATCTCTAAACTTCCGATTCCTACGCAAGTCCCGATACTACTCAAAACTTCCGATTCCGATACAAGTCCCGATTCTGCTAAAAAAAAAAAAAAAAATCCGATTTCAATACAAGTCCCGATTCTGCTAAAAAAAAAAAAAACAACTTCCGACTCCGATACGAGTCCCGATTCTGCTAAAAAAAAAAAAAAATCCGATTTCAATACAAGTCCCGATTCTGCTCAAAACTTCAGATTCCGATACTTGCAGTGATTATAATTCATGGTTATTTCTATGCCCTGCCGTTGGTTTGGAAAACATACTTTATTAACAAAGTACATTTATTAATCATTTATCAGAAGTTTATAGTAGTATCGGGACTCGCATCGGAATCGTTAAATTAATTTTTATCTTCCTATAACTAATAATATTCTAAAGTATCGTAATATGGTTTACCTCTCGAGAGCTCGATTGTTTTATGTGTCTATTTATTCATTTATTTATTTATTTTTAGAAAATCCTAACATGATTTTCTTCTAGAATAAATATTGTAATCAGAGAATAATTAGATAAGAAAATAAATAAGTAAACAGATAAATAATGATCAAATAAATAGGTAAGTAAATAAATAAATAAAAAATAATTCTCCAAGGACTAAACACCATCATCATTAACCCACGAAGTCAACAGTGGCTAATTTGGGTTAATTCAAACTGCAGCAATTACATTCCAAGGTGTCACTGAATACATCCCTGGAACCCCGGCACTAATTAAGTAGGGATGCTTGTATCTGTCCACCTTCCAGCTGCCCGGTACCATCTCAAACCACCTTATTTCCTTGTCTCCAATCTGCCTCCTCCATCCCCTTCCTCATGGGCTGTCAGAACAGGAGTCTGTGTCTCATATTTTGAAAATGTTGTGATTTTTTTTTTTCTTTTTACTCGAAATAGTCTGTCTCATGTTTTGATATATATATATATATATATATATATATATATATATATATATATATATATATATATATATATATATATATATATGTATATTTTTTTACTTGAACGATTTCGAAGTTCATCATGGCCTTCTTCCTCTTTCGGATGTCTTCAACTTGTTTGTGTTCTCAACAAGAATAATTTCAAGTTGTTCTTGTTGTCATATATATATATATATATATATATATATATATATATATATATTTTTTTTTTTTTTTTTTTTTTTTGCACTCACTGTCGTATGGACCGGAAAGAACTATTCCCCGTTTATTATCTTAATTTTCTTTTTTATCTGTTTTATTATTCTGGCTGTCAAAATTTTCACCAAAATGAAGGACTCCTTATACCCCCCCCCCCAAAAAAAAAAAAAAAAAAAAAATAAATAAATAAATAAATAAATAAATAAAATAAAATAAAATGTCGCTATTTTTTTTTTTTATCTTATTCTAAGATCTTTTTTATGGTCCGTGTGTAGACATACAAGGTTTTCACAAGTATGACACCTTTTCTCTGAAAACTAGTTTTAGTTAGTTTCTCTACTCTTGTAATCTTTCCTTCCTTCCGTACTTGCTGGCTTTCATATTTTTTTCCTGCCTTTCTTCCTTCTTTCCTTCTTACTTTCCTTGTTTATTACCTTTCTTACCTTGCTCCCTTCTTTCTTACCTTTCTTCCTTCTTTCTTACCTTCCTTCCTTCTTACCTTTCTTGCTTTCTTCATTTCTTCTCTCTTTTCCTCGCTTCCTTCCTTCCATCTTTCCTTCCTTATTTCTGCCCTTTCTTCCTTCCATCTTTCCTTCCTTCATTCTACCCTTCCTTCCTTCCTCCTTCTTTCCATCTTTCCTTCCTTCCTTCCTCCCATCTTTCCTTCCTTCCTTCTACCCTTCCTTCCCTCCATCTTTCCTTCCTTCCTTCCTCCCATCTTTCCTTCCTTCCTCCCATCTTTCCTTCCTTTCTTCCATCTTTCCTTCCTTCCTTCTACCCTTCCTTTCTTCCATCTTTCCTTCCTTCCTTCTACCCTTCCTTCTCTCCATTTTTCCTTCCTTCCTTCTATCCTCCTACTCGCTCGCGGGTTCGAGTCCCGCACTTCTCTCCCACTGCCAGCAGTGACTGTTCATCACCTGCCCCAACAGTCCCTAAAACACACAAGGCAAAGGTGACGGCTTCGGCCGCAGCTACTCAGCGTCTCCTGGCGTAAGTTCCTCATCTAATACTCGTATTTCTTCCTTTTTCCCAATCTAACTCTATCAGGCCTTCTTTGTTTTCCAAACCGTCTTCAAATTTCTTCTAATCATGTCAATTCCTCCGTCTTATTCTTCCCCCAGTCTATCATTTTCTAGGCTTCTAATCTTCTCTATTCAATCTTCATTTAACTTTCGATACAAAGTACGAAATGTATCACAAATTTGACATCCTACATGTATACAAATGTGCAATGCTATATCATACTGAGATATATAGTATACTAAATTGCATTATCATATCATGTGTAATAATATTGGTTATATAAAATGCTATATATACTATATTATGCTATGTTACAATATATCATGTGTGCTAATATTGGTGAATTATACCATAGTATATAAATTGCTATATATGCTATACATGTGTAATGATATTGAACTATACGATATATATGCTATACTATGCTATGCTGTGCTATAACATCATACCTTCTCACCTATCAAATACTTAATTATATTTATTGACAAAGGAGATATATGAAAATGAATTCTTTCCCCACTCAAACATTGTACTGTTGTCGTTAAGGACTGTTCCTCACCAGCACTTCTATCCTAGCATTGTATTGTTACACAAAAACTTCCCAGGTCGACAGATATACAAAAAAAAAAAAAAAAAAAAAATGAATGTACCAGGAAGTTCCAGTTTGACTAAATGAAATAAAAAAATTCTTGAAGAATTCGAAGAACTAAAAGAGACGGATCATTACCCCAGAGGAGAGAAAAAAAAAAAGAAAAAAAAACGTTCCCCTTGATGAATGAATATTAACAAAGCGTATTAACAAAGAGTACTCTTTATGTTCAAGAGGGAGGGAGGGCAGGAACTAGACAACATACTACCCAATACGTCTAACCCTAATCCTAGGAATATCTATTGTGGTCATTACGGGAGATCTTATCGACCATCACTTAGGATGCAAGAACCTGATATAATATAATTAACAGTAGACGCACAATCCTGCTTGTAGCCGAAGGAAATCAAATTGGCTCATTCTATATTTCTATTATTTTATACATGGAAACAGGAACAGCAGTATTTAGCAAAAGGAAATAAAATAGGCTCGTTTTATATCTTTCATATGATTATCTTGTTCATCATAATGTGAACACCAAAATTTGGGGGAAAAAAATCAGTCACGACCAAAAAAAAAAAAAAAAAAAAAAAAAAAAATGCAGGAAATGAAATTTGACCATTTTGTATTTTCAATACAGTAACCTTAATCATGAAAATGAAAGCACCAAAATCTATATCTATTTGACCTCTGCACGTTCTCCCCTTCCTTTAGATCATTCAACTTACATACCAAGTCATCACAGGTAACTTATTAAGATGACTCAAGTACTTGTTAAAGTATAATAAACCACTCATTCTTCTGATTAACAAATCTAGCCAGGGACCCACGAGAATCCGGTCTTGAACCATTCTTCTCTCTGGCCTTAACTGACTTAGATCAAGAATTAAGATAGAATACCGTTTCATTATATAAATTTGGATAATCTCCTCGTATCTTGTGGAGAAGATGCCAGTACATACTTGTAAGGCTTAATGTATGGATGCGAGACATGAACCACAACCTAAAACCCTAAAAAGGACGCCTGGGTGCATTCATGGCAAAGGCTAATTACAAAGGCAATACTAAAAGGACAGCTTAGTATGACTACCAAATGCTGACCCTGTTCATGTGATCATTTTGCGATATTACACTGCAAAGGTCGGAGCATGGGAGCGTTCTGCATGTAGCAAGGTTGTTTCAGTCGAGTCGTGTCTGCTACACATGAACCTGGTGTCAAGGAGACTAAGAAAGAGAAGAGGAAGAAGGGGAAATAAAAGAAAAAGAGGTAGATGAAGATGAGGAAGATGAGAGGGAGGAAGAAGAGGAAGAGGAAGAAGAGGAAGAGGAGGAAGAAGATAATTTTACACGACAATGACAAATGACCAAAAATTGTATTTAGAGTTACCAAAGCGTGGGTGTTGATAACCTAAAGATAAAGAAACTAATAAAATAGATAAAAAAAAAAATCTATTGGGGTTTGTGATTGATGATTCTATTTAACGTCGCAAACTCACCCTATGAGGAGGTTAGGACGATGCCCCTTACAGAGGACTTTCTAGCGTGTAATTTAATCAACCATTCCCTCGGTCCAACTCGCTGGAGGCAGATTTCGAACTGCCGTCACCTCGACTTCTGCCGCAAGCAGCGACGCTCTAATCCGCTCGGACAGCAAGCTGGGTTTTGTATTCTTAAAAACCCTTGGAAATTTCATGATGGTCATCATCTAGAAGGAAATGAAAAGAATTTCAGAGAAGCAAATGCGACAGGGATTGCAGTGAAAATTCACCTGGAAATACTTCATGGAAAGAAGAAAGTAATTTGGTTTACAATAGTGCGATTACAAAGAGGAAGAGGTGGAGGCGAAGCAGGAGAAAAGGAGGAGAAAGAGCAGGGGGAAGAGGAGGAGGAAGAGGAGCAGGGAGAAGAGGAGGAAGAGGAGCAGGGAGAAGAGGAGGAAGAGGAGCAGGGAGAAGAGGAGCAGGGAGAAGAGGAGCAGGGAGAAGAGGAGCAGGGAGAAGAGGAGGAAGAGGAGAAGGAAGAGGAGGAGGAGGAGGAAGAGGAGGAGGAGGAAGAGGAGGAGGAGGAAGAGGAGTGGGAGGAAGAGGAGGAGAAGGAGGAAGAGGAGGAGCAGCAGGACCAGGAGGAGGAGGAGGAGGAGGGTAGGAAAAGGGGGAGGTAAAGGAGGAAAAGCGGAGGAAGAGAAGGCGGAGGAGGAGGAGGAAGAGAGTAAAAGGGGAGGAAAAAGGAGAGGAAAAGGGGGAGGAGAAAGGAGAGGAAAAGAAAGAGAAAGAGGGAGGAAGAAGAGAAAGCGGAGGAGAAAGAGAAGGCGAGGAGGAAGAGAAGGCGGAGGAGGAGGAGGAGGAGGAGGAGGAGGAGGAGGAAGAGAAGGCGGAGGAGAAGGAGGAGGAGGAGGAGGCGGAGGAGGAGGAGGAGGAGGCGGAGGAGGAGGAGGAGGAGGAGGAGGTTTATGTATACGTGTTATGTGTGTATGCGTGTGCGCTAGTATGTGTGCGTGTATATGTGTGTGTGTGTGTGTGTGTGTGTGTGTACATGTGTGTGTGTATGTGAGTGTGCGTGTGTATGTGTACATGTGTGTGTGTATGTGTATGTGCGTGTGTTATGTAAGGTGAGGTAGTCAAGGATATAACTACTTACTTCCTGTCAAGCCTAAGGGCCATATATCACTCCCTCAAACACACGAACAAGTGCCACTCATCCAAGCTGTCTGAACACTCAGGGCAAAGGTTAAAAAGCCTCAGCGCTTCCTGAGTTACGCTCTTCCTCACAGTGTTATTATCTTCGAAAAGTTACCTACCCTCATCGCGATTTCAGAGCTTCTGCCACTGGTTCAACCGCCACGGCCACCACCACTACCCCCTTCCTCCACCTCCGCCACCGTCAGTAGAAGCAGCGATGTTCTCATACTTGATGTTATCGCGACTCTTGAACGTCTTCAAGTCTTCATAAGGTCTGATAGCAGGAATGCAGAGTTCTTCTTTGTCGTCATTATGAACTAGAGACTCATTCGTCCGTACGCTGCGTCCCCCCGTCCCTCCTTCCCTCCCTCCCCCCCCGTCCCTCTCTTGCACCATGTTTGAGGGAGACGGGGGGGGGGATGTGGTGGTGTTTGAGAGTGGTGGGGGTGGTGGGGGGATAGCGTCATGGTTATGTACCCTCGGTTGCTCAATCGCTTTTGAAAAAGTCTTGCAGTTGCGATATAACCCTTATTACAGCACATAATTACTCCACATTCTGTGAAGAATTAATGTACTTGTGTGTGTTTGAGAGAGAGAGAGAGAGAGAGAGATAGAGAGAGAGAGAGAGAGAGAGAGAGATTTTGAAACGAGTGCAGCATTGTTTAATCCTTTTACGAGTGTTTTTGTCATGTCTTGATTCTATCGAAAACCCAGCTATTTCATTCAGCCGAGGCACCCCTCCCCCCCATTCCCCAAGGGCTTAATTAAAGAGTCAACACGTCTCGGGCTCTCAATAAAGAGCTCCCCATCGACATTTCCTTTGCTCTTTACTCCTTACCGACAAACGAGTAAATCAAGAGTTCTGCGGTCCATTGCCCAACTAAACAAGAGTCGACGTGACAAGGGACCGCGTAATTAGTCTGTGCTCACTCTTAGCCAACTTGGTCCATAACCAACGCCCCTCCTTGTATAACCAAAACATCTGATTGGTTCTCATAATATATGAACCAATTAGCTGCTTTGCCTACAGAAAAGAGGCGGGGCTTATGTGTCTGGTTAGCTTAGAGCGGGTTTGGTAAGGGGCCAGTGTAGTGAAACTTAGACGAAATCTCATCGTCAGATGTCCTGAAGACAAACTACAAATTTCACTTCAGTTTTCACTTCTCTCCTGGTACAGTCTTAGAGGGGGTTTACACGGTCTAAAGCGGGCCCTACACGATCAATGTTATTGCGCAATATTCCGTATTGCACAATGTTATTGATAGTGTAGGGATGGTATTGAAGAGGCATACGTCTTTGGCCTGCACATTTGATGTCTTCAATATATTGTGTCATTCTTCAACACCATCCCTACGTCGCTAATAATATTGTACAATCCGGAATATTGCGCAATAGTATTGATCGTGTAGGGCCCGCTTAACGGTTCGTCGAACGCGGTTCGACAGACACGTGTGTAAAGTGATGTGTGAACGGGGGTATTTGGGGTTTAACCAACGTGTTCGACAACCAAATACCCCGTTCACACGTTCACATATTAAACACGTGTCTGTCCCTCTTACATAGATGCTCATGTTTATGATCAAGATATGTTTTGTTTGGTGCGATTTTTAGTCTACCACAATCAATGACACGCATCACATCCGGCATCATCTTTGAGTAAACGCGTTGGTAGGTTCGGTTGAAATGATTATCCTCGTGCTTTGCAGCTCAAAGCAAAAGAGCCCTATTCAAAACCAAAGCATTAGTGCTCTAGACAATCGTTTGATGATCATCATCATTGAGCCATAAACGATCATCGTTGAGCGATAATCAAACTGATCAAAACGTACCTTTACGGCTCGTGCAGACTTCTTCATACCTTCTATATCATTACTCCCGCCTCCTCTTTTTTTTTTTTTTTTTTTTTTTTTTTTTTTTTTTTTAAATCCGAGAACTCGTTTTCTTGCAAGAGGAGTTGATGAGTTCTGCTCTTGAAGGAGGTGACCTGCTGATGAGGTTCTGACGAACAAGAAGCGCCAGATGATTTCATTCGCAAGACAGAAAAGACCAGGAGGAAACGTAAAGCCCAGGACCCAATACATAGTGTCTGCAGACACGAAAGAGAATATTTCTTCGACGACGAATTTTGGGCAAAGGCGTCGAGTTCGTCACTGAACTGCGCTTCCGTTAGGACCACTAGGACCGACGTTTTTACTCTTCAGCCAACGTGGACCAAATGGTCTCCTGTTGGCATGCTCATCCTTTGTAATCCTTTGTAAATCAAATCATTCGATGGTAGCCAAAAGAAAATCTCCCAAGACCGTCATCAGCCAATGGATTAAGACATCCAATATATAAACAAATAAATAAATAATAATAAAAAAAATTAAACATAAAGAACGGAGTACGATTTACTTGTTCAATCGGATGACGCGATCAATATATTGTTATCTTGCTAACAACAGCTAGTTCAATTCATCTTTGAATATAAAGCATATTTCTAATGAAGTATTTCTACACCACAAGATCTCAATTCTTTCAACCGAGCGACATAGTAGGTCATTCGGTATTTGGGAGCACCCTGGTCTTCAGCCGATAACAAAACTTCGAGAGGATTTGATTCAACCCAAATTACGACTACGACGACGACGACGACAACGATGACGATGACGACGACGACGACGGCGATGACGCTGACGATGATGATGAAACAGGGATCAATGCCTGTGTGATACTCTCAAGGAGAGAGAGAGA
>NC_134807.1:24738950-24743950 GCF_046742065.1 Oratosquilla oratoria
TTGGATGGGTTTTATACTTGTATTGTGGTTCAAAAAGGATGATTTTGTTTGCTGTATAGACAAACCAAACTTGTCCTGAAAGATGTTGGGAAGTATAGCTTTTCACATGCAAGTGTAAATTTACAGAATTACTGGGTTGAAAATACATACGCATACACAATCACACTATGTTATATATATATATATATATATATAAAAATATATATATATGTGTGTGTGTGTGTGTATATATATATATTAAAACCTGTGTGATGTAGTGGTGAGCTGCGTGCAATGAAGTACCCTGTACAACATTGGTCTACCGCACCTCCAATGTTTGCCATTGCACAGCTCTAATTTACATTTTATTTCAATATAGAATCCTGGAAAGCCTCAAGTCTTAATTTGCTTCAGAGAGTTAGGCTAAACGAGTCACGCGTGAACTCGTTAATGAAGGGGATTAAATCCGTATCCATTAATCCATGCAAGTGACTTTTAACAAGCTTTCTCCTGAACGGGGTTAAATATTGCCAACAATATTCTGTTCTTTGTTTGAATTATATTTTGACAGAAATACCTAATGGATTAAACATTAATGACCTAATCAAGTTATTAAGTGATTGTTGCTTTGAGTATGACAGAGGAAAAACCCGCAACCCTACAGTAGCCGGCCACGGTCAATCGGGTCTTCTGCAGACCTCTTCCTCTTTGGTTTGAATATTTGGATTGTTGTCTGTGTTGTCTTAGCCTGGGACTTCTGGTTGCATTCATAATCTCCATGTGTAGAAAAAAAGTTAGAAGAAATATAATTGAAATTGATAGAAATTGATCTTGAGTCCACTCCGAGGATCGAGTGTCAGCCCCTCAGGTCTGCAGACCTCTTCCTATTTGGTATGAATCTTTGGATTGTTGTTTGTGTTGTCCTAGCGTGGGGCTTCTTCTGGTTGCATTCATAATCTCCATGTGTGAAAAAGTGGAAGTAACATGGTTGAAATTGATAAAAATTGATCTTGGGCCCACTCCGAGGATCGAGTGTCAGCCCCTCAGGTCTGCACCTCCTGATGGAAGTGGTAAAGAGGTGGACGGGTTTCGAAAATAGGGAGTTTGACTGTCCATTTACCAGAACCACCACGAGCATATACCCGCCATTGGTCCCTAAAACCCCGGTCACACTATCACGACCCGAGTGAATTTATTTGAGTAGAAATGACTTCGTTTGCAATTTTTTTTTCCGAAGCTCCAAATGTCAAATTACCTTTGCTTCATATATTGAGAAGCTGAATGACGAACTAAGAGAAGTTAAACCTATACGGATACTAGACACATTGTTGAACTGTAGACTTAGTGAAGTCTAGCGTATTGTACGCGAAGACGTCCTGCAGCTTTTCGAATTCATCACATTTGACGAGAATAGTGATGGTGTGACTGAGGCTTTAAATAGTGTCCACCCAAATTCTTTTTCTTCTTGAGAAAATAGATATTGCAAATATGACCCGGAAGTATTATGCAGATCTATTGTGGTGTATTAAATGTTTCTTTGTGTAAACATTGCTGTATTAAAAACTGTAATACTATATGTCGGTTTAACTTGACGATAGAAAAACTTGTATCACACACACACACACACACACACACACACACACACATACACACACACACACACACTATAAATATATGTATATATATATATATATATGTATATATATATATACATCTTTTCTTTATAGAAATTTAATAACTTTTTCTTATGGAAGGACACCATCCAGCCTTTTAACTCGTTTCTTCCGGCAATACGGTCATTTGCTTTGGGCCACGGACCAAAATCCGGGAAAAACTGAAGCTGACATCGAGCTATCTTAATGACTGAAACTTGCCTCCATTAAAGATAACTGCGGACACATAAATCATGAGTTCACAACTTCTCAAGTGTCACACACATGTCGACCGAGTTTAGGGGCTCTGCCAGATCTCCGTTTTTGTCTCGTCGTCGTCGTCGTCAACGTCGATGTCGGCCGATTTCGCTTCCATATACAGCACGTGTGCATACCTCTACAAAACACGAACACACACACACACACACACACGGGACACCACGAGCATAGCTCCCCTTCCCGTAAGATACATGTAGGTAAATATATATACATACGTATACACATACACACACGTATACATACACACGTATTCACATACACACGCAGGTATACACACACGTATACACACACACACGTATATGCATACATACACGACACACACATACACATATGCACACGCACACGTATACATACACACGTATGCATATACATACACGCGTATACACATACACGCGTATACACATACACACGTATACACACACGTATAAACATATACATGCACACACGTCATTCTCTTTATTTTCATGTAATTGTTGTTCTTATTACAATTATCGTTACTAATTGTCATTGTCATATCTAGATCTAATCAGTACCAAATCCACTGCAGGACAGCTTGTCTATTCCTGAGGTAATGCTACAGTCTATTTACCTTTGCTATGGCTTGGCAAGGTGGATTTATTGTATACATACATATACACATACACAATATGTACATTATATATATATATTATATATATATATATATATATATTATATATATGATATATACTGAGATGTATATATACGAGGTATATTTAATAAGTAATGAGAAAATGTCAGGCGAGAGATTAGATATGATTTGATCAAAATACTACTTCATGGTGAAGTACACGTACATATATTCTATAAAATGACTAACTAGCAACTTTCTATATTTGTAGGTCTGAGTGCAGCGGTGAACGTGGTAGAACCAGTCTGATTCGGTTTGCCGATCTGTGAACATTTGTCAAGATGCAGGGAAACATGGAGCAACGTTACGCCATCAAATTTTGTGTTAAACTTAAGAAAACCAAACAAGAAGATTATGGAATGTTAAAGGAGGCCTATGGGAATGAACAGAGGAGCCAAGCAAGTTTCTATTAGTGGTTTAACAGATTTTCTGAAGGAAATGAACAGGTTTGGGATGAACCCAGATCTGGAGCACCGAAAAGTGCACGAAAAGAGGAAAACATTGAGGAAGTGTAAAGATTAGTGATGCAAGACCGTCGAATATCTGTGAGGACATCTGAAGCTATTGGTATTACGAGGGTCGTTCCAAAAGTAATGCCTCCTATTTTTTTTTAATCCACCCGAAGGGATCCGAGGGGATTGCAACTTGCATTGTTATGATGACTGAACTTGTGCACTCATGACCTGAAAGTTTCATCTCTCTGTTAACCAAGCTAAAGGCCCGGATTGCCCGTGTAACGCCAGAGAAAAGGGAAACATTCCGCTTGCAACACGACAACGCCAGGCCACACACAAGTTTGAAGACCACGGAATGCGTGACAAAGTTCGGCTGGACGGTGCTGTCTCACCCACCGTATAGTCCCGACCTGGCACCGTCAGACTTCCACTTGTTCGGATATCTGAAGGACGCATTACATGGGCAGCGTTTCCCCGACTACAACGCCGTAATCGCAGTCGTGAAAAAATGGACCGCCTCCGTAGGCGCTGACTTTTACGACCAAAGCATCAAGGCTCTCGTTCATCGCTGGCATAAGTGCATTGAAAATAGTGGTGACTAGGTAGAAAAATAAATTCTGGAGCACAAATGGTCGCTCGTTTTAATGGTGCCACCACCGTCTTCGTAGCTCTTCAATTTTTTGAGTTGAAAAATAGGAGGCATTACTTTTGGAACGATCCTCGTAGTATTGGCACAGTAGAGACAGTTCTGACCGAAGATCTGAAGCTCCACAAAGTCTGTGCCAAGTTCGTGCCAAAGATCCTCTCCGACGACTAGAAGCAGTTTCGTGTGGAAAGTTGCACTGACATTCTCGAAATGATAGAGGCTGATTCAGGTTTCCTGAATAAGGTAGTGACTTGCGACGAGAGTTGGGTGTTCACCTACGACCCTGAGAGCAAACGTCAGAGTGCTCAGTGGAAGCACGCGACCTCCCCCAAACCCAAAAAGGCAAAGATGAGCAGGTCGCAAGAGAAGGCCATGGTCATTCCTTTCTTTGACTCCCAGTGGCTCATTCACGTTGAATGGGTTCCTCAGGGTCAAACCGTCAATAAGGAATATTACCTTACTGCTCTAAAAAGGTAAAGGGAGATGAGAAAGAAGAGGCCTTAGGAGTGGAGGAGTGGTCAGTGGTGGTTCCACCAGGACGATGCCCCATGTCACAAGTCAACGCTGGTGACCACCTGGATGGCCGACAGGGGAATGAAAGTGGTACAACATCCACCCTACAGCCCTGACCTAGGCCCTTGCGACTTCTTTCTGTTCCCACGCATGAAAGACAGCCTCAGGGGAATCAGATTCCAGTCAACAGAGGAGCTTAAACAGGCATCGGAAAGTTACCTGAAGGGACTACGGAAAAAGGACTTTGAGGAGGTCTTCTAGGATTGGGAAAGACGCATCCAGAAGTGTGTAGATGCGAGAGGCAAATATTTTGAAGGAGACAAAGTTTTGTAAGCTTATGAAAATAAATAGTGTCTCTCCTGACATTTTCTCATTACTTATTGAACATACCTCGTGCATGTATGAATGTATGTAGATATAGATACGTGCATTATATTTCATAACTGAAAACCAGCATTACTACCCATGTGGTCAATATCATACCGAAGAGGTGAAAGATTTAAAGATATTAGCAAATAAGAAATTCAGCTGTTTCTTCCTGCACTGCTTCTGACCCTGGCAGTGGGCGGGTGTCAGGGATGGCCCATAATCCACGTGGAGCTAAGATGAGAGGGAAGCAATGGGTGGTGGATAAGAGTGGGATAGATGGGAGTGGGATGGATGGGAGTGGTATGGGTGGGAGTGGGATGGATGGGAGTGGGATGGATGGGAGTGGGATGGATGGGAGTGGGATAGATGGGAGTGGGATGGATGGGAGTGGGATGGATAGGAGTGGGATGGATGGGAGTGGGATGGATGGGAGTGGGATGGATGGGAGTGGGATGGAT
>NC_134807.1:24746450-24748950 GCF_046742065.1 Oratosquilla oratoria
ATGAGTACGGCATTACTGCTGAGTGACACACACACACACAGGCACACACACAGGCACACATACAGGCACACACACACACACACACACACACACACACAGATACAGACACAGATACACAATATTGATTAGTTTTCAAAATTACAATAAACGACTTTGCACGTAAGCGCGAATGAATACGTGTCTGCACGTACAAATCTGTTCTTGTGCAGGCGTGCATGTATACATGTGTGTGTGTGTATGTGTATTTATGTTTGTGTGTGTGTGTGTGTGTGTGTGTGTGTGTGTGTGTGTGTGTGTGTGTGTGTGTGTGTGTGTGTCCGCGCACGCGTGCGTACGCGACTGTGTACATGTAAATTGATATACATATGTGCGCGGTTTGTTTGCATACAGTACGTGTCTTGCTGAGCGGTGTTGAAATAGATTTACAGAACCTTGAAAGACGATCACAGAGACGAGACGAGATAGAGACGAGGTATAGATAAAGAGAGAGAGAGAGAGAGAGATAGAGAGAGAGAAAGAAAGAGAGAGAGAGAGAGAGAGAGAGAGAGAGAGAGAGAGAGAGAGAGAGAGAGAGAGAGAGAGAGAGAGAGAGAGAGAGAGAGAGAGAGAGAGAGAGAGAGAGGGAGAGAGAGAGAGAGAGATCCATGAAGACCAGTCTCATGCCAATATTTGCTTCATTACGGCAGCCATGATGTGTGGCACTCGATGTTCTCGTCGGTGCCAAACAGTGCCACATAATCAATAAGCTTGAAAGAAACTTGGCCCTCCTCTATTATGGGTTTTAGTCCGAGACACTAGGCACTTCATTTTCAATTTTGGGTCAATTTGCGGCGTCTCGTCCTGCACCCTCCCCTCCCCTCCTCCTCCTCCTCCTCCTTGTTCTTCTTTGTACTCCTTGTAATAACGTGTATTCTCATTCACATATTTAATTTAGTATTTTTGACAGGCTACATTCTAAGCACTACTACTATTACGACTACTACTACTACTACTACTGTACTACTACTACTACTACTGTACTACTACTACTACTACCACCACCACTACGGCTACTATTACTGTAATGATAATAATTAATATCTAAGTAAATTAATTAAATGAACAAATAGATGAATGCTCATTAAGGAGCTGTGTGGATACCTATTATTTTTTCATAGAAATGATAAAAAGGTATAACTAAAAGTAAAAAAAATCCTCAACTTTCACTTGGTACAATGAACTTGTGTGCTACGACCTACTAACTATTGGCAAATTTCAGAGTTGCCAATTCGTTATTTGGTTATTGAGAAATAACAGATTTCGTCATCAGTGTGTTTCGTGAACGACCTCCTCTCGTTGGTGTCCCCTGAATCAATACATTTTCATTTTCTAATTTTCTTAAATAAAGAATTTGTAGCCTATGGTTTCTTTATACAGATTTATCATTATCTGAATTATACACACACACACACACACACACACACACACGCACACACACAAACACACACACAAATTGTCCCCAAAAAATACTTATGCTTTCTTTGTACAATCATATCATTACCCGAATTACACACATACACACACACACACACACACACACACACACACACACACACACAGTCCCAAAAATATACTCAAAGTACATTTGTAAGTACTCTTGAGTACTTATCTCAGCACACCTTGCATACCTAAGAAACACTGAGAACAAATGAAGAACTTCGGAGCCACGACTCGAGATTGAAGACGACCGAATACTGAGATCATCCTTCCTCAGCAAACACAGAAGCCACCGCCAGAAGACCTCCCTCTGTTAGGTCTATCAAGTACATCCTACTCCCTCTCCTGGATCCTATCGACTCCCCCGGAGTCCTACACAGGGGTACGGCGCCTTGGCGACTCCGCCCAAGCGGACGGGGACCTATTCCCGGCCAGAGGCTCAGCGGGCGGCCGGGAAGACCTGTTGAGAACGAGAGCGGTTATGTGGTGCACCAGCAGGAGGAACTGAGAGGGGCGTCGTGGCTGTGGTTGTGGTTTTAAAGTTGTGTGTGGTCGTGTATGTGAGTGTACAAGAACATGAAGTGTGTTTCGTCGCAGATATCCAGCGTTTCTATCCTTGGGAATAATATCGCGCCCAAGAGAATGAGTCAAAGAGTTAAAAAAGGGCAGCAGAATGAAAGGACAGAAGAAAAATGTGATTAAAAAATATATACATATATAAATGAAGGTTAATCTCTAATAAAATAAAAACCCACTACATGCCTCTGGTTCAAAAGGAAGTCATTTAAATCCTTAAAGCAGTGGTTCCCAACCTTTTTTTTTTTTAGTTTTACAATTATACGTACTAAGTTAACCTTAATCCTAATGCCGGGTACCGTAATGTTTTCTTGATTTAATTTTATTTTATTATATTTTCAATTTTTTTGTCAGCCCTTCATTACCCCCGAAAATTTGTTACCTACCCTCCAGGGGGTAATTTACCCACAGGTTGGGAACCACTGCCTTAAAGTATTGATTATACTAA
>NC_134807.1:24758950-24821450 GCF_046742065.1 Oratosquilla oratoria
ATTATCATAGACTGGCTTAAACACTTGAAACACTTAAAAAATCCAACAACACTTAAGTGTTTTACAGGCTGTGACCTCGATGAGGAAAGTTGTTGTTGTTGTTGTTGTTGTTGTTGGCTGTAGGTTACCAGCGCTTCTATCCCTGTGGATTATATGGCGCCTTTATCGTGGGTTATCATGTCTTCTATATGTTGATTAAAGAGTTGAGGGTTGGTCACGACAGACGACGGAATTCTGGAGTGAAGAGAGGGAAAGAGAGGGAAAGAGTGGGAAGAAGGGAGGAGAGGAGAGGTTAGAAGGGAGAAGAGAAGAGAGAAGGGAGAAGAGAAGAGAGAAGGGAGGAGAGGAGAAGGGAGAAGAGGAGAAGAAAGGCGAGGAGAAAACAGGAGATGTGAGGGGAAGAGAGGAGAGGTGAGGGAAAGCGAGGAGAGGTGAGGGAAAGCGAGGAGAGGTGAGGGAAAGCGAGGAGAGGAGAGGTGAGGGGAAGAGAGGAGAGGAGAGGTGAGGGGAAGAGAGGAGAGGAGAAGTGAGGGGAGGAGAGGAGAGGTGAGGGGAAGAGAGGAGAGGAGAAGTGAGGGGAGGAGAGGAGAGGTGAGGGGAAGAGAGGAGAGGAGAAGTGAGGGGAGGAGAGGAGAGGTGAGGGGAAGAGAGGAGAGGAGAGGTGAGGGAAAGAGAGGAGAGGTGAGGGGAAGAGAGGTGAGGGAAGGAGAGGAGAGGAGAGGTGAGGGGAAGGAGAGGAGAGGAGAGGTGAGGGAAAGAGAGGAGAGGTGAGGGGAAGACAGGAGAGGAGAGGAGAGGTGAGGGGAAGAGAGGAGAGCAGAGATGAGGGGGAGAGAGGAGAGGAGAGGTGAAGGGAAGAGAGGAGAGGAGAGATGAGGGGAAGAGAGGAGAGGAGAGATGAGGAGAGGAGAGATGAGGGGAGGAGAGGAGAGATGAGGGGAGGAGAGGAGAGGTGAGGGGAGGAGAGGAGAGGTGAGGGGAGGAGAGGAGAGGTGAGGGGAGGAGAGGAGAGGTGAGGGGAGGAGAGGTGAGGGGAGGAGAGGTGAGGGAAGGAGAGGTGAGGAAAAGAGAGGAGAGGTGAGGGAAAGAGAGGAGAGGAGAGGTGAGGGGAAGAGAGGAGAGGTGAGGGGAAGAGAGGAGAGGTGAGGGGAAGAGAGGAGAGGTGAGGGGAAGAGAGGAGAGGTGAGGGGAAGAGAGGAGAGGTGAGGGGAAGAGAGGAGAGGTGAGGGGAAGAGAGGAGAGGTGAGGGGAAGAGAGGAGAGGTGAGGGGAAGAGAGGAGAGGAGAGGTAAGGGGAAGAGAGGAGAGGCGAGGGGTAAGAGAAGAGAGGTGAGGGGAAGGGAGGAGAGGTGAGGAGAGGAGAGGAGAGGAGGGGAGAGGTGAAGACAGGAGAGAATGGGAGAGGTGAGGTGAGGAGAGGAGGGGAGGGGAGGGGAGAGGTGAGGAGGGGAGAGGTGAGGAGGGGAGAGGTGAGGAGAGGAGGGGAGGGGAGGGGAAGAGAGGAGGGGAGGGGAGGGGAAAAGAGGAGAGGGGAGAGGAAGGGAGAGGAGAGGAGAGGAGGGAAGGGGAGAGGAGGGAAGGGGAGAGGAGGGAAGGGGAGAGGAGGGAAGGGGAGAGGAGGGGAGGGGAGTAGGTGAGGAGGGGAGGTGAGGAGGGGAGGGGAGGAAGGGAGGTGAGGAGGGGAGGTGAGGAAGGGAGGTGAGGAGGGGAGGTGAGGAAGGGAGGTGAGGAGGGGAGGTGAGGAGGGGAGGTGAGGAGGGGAGGTGAGGATAGGGGAGGTGAGGATAGGGAAGGTGAGGATAAGGAAGGCGAGGATGGGATTCGAGGATGGGAAGTGAGGATGGGAAGTGAGGATGGGGGTGAGGAATGGAGGAGTGGAGTGGAGGAGTTGGATGACGAGAAGGTACATCAGGAGAGAAGATAATGAGAGATCTTTTTGGAACAAATCCAACAGACAGGACAATAGGTAGAACAGTAGGAAAATATCAATGATAGGATAGCAGACAAGATACACATATTATAAACACACACACACACACATTATATATATATATATATATATATATATATATATATATATATATATATATATATATATATATGTACAACACTGAATGGGTCCCAGTGATTAGAGATATATTTTTATCAACCACAATGCACGGCGTTTCAATTTCTGCATGCGCCTAGGTGGCTTAGAATTAAAGTGCATTGTGGTTGATATATATATATATATATATATATTTATATATATATATAATATACATATATATATATATATATATATATATATATATATATATACATATATATATATGTATATACATACATATGTATGTATATGCTGTACATGTATGAAAAATATCGGACAGTAGGAGAAATAGGAGCAAGGAAGAGTCATGCTAAGGGCAGCAGGGGAATGAGCAGGTGGACGGGAAGTTGAAAGGGACGGCGACAGCCGTAAACACAGCAGGTAACCTGAACAGCAGTAGGGAGGGGGAAGTGGGCAAATTAAACAGCAGGGAATTGGGTCAGTCAACACATTATATGACGTAAAACAAACATTAATAGATTGATAAGAAAAACTAATAATAATAATAATAAAAAAGAACATTACAAAGGCATACAGGATGACACCAAAAACAAAGGACACGTATAAGTATCCCTAAATCAGCGATTCTCCTTTTTTCATTCTGTGATACATTTTTACTCTACCTACGTGTAAGATACTCCCACCTCATCACTCTCATATGTTTGTCATACTCGTGATGAGACCTATTGGCTATTAAATATGCGATATCTGAAAAATACCACGTCCTTTAGAAGGAGAAGAAGACGAGGAAGATGATGAAAACGAAGAAAAAGAAGACGAAGAAGAAGACGGAGAAGACGAAAAAAAGAAGACAAGGAAGAAGACGAAGTGGAGGACGAAGACGACGACAACGAAGAAGGCAGAAACGAATACAAAGAAGACGAAGACAAGGGAATACTAGATACAAAATACAATTTTCTTAAACATTTTTTAGAGGTATAAAGTACGTTTGAAGTATAAACCTCCACACCCTAAGTGACCACTTCCATTAAGCGCACCGAACTCGCAGACGGATCCAGGCCACGAACGTAAGAACGTAAGAATGAAGGAGACTGCAAGAGACCATAAGGCCTACACTAGGCAGTTCCATGTCCATTACCACCGCGTCACTATTCTAAAGGAAATAAAGTTCAATGAAACGTACTGAGAACGAGTTATACTATTACTACCACTACTAATATTAACCTTGCTGCTACTATTACTGCTATTAGTTTTTTATCTATTCTATTTTATCTATTTATTCTTAACGACATCCATCCTCATGGAACTGTGTGGTGAAAGCAGTCAGGATCTGTCTCTTACTACAACTATTGCAACCACTACTACTACTACTACTGCTGCTGCTGCTGCTAATACTACTAGTTCTTCACCTGCAACTACTACTTCTACCACTACGACTAACAATAACAATAATTGTTGCTACAAGCTTAACCGAGTGGAAGCCCACAGCGAAAAGCTACAATCTGTCCAGCCAAAGTCCTTCATTATCTATGCTGAGACATGCTATACATTACTCACCACGGTCATGGATCACGTGTTGGACGCGTGATCGACAGCTATTACCTTCCCGTATGTGAGCATAATATATGTAAATATGCAGGCTTAACTAAACATGAATGTATATCAATTTCATGTATAAGCATAGCTATAACTATACACGTTATCATAAACACTTACCTATGGTTATTGTATTATATATATTTATAAACGTCAGCTATTGTATAACATAAATCTATTAATAATCTTGCAAACAAAGAACACATCCTTACTAATAATCATGAACACGAAAGAACACAAATGCATTGGTGGAAGCTGCGTGCTGGCCTCGCATTCGCTCAGTGGTGGTTTCGAATCCCGCACTCGTCTCCGATTCCCATCAGTGACTTAACTGTCCCAACAATTCCCAGAGCACCAAGGGTAAAGGTAACGGCATCTGCCGCAGCTGCTCAGCGCCTCCTGCTGTAGACTCCTCACCTTGATAATCATGCACATGGAAGAGCACATTTGATTACATATTTCCTCATCATGCGCATGGAAGAACGCATGCAATTACGTGCTTGTTTATAATCATGCACATAAAAGAACACGTTCAAGTATATGCTTGCTCATAATCATGCATGGAAGATGAACTTAGATACTTATTCATTATCATGCACATGGAAGAACGTATACAATTATGTACTTGTTAATAATCGTGCATATACGGGAACACGTTCAATTAAATACTTGCTCATAATCATGCATGGAAGACGAACTTACATGCTCATTATCATGCACATGGAAGAACTCATGTAATCATATGGTTGTTAGTAATCATGCACGCGTTCAATTATATACTTGCTCATAATCATGCATGGAAGACCAACTTACATACTCATTATCATGCGCATGGAAGAACACATGCAATCATGTGCTTGTTAATTATCATGCATATAAGGAAACACGTTCAATTATATACTTGCTCATAATCATGCATGGAAGACGAACTTATATACGTACTCATTATCATGCACATGGAAGAACGCACGTAATTATGTGCTTGTTATTAATCATGCACACATTAAATCATATACTTGTTCATAATCATGCACATGGAAGACCAACTTATATACTTACTCATTATCATGCGCATGGAAGAACGCATGCAATTATGTGCTTGTTAATGATCATGCATACAGAGGAACACGGGAGAACAATGCAATGTAATACATGATCATGCACATGCGCCTGTTTTCATGCATGATCATTCCATAACCCTAAGCTTTCTTCTTTGTTTACAGCATACACAGCATACGCCAATAGGGGCAACCCCCCTCCCCCACATGTATGTTTACAGGTCAATGCAAATACACAGCGCCGCCGACTCTAAGTAGATGATTATATATGTACTTGTCCATAATTAACACGTGATTGCACGGGCATCAGCTTCATGAACACAGCGTGCCTCCCTTTTGTTTACAAGGCAGTTGTCACACAAGAAGCATATTTTATTGTTTACAGTAGACGCGCGCGATTATACATAATTTCATTTGCACAATAGATTTAATTAAGTCAGGCTAAATAATTGTCGGGGTGCACGCTAACTGGATGTGTGTCTGGGGTGGGGGGTGGGGAAGGGGAGGATTAAAGGGAGGAGGAGGGGGAGGAGGAAGGAGGAGGAGGAAGGAGGAGGAGGAAGGAGGAGGAGGAAGGAGGAGGAAGAGGAAGGAGGGATGGAGTGAGAGGAAGGTGACGAGTGGTGAAGAAGAGGCGAGGAAGAAAGTTGGATCTTGTCTAAATTCATATTGTCAAGTTTGTTGATCTCAAATAGTCTTGTTCCTCCCTCAAAAACACATTTATATTATCATCGTAAATGTTATATATACTTTACCACACACACACACACACACACACACACACACGCACACACACACAATACAGTGTGAATGATCTACACCTAAACACTAGCTAAGAATCTTAGTTACATAGTATACACACTAACACCATTCTAGCAAAACATCTTTTTGCCTAGAGCTCTGTTTTCATCCTCAACATATAGGTATAATGTATGTGTGTGTGTGTGTGTGTGTGTGTGTGTACTCGTATGTATACACACACACACACACACAATATATATATATTAATATATATATATCAATAGTATTTACCTGTTCGTGTGTATATGTGCTTTTGTGTGTACTAAAAAGCAAACGAATAATTTCCTTAAGTCCTTGATTAAGTTACCGCTATGACTAGCAGAGCGTAAGCCTGTCTTGCAACCTGCAACTCCTTTCCAACCCATAGACGACGCATTCCACTTGCGAGCTTTGCAACATTCCTGCCGGTTAACGATTCCTCTCATCAAGAACAGGGAACCTTTTTCAGAGCAATTAACACATCTCGTAACCTTGATCTTTCTTTCTTAAGCGGCCAGATGTAACCAGACGTTAGTGTCTTGGTCTTCCACTCCCAAGGATGCTCACGGTCTGTCGAACATGAGAATGGAGGAGATTGTAAGAGACCATAAGGCCTATACAAGGCAGATCTATGTCCCTTGCCACCTTTTCATTCCCATCCATAAAGTTGTTTCATGTTTTCTTAAACATCTCATTGTTACATCGTTCACTACATGGTTACTAAGTTTATTCCATTCGTTAACCATTCTGTTGGTAAAATAGTTTCTCTCACTCTCCTCCTCATTGTCCTATACTCCTCCTCATTGTCCTCCTCCTCCTCCTCCTCCTCCTCATCATCATCATCATCATCGTCATCGTCGTCGTTATTAAGCCTGCCTCACCTTCTTCTTTGTTTTTCTCTTTCTCATCCTCCACATCCTCAACGTCTTCCTCTCACCTGAAGACACAGATCTAGTCCCACACTCACACAACACAGACAACAATCCAAAGTTTCTTCCCCCAGAGAGATCGACGGAAGGGCTCGCAGACTGTGCTTCCGAATTTCCCATTGTCCTTTTTTCTCCGTTTTCTTTTATTTACATTTTCTTTCCATCGCCTCCTCCAGCTTCTTCTACATCCTCTAAAATTCTTTATCTTTTTTCTCTTGCTCTAGATATTTCATTAATTTGATCTACTTATCTATTCATTAATTGATTTTATTTCTAATATCACGTCTTTCTTCTCATTACCGTGACTCGCTGTGATTACAGTGTATCAAACTCCGGATTTTCTTCAATCAAGGAAGGAAAGACAGTTCCTCAACGCTTCTGTTCTCACTATCAACCCTCATATATTCTTTATGTATTTCTCTATCTTAACATTCTGAACTGAATCCCATCGCCTAGTATAGAATGACTACTACTAGTATTCAGTTTGTGAATCCCTTTTCAGATTTTTTTTTTTTTTTTTGCAGAACCCTTTCTAAGTTTTTGTGATCCATCTTTTCGATCCCGTCTAAACATCCTTTAGAACTTGTGCGGGCCCTTTCGAATTTTCGTGGGGCCCATGCAGAACTTCAGTGGGTCTCCTTTTCGAGTTTTGTAGTCCTTCTTACGAAGTTCTGTGAGACCCATTTAGAACTTGTATGGGCCCCATTTAGAACTTGTGAGGGCCCACTTCAGAACCTCTGTGAGCCACTTTAGAACCTCAGTAAGTCCCCTACATAACTTTGGCGGCCACTCCCCTTCAGAACCTCTGTGGGCCACTGTAGAACCTTTGTGATGGCCCTCACTTCAGAACCTCTGTGGAGGCCCTCTTTAGAACCTCTGGTCCCTCTTCAGAACCTCTGTGAGGCCCCTCTTCAGAACCTCTGTGAGGCCCCTCTTCAGAACCTCTGTGAGGCCCCTCTTCAGAACCTCTGTGAGGCCCCTCTTCAGAAGTTCTGCGAGTCTTCAGGACACACAGACATACCCATCCTACCCTGCCCCTGCTTGAGAACCAAGAAGCTAAAGGCTGGATCCTGACTTTCCTTGGATCTCAATCAAACAGGTTCCCTTTCAGGCTAAAGCCTCCCCCCCACACACACAAATAGAGATAGAGATAGAGATAGAGAGAGAGAGAGAGAGGAGAGAAGAAAGAACAGCTTTACCAAGGCCGGAGAGAAGTACATGATTGAAACTGCCGCAGGAAGAATTAAAAGCGACGACCATAATGGGGCATCATGTTAATTAAAATCAAGTTAAAATGAAGCTACTATCATCAGAAGCAATTCTCTCTCTCTCTTTCTCTCTCTCTCTCTCTGTTCACAGAAGTCGAGTATTAATAAGATGTGCACCAAAGGTGATATTCGATTAACTTGTTAATACTTCGTTTACATTATAATTTCGCTCACAAGCTTCTTTATATATCCAATATGATACATGTCTAAACCTAATCACACAGTGTATCTTAGCATGCATCAAAAATTGGTTTTAAAAATATTTTCTTTTCTAAAGTAAATTCTGAAATCTTGTCATTAAGGTGGTTAAAGTTAGTTTGCCCGCGCGTTGATAATTTTTAGACTTACTACAGACGAGAAGATTAAAAAAAAAGTAAATAAAATTTTGTTTGTCTTTAATTTTGTATATATTGAAAAAGGGCCGAAGGCCAAAGTCTCTAAGAAGCAGGGACAGGCACAGCCGGTGGCTTGTAAAATAAAAATAAGAAAAAAAAAATAAGATAAAAACAAATAAAATAAACAAGTTATTTAATTAAATAAAATGAAATTGGCGGTGGCTTATAAAATAGATAAATAAAAACAATAAATAAAATAAAAATAAATAAGTTATTCAACAAAATAAAATCAAAATGGTGGAGTGGTTTCGCTGAAGCACCTCAGAACTACTGAAAGAAAATAAACCAAAACAATAACAACAACTACTACAGCCACAACCATTGCAACAAACATCAGAACTAGACCATTATAAATACAACTACATCCATTACAACTACAACCATTACAAATATTACTACATTTATTCTAACCACAACTACAGTTTCATCCACTACAACAACAACCAAATTAACCACGATAATTTCAACCACAACTACATCAATTAACAACTACAACAGCCATTATAACCACAACTACCATTACGTCCACTACAATTCCATTCACAATTATGACCAAATTAACCACTACAATTTCAACCACAGCTACATTCATTACAACTACTACAAATACTACCACTATTACTTTTTAGTTATCAAGCAGTGCAAGACTTTACCAGTAATCGAGGCGAGGAGATTACGCCAGGAGGCACTTAATTGTGGCCGGAGCCATCGATCGTGTCCTAAACGCTCTAGCAGATCCGGATGAGCGAGTCGCTCCGTGCCAGACAGGCGAAGACGCCAGTGCTTCAAAAGCTCGCTTGAGTGCCTCATTTGGTCAAACTTTGGACACGATAACTCAAAAGATGGCATGGAGTGTTGAGGATCGAAATTATGACCTTCTTAATGACGAGGCGCAACTGAAACCGCATGAAGTATAACCGCAGATATCTTATCAGTAAATCGATAATTGCTAAATTAGACATATGACTATTAATAAGAATATATGAATAAATAAAAACTGAAAAATATATCATTCTAAAGCAAACTAGAATATTGATAGAAAAGTATAAACGGAACAAAAATATGAATAGTAACAATAAACAAGTAAATAGATAAAATAGATAATCTTCCACTGCCTCGATAGTAGGAAGAAAACCATATCTACGAAATGAATATAATGAGATACACACACACACACACACACACACGCACGTGTGCGCACACTCGTGGGGCAGTTGGTAGAGTTCCCAGCTGCCACTACGGCGGTCCAGGTTCAAATCCCGCTCAGGGCTGAAATAATTTCGGTATCGCTGCGCTCGGGTTGTTACTTTAACTCCCGTGGGCGGCGAGTTGCGTGTCTGTGTGTGTGTGTGAGGTCACAACATTACCCATAGATCGGTCATATATGAGCTCTGAACTCTCTTTCGGGAGGGAAATAGCTGTCGATCACAAGTCCAACACGTGATCCAAGACCATGGTGAATCACACACACACACACACACACACACACACACACACACACACACACACACACTCGGTGGCGCAGTTGGTAGAACGCTGAGCTGCCACGAAAGTGGCCCGCAGCTCCTGGTTCGAATCCTGCCCAGGGCCGAAATTATTTCGGTATTGCTGCGCTTCGAGTCGTTACTCTGACTCTCGTGGGCGGGGAGTTGGGGGTGTGTGTGTGTGAAAGGTCATAGCATTACCCATAGATCGGACCTACGAGCTCTGAGCTCTCTTCCGGGAGGGAAATAGCTGTCGATCACGAGTCCAACACGTGATCCAAGATCATGGTGAATCACACACACACACACACACACAGCCAGTATCAGCGAGGAAATCACAGAAAAAATAATAACAATATTGGAAATGCGACAAAACAATAATGGCTGAAATCCCGTGTGTAGGCACAACACGCCAAGACAAAGTTCGATTCCTATGTGCAAAGCCATCGGATAAATCTCCAAGTCCAATATGGAAATATTCCATATGAGTCCTCGACGGGATACACCAGACGATTATAATTACGCACACTCCTCTACTTATGAACATTCGACTTACGAACATTCGACATACGAACATTCGACATACGAACATTCGACATACGAACAAAGCCTCAAGCCTATTTTACCAGTTTCAAAGGTAAGAAATTCAACATCAATGTATTAATATTACAATTAAGTTTCGTTTTATGTATCATTAGTGATGTGTTTTAGGATAAGAAAACTTGTATTGACTTTATGAAATATTTGTTTAGGTATGTAGATTTGAGTACTTTTAAAATGATGTTGAAACGGACATTTCGGGTAACGAACGTCCGTTTAGAACGTAACTCGTTCGTAAGTTGAGGAAGGTCTGCACTTATCTATTCATTTATTTATTTGTTATCCAAGGTGCGGCTCCACCATGAAAGGGTCTCGGTCCATGGAGGACCCCAGACCCCTTCCAATGACTTCCACCCCTCTTTCAAAACCTGGAGTCTTTTCACGGACAAATTTTGTTGAAAGTGACGGTACTTTCTGCGTTGATTATTTACTTGCAGATGGTTTCTTCAGTTCTGTTCATCGTAGTTGAAAGTCTAATTTCGATAGAACTTGTCCGGACTTCGGATGAACTGAGCCTTCTTCAGGGATCGGAGATTATGAACACCTATGAAGCAGCTCCGAGATTAGACCGTACAAGAAAACAATCAACGTAGAAAGTAGCATCACCTTCAACAAAACATGTGTATTAGAAAACTTGCTGCCTGTATACACCTTATTACTGACTGGAGGCGCTATCACAATGGGCTATTTTACCTCCAACCTCCAACTAATCGGCGGTACCGCCCACCTCCAGAGCTTTTTCACCGTAAAATCATTATGGAAAACTATTTTGCCTTCTCAACAATTTACATAGAATATAATTTGATATACTGGAGGAATAATATTTTCACCAACCTTTCAGACTCCTCCCCGAAAGCTACGGGCTGCAAATCCGCTCTAAAAATCCGAGGAAAAATAGCCCAGTGTGATCACGCCTCAAGGAAAGTCGCCTAGTGTTCTCGCGTCCGTCCGACCGTCTACCACGCCACCGTATTGGAACCGCTAATGACGTCGTCCAGGAATCCAGCGATTATAGAGCTTCTCCTTTAATGAGGGCCTCAGACTCGAAGTAATGGGAGAACGAAAAAGTGTCCCTCCGAGAGACCAGAGGAACAAAAAGGTCCTTCGGTGGCCCTCACGAAGAACGATACATCAAGATCCGACTTCGACGACAGACAAGCCTGGCAGCAAATGATTCCTGGACGGAAAAATGCGGTAATTACGTGAAAATTTGCCAAAACACAATATAAAAGACCTCATATACATACTTTGAGTCACTTTAGGACTTCGTCAACACCCCCTCCCATCCCCCAGACCTCTAACCCGGATACCCCAAGAAGTCTCCCGCTATTTGTCTTGCGAGGTTGTGGCACGCTCGACTCTTGTCTCCGCCTCATGAGCTCATGTCCCTGGTTCGAGCCTCGACGGCTACCTATGATTACCATTGGTCATGGATGCTAGAGGGTATGAAGGGGAGATGGCGGCTTCGGCCGCAGCCAATGTACTTCTAGGCTAACCTCCTGACCTCGGAAATACATCCCGTCCTTCAATAAGTAAATAAATAAATAAAAAAACAATAATAAATTATATAGAATAAATAAATAAACAAATAAAATAAACAAAATAAGATAAATAAAATAAATAATAATGATATAGTAATAATAAAAGATACAAGTAAATATGAATAAAAATAGATATAATAAGTAAACAGATAAAATGAAATATGAATAAATATAACAGAATTAACACATTAAATAAAAGCACCTTGGTCTCATACCCAGAGGCTCAAAATTTATTTCTAACAACTCATTCCAGCGTAATGGCCTCTTATGCAATTGTCCCTAAGCATTTGTCTTATTTGTCCTCACACACCTGTTCACGTCCCCACACATGTCCTTACATATTTATCCTCACAGAAGCATCATCACATTTATCCCCGCACATATGTTACACACTCTCACATACGACACGATGGCGCGGATGGTAGAGTCCCCGACTGTCACTACGGCGGTCTGGGTTCGAATCCTGCCCAGGGCTGAAATAGTTTCAGTATCGCTGCGCTTCGAGTCGTTACTCCAACTCTCGTGGGCTGGGAGTTGGGTGTATGTGTGCATGTAAGGTCATAGCATTACCCATAGGTCGATCATACGAACTCTGAGCTCTCTTCCGGGAGGGAAATAGCTGTCGATCACGAGTCCAACCCGTGATCCAAAGACCAAAGGTGAATGTACCTTTACATGTATCTTTACACATTCCTCCTTATATTTACCCTCATACATGTATCCTCATACGTATCTTTACACATTCCTCATATTTACCATCACATATGCATCCTTTCCATTTACACTTACATATTTTATCTTTATATATGTATCCCCACATTCATCCTCACACATTTAACCCACACACATGTATCCTCACATGTAGCCATTACACATTCGTTCTCATATCTATCCTCACATATTTGTTCTTACATTTTTTCATTATTCATTTATCCTCACTCATGTATCGTTTATCATATTATCATGTTTATTATATTTTATTGTATTTTTATACTTTGTCATATTTATTCTCACATTTCTATACTTAAACATTTGTCCTTACACACTTGTCCTTACACACTTGTCCTTACACACTTGTCCTCACACACTTGTCCTCACACACTTGTCCTCACACACTTGTCCTCACACACTTGTCCTCACACACTTGTCCTCACACACTTGTCCTCACACACTTGTCCTCACACACTTGTCCTCACACACTTGTCCTCACACACTTGTCCTCACACACTTGTCCTTACACACTTGTCCTCACACACTTGTCCCTACACAACTTTCCACAGTTATTCTAGTTGACGCGAGACCATTTTTTCAACTAAAGGAATCCCCCATCAATCTCTATCCCCCCCTCGCTCGAAGGTGGGGAGGATGGGGGTGGGGATGGGGTGTGGGGGGAGTGATCTCATCAAGGAGGCTGTGTTTAACACACTAGTGTTTACATAATGACATGATTGGCTTCCGAATAAGTTAACAATAATTAGTTTTTTTCTTCTTTTTCTTTTCTTTTTTGTTCGTCTTCATTTGATTAGGAATTCAATCTCATTTAGATTCGGAATCCAAACTGATTATTTAATCATACTGAAGAGGAATAATTTTGGTCATTCTACATTCTAGTGCAAATGAATGCATCCATAAAGATAATTGAGACCGATCTTAAAGGTAGCAGGTCGTGTGTGGGTAACGGGTAGTTTTCGGATATTGGGGGTCGTTTTCGGATATTGGGGATCGTTTTCGGATATGGGGAAACGTTTTCGGGTATGGAGAAACGTTTTCGGATATGGGAAAACGTTTTCGGGTACGGATAAACGTTTTCGGATATGGGGAAACGTTTTCGGATATGGAGAAACGTTTTCGGATATATGGATTGTTTTCGGATAAAGGGTAGTTTCGGATATATGGGTCGTTTTCGGACAAAGGGTAGTTTCGGATATAGGGGGTCGTTTTCGGGTATACGGGTCGTTTTCGGATATACTGTAGGGAAGTTTTTGGATTACGGTCGTTCTCTGATATTGGGGTAGTTTTCGGATATTGGGGTCGTTTTTGGATTTGGGGATAATTTTCGAATATAGGGAAAACTTTTCAGATATAAGGGTTGTTTTCAAATAAAGTGTAGCTTCGGATATAGGGAGTCGTTTTGGGATATATGAAGCATTTTCGGATATAGGGTCGTTTTCGTTTTCGGGTATATGTGTTGTTTTCGGATATACTCTAGGGAAGTTTTCGGATATACTGTAGGGAAGTTTTCGGATACTGTGGCTGTTTTCGGATATCGGGTAGTTTTCGGATATTGGGTAGTTTTTGGATATCGGGTGATTTTTGGATATAAGGGGACGTTTTCGGATACTGGGGGATCGGTTTCGAATATAGTAGTTTTTGGATACAATGAGATCGGTTTCGGATATAGGGGGTCTTTTTCAGATATCAGGTCGTACGCTGACACCTTGTTTTTGGATATCAGGCTGTATTCGTATATCTGGTTGAATTCAGATGACGGGTCGTAATCGGATATCGGGTCGTAATCGGATATTAGGTCGTAATAGGATATCAGGTAATTTACAGATAAGGGGGTCGTCTTCGGATATTGAAAGTTTTCAGATATCGGGTGTTTTTCGAATTAGGATCGTTTTCGAACACCTTTTTTTTTATATATATATCGGGCCGTATCCGGATATGGGAAATATTCGGATACCGAATCTTACCGGATAAGGTACACAGATATTGGGTCATATTCCCGGTTAGTAATCGAATCAACGTTCCTGTAGGAACAATGTGATAATTCTTTATTACATATTTCAAAGAATAATGAAAAAAACTAACAAACAAACAAACACACACACACACGCACACACATACATACATACACACACACACACACACACACACACACACACACACAGTGTAAGGTTACAGCATTACCCATAGATCGGTCATATATGAGCTCTGAGCTCTCTTCCGGGAGGGTAATAGCTGTCGATCACGAGTCCAACACGTGATTCATGGTGAATCACACACACACGTTTATACATACATACTGTACATACAAGTGCGTACGATCTGCACATAGCCACTCAGGAACTAAAACAACTGGCACTCAAGAATTTTAATCTTTATTTGCACATTTAAAAAAATACGAAAAAACTAACACACACACACATACACGTATATACATACATACATACATACATACATACATATGGGTACAATCTACAGATGACCACTCGGGAACTAAATCTTTTTAAAGGAAACGAGAAAAGGAAACAATTTTACCAGAAGCTATTTCCCAAAATAATTCATCACGCCCGGAGGTTAACCGTGTATTCAAAACGGAAGAGAGAGAGAGAGAGAGAGAGAGAGAGAGAGAGAGAGAGAGAGAGAGAGGAGAGAGAGAGAGAGGGAGGGAAAGAGAGAGAGAGATAGAGATAGAGAGAGAGAGAGAGAGAGAGAGAGAGAGGAAAGGAGAGAGGTAGAGGAAAGAAGAGAGGTAGAGGAAAGAGAGGAAAGAGGGAGAGGAAAGAGAGTAGAGAGAGAAGGGAGAGAAGGGAGAGAAGGGAGAGAAGAGAGAGGGAGAGAAAAGAGAGAGGAAGAGGAAGGAGAGTGAGAGGAAGGAGAGCGAGAGAGTGGAGAGCGAGAGAGTGGAGAGCGAGAGAGAGAGAGAGAGAAGAGAAAGGAGAGGAGAAAGGAGAGGATAAAGGAGAGGAGAAAGGAAAGAGGGAGGGTGGGGGTGGGAGGGGGTCTCTTCCCACTGTCCCTTCAATTTCTTCACTCACTCCTAGGCCCCCACTCCCCCCCTCATGTACCACCTCTCCCTCCCTCTCTTAAATTTCTCTTTTCTCTTTTCCCCCCCTATTCTACAGTACCCCACTCCTTCCTTCGTATTTCCTAATCAGTGCTTCCTCCTTTTCAACACATTCGGTCACTGTCCCCTTGTACCGTCATCGAAAGCGTGCTGGTCTCGCTTTCGCTTAGTTGTGGGCTCGAATCCCGCACTCCTCTCCGTCACCTGTCCCAACAGTCCAAGCGCCTAGTAGGACAGCTACTCAGCGCCTCCTGGCGTAGGGCTTCACCTCCTTCCCAAACCTTTCTTCAGTCTCCTTTGCCCAACCCTTCCCCATGTTCTTAGTCTGCCAAGGGGTAACTAAATTATTATTTTTTATTTATTTATTTATTTTTTGTATTCTTCCTAAAGTTTTGTCTGGTCCGTTATCGTCACTTAAGTCATCTTTTGACTCACGCTGGACGATTTTATTCAGGTTTACGGAACCATTCCGCAGTCAACGACAAACCTCATTATCTCCAGCTTTTGTCAACTTGGATTGTCGGACAGTTGCGAAGGTAACAGTGGAGACAAAGCACTCAGGAATGGGGTCACAGGAGAGAAAGAAAAAGAAAAAGAAAAAACGAAAATTGAGTAAACGACAGACGAGAGGTTAAAAAAAATGTAACAATAAGGAAGTTAATGGTCAACAGACCATCAGACAGGCAGATAGTTTAGCTCCAAATAAACAAAAGATTCCTGGAGAAAATGAGAGAGATAGAGAGGGCGAGAAAAAGAGTGGGAGAGACAAAAGGGTGAGAGACAAAAGAGAGAGAGAAAAGGGTGAAAGAGAGAAAAGGGTGAGAGAGAGAAAAGGGTGAGAGAGAGAGAGAGAGAGAGAGAGAGAAAAGGGTGAGAGAGAAAAGGGTGAGAGAGAAAAGGGTGAGAGAGAAAAGGGTGAGAGAGAGAAAAGGGTGAAAGAGGGAAAAGGGTGAAAAAGAGAAAAGGGTGAAAGAGAGAAAAGAATGAGAGAGAAAAGGGTGAAAAAGAGAAAAGGGTGAGAGAGAGAGAGAAAAGGGAGAGAGAGAGAGAGAGACAAAAGAGTGAGAGAAAGAGAAAGGGCGAGAGATAGGGGTCGAGAGAGAGACCGAAAGGAAAATAAAGAAAGGAAAAAAGTGAGGCAGAGAGAAGAGGGTGAGAGGAAGGGCGAGAGAGAGAGGCAAAGAGAGGAGAAAGGAGAGAGAGAGGAGAGAGAGATGGGAGAAAGAGGAGAGAGGGAGGAGTGAGAGAGGAGAGAGAAAAAGGAGAGGAGACAAATGGCAAGAGAGATGGCGAGAGAAATAGGGCAAAAAAGGGCGCGAAAAAGAGCGCAAGAAAGAGGGCAAGAGAGATTGTGAAAGAGAGGGCGTGATAGGGCGAGAGAGAGGGCGAAAGAGAGAAGGAGCGAGAGTGAGGAGGGTGAAAGGGGAGTGTGAGAGAGATAAGGAGCGAGAGAAAGGAGGGTGAAAGAGGAGGATGAAAGAGGAGGGTGAAAGAGGAAGGTGAGAGAAAGAAAGGGCGAGTGAGAAGGGGCGAAAGAGAGGGGCAAGTGAGAGGGAGGGGGTAAGTGAGAGTGAGGAAACAAGTGAGAGGGAGAGAGCAAGTGAGAGGGAGGGAGCCAAGTGAGAGGGAGGGAGCCAAGTGAGAGGGAGGGAGCCAAGTGAGAGGGAGAGAGCAAGTGAGAGGGAGGGAGCCAAGTGAGAGGGAGGGAGCCAAGTGAGAGGGAGGGAGCCAAGTGAGAGGGAGGGAGCCAAGTGAGAGGGAGGGGGCAAGTGAGAGGGAGGGGGCAAGTGAGAGGGAGGGGGCAAGTGAGAGGGAGGGGGCAAGTGAGAGGGAGGGGGCAAGTGAGAGGGAGGGGGCAAGTGAGAGGGAGGGGGCAAGTGAGAGGGAGGGGGCAAGTGAGAGGGAGGGGGCAAGTGAGAGGGAGGGGGCAAGAGAGAGGGAGGGGGCAAATGAGAGGGAGGGGGAGAGTGAGAGGGAAGGGGCAAGAGAGAGGGATGGGGCAAGAGAGAGGGATGGGGCAAGAGAGAGGGAGGGTGCAAGTAAGAGGGAGGGGGCAAGTAAGAGGGAGGGGGCAAATGAGAGGGAGGGGGCAAGAGAGAGGGAGGGGGCAAGAGAGAGGTAGGGACCAAGTGAGAGAGACAGGACAAGAGAGATAGGGCAAGAGAGGGCAAGAGAGAGAGAGGGCAAGAGAAAGGGGGCAAGAGAAAAGGGGCAAGAGAGGGCAAAAAAGGGCAAGAGAGGGCGAGAGAGGGGCAAGTGAGAGAGAGGGGGCAAGTGAAAGAGAGGAGGGCAAGAGGGAGGGAGCAAGAGGGAGGAAGGTGAGAGAGAGGGCGAGAGCGAGAGAGGTAATGAGAGAGGAGGTGCAAATGGGAGGGAGCAAGTGAGAGGGGGGCAAGAGAGGGGGGGAGAGAGGGGGCAAGAGGGAGGGGGCAAGAAAGGGGGGCGAGAGAGAGATAATGAAGGTTGAGAAAGCTAAGAGATAGAAAGAGTAAAAAGAGACAAAAAAGGGAGAGAGGCAGAAGAAAAGGAAAGCAATACAGAAAATAGAAGCAGAAAACAAATAAAAAATTCCTAAAGAAAACAACAAAGCAATTTCTTGGCACTTCTCCTTTCTCCTCTGTTCGGCGTCAGATGATTTTATTCATTTCTGTGGCTAATTGTTTTTCCTTCTGCTGAATTAAATCACCTGACGGCAGTTAGAAATGAAGACTTTTGTTAAAAAAAAAGAAAACACAAAGGTAATGAGGAATTATCTTGTTCCGTCCAGATTCTGAAAGACGCCAGCAGCTCCTATTAGAAAACAACGAGGCGAGTCTATTTCATGCTTAATTATGACTCAGCCAAACAATCACCCTCAAAAAAGAAAAAAAAATATATATATATATAATATATAATGATAATAGCAATAAAAATAAAAAATAATTAAATAAATAAATATATACATTTACCAAGAGCTTTTTCCCCCTTACAAGGGAGGTAGCCAAAGTCAAAAGGTAAAATTTCACTCTTACCCTTTACATCCCCATCCATTCCACTCCCACTCACCACCCCTCCCTTCCTCCCTCCCTCCCTTTCATCTTGGCTCCTCCTGGATGACGAGTAAATAGACCAATAGATAAATAGAACGAAAAAAATATATATATAACAAAAAGAAGAAAGAGACCAAATATGTTGTTACATATTTTACTCTTCTACCTCTCTCCTTCCTCTTCCTCTCCCTCTCACTTCAACGCTCTCATTTGCACGTCCATTTCTATCCTAAACCATCAGGAAGAATATGATCATCTACGCTTTCGAAACAAAAACTACAAAGTTGCTAATAATTTCAAATTTCCTAACTTCCATATTTTCTGGTAACTACCCAATTGGTGAGGTAGGTACCAGAAAATGTGGAAATTAAAAACAAAATTAATTTCCATGTGGGGGTGGGGGCGAGTATCCTCCATACCCCCCCGGGCGGGGGGGTATGGCCCTGGTTAAGGTTGCGGCTTGCAGCACTCAAGAGACACAAGTTGCGGTAATCACCGACGCAGCTGCAACATTTGCAACAGCAGGTGTCTAGGCAACAAGCCGAATCAAACACGTTTTTGCAACATTTACAATCAAAGCTATATATCTATACCGAGACAGTGTGACAAGTTGAAGAAGGTGGAAAAAAAGAGTTAATAGTTGCGAATTTATTCCTGGCCGGTTTCGCTCTACGCTTTTTCTTCTTCAGAAGAAACGTATAGCGAAACCGGTTAGGAATTTATTCGCAACTCGGAACTAGACCCGTGACTTATTTTTCCACCTTCCTCCATATACAATATGCGACGTTCATCGATTCCCAGTGGGACTGCATCAGCTACTCCAACTCCACGTTCGTGTAGAACATAATTTACCTGTAGACGCTATAAATATATGAACAATATGATGGAATCGGTTTGACGTCGTGAACTCCTCTTATCAGGAGGCTAGGACAATGCCCATTACAAGTGTGGAATATAATGAACCATGCCCTTGGTTCAACTCGCTGGTGGCAAGAGTTTGAACTGTCGTCACCTCGACTTCCGCCGCAAGTAGCGACGCTCTAACCCACCCAGCCAGCGAACAGTATACATTATGTTATTATTACTAATCAGGTTCTGACTATTGGTACTGTCCAGCGCATTGTGCCTAAACAATAACAAAATTTGACGAGTATGCTGTCCTTACCCTGCTCCTCTTTTTTTCTCATGCTCTCTTTTTAACCTCTCCCCGTCCCGTTTTCTCTCCTGCTCTTTCTCTATCCCCTTATTAACCCTTCCACTCCCCCAAACCTCAGCCAATGAAGGCTCCATTCCATTCAGAATATACTCCATCCCTATCATCAGTTATATAAAATCATTCCTTTTGAGCCAGAACAAAATCATTATAATCTTGCCAAAGGCCACAGTTCTTAATGATTCTAATGGGTGGCTCTACATTACTGGTTAAAAAAAAAAAAAAAAAAAAAGGCAAAAATAAACAAAAATAAGAAATAAACAAATGCATAAATAAAACAAGTAGATGAAATGAAAGCAAATAGATAAAAATTTCTTTTCTTTATTTACGACGCGAAATCTTCTACAACGTTCCGCCGGACTAAGGCTCCTTCCCCACGTATCGACTTTTCGCCGTACGCCGTCCACGACCCGATGTCGTGCTCTCAAGTAACATTCGTGTGTCTATGGACGCTTTCACACGTGGTTGTGACGCATGAAAGCGTCTATAGACATCCATGGTTATTTGAGAGCACGACGTCGTGTCGTGGACGGCGCACGGCAAAAAGTCGATACGTGTGAAATGAACCTTAAGCTTCGTAGACATGGGGTTAGTTCAGTAGCAGCTAGTGTTAGCTGCAAATTAACTTACCGGGCAAGTAAGTGTTTACACTAGGATAGTTTGGAGGCAAGTTGGCTATCTTCCCGTTGACATTGGGCAAGTAGAGGGGTAGTTTATAAGTTGGTTTTAGTACTGGCAGCTCCTAAACGAGCGCCGTGTCAAGAAGGCTTTAGTTTTCTAGATCCAAATCGCCGCATGGACCGCACTACCTCGCCTCTGGAGTCTTGGACCCTGTTGCTCGGTGACAGACACATCATTAGACTCAAAACGCTGAGGCATCCGGGAGTTCTTTTTGTCCATTAATAAATCTTACTAAACACCGTCATTAGCACGTACAGGACCGAGTAGGGTCGCGACGTAAAGTTCGTGTTGACTTGCCGACGTCTACACCTTCAATAAGGCGGCCCCCACGTACCCAATGGGACCTTTTTTCCACCTTATGAGGGTTGCCGAATCAAAGCACACCAAAACACGCTTTCTTTTTTTTAATAACGTCGAGCGGTTTACTTGAACTTAGGGCAGAATTTCTTAGCTTATTTCCCGACCTCTGGAACCTCTGTAGTCAGGCTGAGGTAGTCCATCACCCTAACATCTAGTTTTACAGAGACAACTGGTTCCTCCGTTGAAAATCCTAGCACCCTGGGTTAAGGAACAACGGCTTAAGAGGAGCCTATGACTGGTACAAGGTTAATCTAACCTAACCTAATTCAACTCCTTAATTATAGATAAGCTGGTTTATCTCGGACAGCTGTAAAGAGTCTATTAGCATATCTGTCTTCTCCCACGAGAGACAGACAGACAGATAGATACATAGATAGAGAGAGATAGGAGAGGAGAGAGGAGAGGAGGGGAGAGAGAGGAGGGGGGAGAGAGGAGGAGAGAGAGGAGGGGGAGAGAGGAGGAGGGAGAGGAGGGGGAGAGAGGAGGAGAGAGAGGAGGGGGAGAGAGGAGGAGAGAGAGGAGGGGAGAGAGGAGGGGGAGAGAGAAGAGAGAGGAGGGGAGAGAGGAGGGGAGAGAGGAGAGGAGAGAGAGGAAAGAGAGGAAGGAGGAGAGAAAGGAGAAAGGAGAGAAGGGGAGAGGAGGGGAGAGAGAGGAGGGGAGAGAGAGGAGGGGGGAGAGAGGAGGGGGAGAGAGGAGGGGGAGAGAGGAGGGGGGAGAGAGGAGGGGGAGAGAGGAGGGGGAGAGAGGAGGGGGAGAGAGGAGGGGGAGAGAGGAGGGGAGAGAGGAGGGGGAGAGAGGAGGGGGAGAGAGGAGGGGGAGAGAGGAGGGGGAGAGAGGAGGGGAGAGAGGAGGGGGAGAGAGGAGAGGAGGGGGAGAGAGGAGAGGAGGGAGACAGGAGAGGAGAGAGAAGTAAGAGGAGAGGATGGAGAGAAAAGAAAGGAGAGAAGAGAAAGAAGGGAAGAGAAAGGGGAGAGAGAGAGGAGAGACAGGAAAGACAGAGAGGAGAGAGGAGAGAGGAGAGAGGAGAGACCGTGTTCATCACGTTCTTACTACGTCAAGTAATAACATTAATAACATTAATCAGACTAATAACAAGCGGTAGCCAATTCTACAATGCCATTAATATGATTTACAATCTCCCTACGCTCAGTGCATTTCCTCAAAACGACCATTTCTCTCTCGTTATTTATAATCTCGTTAATTTTTTTTTTTTTTTTTTGCTTCAGTATATCGCAGATCCGAGAAGAATGTTTATGCGTCTTTTTTTACTGAAGAAGAAGGAAGGGAGGAAGGGAGGAGGGTAAGAGGAGGGTAAGAGGAGGGTAAGAGGAGGGGATGGTAGAAGGGGAGGGGGAGAAGGGTAGGAGGAGGGGGAGGAGGGTAGGAGGGGGAGGGGGAGGATGGTAGGAGGGGGAGGGGGAGGAGGGGGAGGGTAGGAGGGGGAGGGGATAATATTGTCAAGTTAACTAGTATAACTTTTGGGTATACTCCATGAACTTCAGTAGATAAACTTAATAACCTGAAGCTCAGCTGAACAAATGCTGAAATATTTATGAGCATGCATTAATTTCTTTCCCTATTTGATCATTCAAAATCAAGAAATCTGAATAAGATTTATAAACTACAGAAGACTTCGTAGCGCGGAATTTCATGAACCATGTCCTTGGTCCAACTCGCTAGCAGCAGTGTTGAAACTACCCTTACCTCGCTTCCACCGCAAGTAACGACGCTCTAGCCCTTTATCTAGGTAACATGTATAAATCTAGTGATTTATTATCAAGGTTTAGGGTACTTTTTTATACAAGTTAGTGCTCTTAGAATAACGCTGCTAGATATTTCAATTCCTCGTTTGAAAAATTATTCAGTTTGATACTTTCCTGGGGGTATTTGATACGAGTATACGAGGTAGAGTTGGGAACAATGTAGCGGTTATAGTACGTTAGGTTATAGTACGTTAGGTTAATGCACGCTAGTATGATTCAGGGCTTCTGTGACACTTTGTACGTTGATAAGACTGAACAGATTGAACAGATTGGAGTACGTGAGTACGTAATGACGAGGAAATGTACACAAAAAAGAAAAAAGAAAACAGTAATTTGAGAAAAAGAAAAAAAAATCCCTCGAGCAATTAACAGCCAATTAGGCCGGCCTTTATGGCGGACAAAGTAATGAAAACAACTTCGAGTTTCCGTGACCGGGTGATCTCGATTAACACACAGATCCATGCCAGCAGTGTAACTACTCGTTAAGAAAGAAAGAAAGAAAGAAAGAAAGAAAAAAAAAAAAAATCTGGTCCTGCTGGCTGATGACTTCGCCTGCCCGCCGCCGCCGCCGTTGACTTCTAACTGAATTGCCTCACCTCTGCTCCCTAATGTCAACATTTTTTTTAGCACTATGAACACAAGCCACGAACGTGGCTCTTACCAAAGCGACGCGTTTCAAACGGTTTATGTATTTCATAGGTTACCTATCGAAGAGCCTATGGTTCAGACATTGCATAAAGGATTTAGTAATCATTTTATCTTATCTATTTAGTTGTTTATTCTTATTCTTTGAGAGTGAACCAGACTTATGAAGAATGAAGACCTGTTTGAATCCTGTGTATTTCATAGGTTACCTATCGAAGAGCCTATGGTTCAGACATTGCATAAAGGATTTAGTAATTTATTTTATTTTATTTATTTACTTGTTTATTCTTATTCTTTGAGGGTGAACCTGAGACTCAAGCAGAAGAATGAAGACCTGTTTGAATCCTGTAAACATTTCAACTGATTAAAATAGTTTGGTGATATTTCTCAAATCAGCAGTGATACGACCTAGGGAAGTAAGCGTTTACATACAAGTGAAGTTGCCCATACAAGATGTTCTCTCTATTCATTAACATCATAACTGTCATTATCATTATCATCCTCAACACCATTATCATAATCATTATCATTTCATTAACATCATAACTGTCATTATTATCATCAACACCATTATCATAATCATTATCATTTTCTTTTTACTGAGGCCAAACAAACAAAATTTGTAAACAAGTCAAACAAACAAAATTTGTAAACAAGTCAAACAAACAAAATTTGTAAACAAGTCAAACGTCCCACCAGCCAATTACAGTTAGGCGTCCCGTGACTTGCGGGATTCGAACAGGGCTCTAAACATGAACATAACAGCACGCTCACCGGGTCACCATTATCTTATTTTATTATATGTATTTATCTTTTATTCATTGTATCTATTTTGTCATTATTATTTCGTCTGTTTTTTGCAAACATGTTTCATTTCTGCTCTAGATCAACTTTTTTGAATTTGATTGAGAGAGAAAAGAAAGAAAAAAGAAAAAAAAACAAGGAGGATAAAGAAAATATAAAAGAAATAAAGAAATGGAGAGAGAAAGGGAGGGAAAGAGAGAAAGAGAGAGAGAGAGGGAGAGAGAAACGGAGGGGAGGGAGGGGAGTGTTGACCAAGGAAACAGCCAATTAAAATGATTCATGGCCGAAGTGACACGACCGTCGTCGTCGTCGTTTCCACGAGGACGAAGGAGGTGAGTTGACTACCCTCATCAAGACGCCATCATGGATGAAGAGAACAAATTAAAGAGGGGAAAAAAATCACACCAGGGTTTCTGTGACCAGATCGAGAAGAGAAACCAAAGTTCGAGTATGGACCAATAGATACATAGAAAATAGATAAAAAAAAAAATAATAAAAAAAATAAAAATAAATAAACAAGTATAGTAAATAAAAGCGAAAAATAATGCTAAAGATAGAAAATCAAACAAGGAGATCTAAATTGAAAAAACAACAACAAGATGAAAGGGATCAATGAAATCGACGAAAAATAGAATATACTTTCATTAATCCATTTAAATAAAACATAAATAAAAAACAGAATATAATAAAATTAGAAATATATAGTAAAACATACTAGAAATAAAAACAATACATAAATAAATTAATAAAAAATTAAATACTGGAGGAAAAAAAAACACGAAAGGTAAAATCCTGGGCCAGAATAACTAATCCTTCACCTCCGTTGACCCAACTGGAGAGAAGAAATTAGTTAACCAATGACCGTACAAGAGATAAAAGATAAACCCTGAAGAACAGGATTAAGATCAATTTGACACCTTCGGCCTTATGATCTCTTGCAGTCTCCTTCATTCTTATGTTCTGATGTAAAGCGAATTCAATTACGTGACATCTGGAAGAACGTCACAGAATTGAACGAAAAGTTGAATTTGTTTTAATTTCCTTCTGTGGATTGGCAGTCAAAAAATCCCTCGTAATAAAAACTTAAAGATAAGAAGAGGAAAAAAAAAGAGGGAGAAAGTAAGAGAAGAAGACGAACAAGACGAAGAGGAGAAGACGAATAAAAAGACCAAGAAGAAAACGACGAAGACGAAGAAGAGGACAAAAAGAAGACGAAGGCGAAAAAAAAAAACCACCCTTCAACGAAGCTGATTGTTGTCCACAACACTTTTGCGTACAACAGCGTACAATCTCCATTCCACCTCCAACAATTCCATCTTTTGTCTCGATAGGATTTGATCTAACGTCGCGAACTCCCCCCTATCAGGAGGCTTGGACGGTACCCCTTACAGAGGACTTTATAGCGTGGAATCTAATGAACCATGCCCTTGGTCCAACTCGATGGTGGTAGGGTTCGAATCACCGTCACCTCGACCTCCGCCGCAAGTAGCGACGCTCTAACCTGGTCGGCCAGCGAGGATCCTAACACAACTAATTGTCTCAATGAACTGTACATCTTATCCACCTATATCTTTTACTTCATTAACATCCCGTTATCCATATTTATCCTAAGCTTCATTTCCCTTTCTATCTCCCTATTCTAAAATAATCCGATTTTGAATTTCTAGAAAAATCTAACTTCTTCATATCCAGTTCCTTCACGTGCCTGAATATTTGTGTGCGTATGTGTTTGCGCGGGTATGTTTGTATACGTTTTATATTTGTATGTATATTTGTGTGTGTGTGTGTGTGTGTGTGTGTGCGTGCGTGTGTGTGTGTGTATTGTGTATGTGTATGTGTGTGTGTGTGTGTGTGTGTGTGTGTTTGTGTCTATTGTGTGTGTGTTTGTGCGTGTGTGTGTTTGTGCGTGTGTGTGTGTTTGTGCGTGTGTGTGTGTTTGTGCGTGTGTGTGTGTTTGTGCGTGTGTGTGTGTGTTTGTGCGTGTGTGTGTGTGTGTTTGTGCGTGTGTGTGTGTTTGTGCGTGTGTGTGTGTTTGTGCGTGTGTGTGTGTTTGTGCGTGTGTGTGTGTTTGTGCGTGTGTGTGTGTTTGTGCGTGTGTGTGTGTTTGTGCGTGTGTGTGTGTTTTGTACGTGCGCGTGAGTCACCATAGTCTTGCATCACATGCAAGAAACCGAGTCAATTCCCAATTCGGGGTACAACAGTAAGGAGAAAGGCAAGTGAAGGAGGAGGAGACCAGGGAGTGCAGGAAGGTAGAATGGTGAAGAGGAGACAGGGAATTGGGGTGGGAGAGAGGGGGGTGGGAGAGGGGGGTGGGAGAGGGGGAGGTGAAAGGGGGGAGGTGGGAGAGGGGGAGGTGGGAGAGGGGAGGTGAGAGAGGGGGAAGTGGGAGAGGGGGAAGTGGGACAGGGGGAAGTGGGACAGGGGGAAATGGGAGAGGGGGAAGTGGGAGAGGGGGAAGTGGGAGAGAGGGGGGTTGGAGGGGGGAAGTGGAAGAGGGGGAAGTGGAAGAGGGAGAGGGGTGAGGGAGGGAGAGGGGTGAGGGAGGGAGAGGGGTGAGGGTGGGAGGGTGGAGAGTGGGTTGAGTGGGAGGGTGGAGAGTGGATTGAGTGGGAGGGTGGAGAGTAGGTTGAGCGGGGGAAGAACACAAAAGAACACAAAGGAAGAACAAACAACAGAAGGCCTACTGGCCCTAATGAGGCTTTTTGTGTTTACTATACTAAGCTACAATTAAGAAAACAGGGCAACTAGGCGATAGAAGATGAACTAACACTACTGCTACCACTATCCTATCCAATTACGGTTAAATGCCGGGGCTGTCAGTTCTTTTATTGCAAAGGATAATATTCTATTTACGGATTAGAGTCTAAGTATTTATCTAGGCGATTTTTGAATGTTATTGTGTTACTCTCAACGACAGTGGAAGGTAACGAATTCCACACATTAACAACATTCGAAGAAAATATTTTTCCAATTACTTTAAAATCAAGACGTTTTCTTTCATTTGATTGGTCTAATAAAAAGTAATCTTCGACATTGATGTTGTCAAAGCCTTTGAACATTTTAAAAACTTTAATTAAATCTCTTCGCATTCTTCTTTTTGAAAGTGAGAATAAATTTAGACTTAAGCCTTTCTTCATACGGCAGACTTCTCAGCCTTGGTATAATTTTGGTTATTCTCCGTTGCACTCTTTCTAGTTTACTAATATCTTTCTGGTAGTATGGGAACCAAAATTGTACACAGTATTCGAGTGGAGAGGGGGGAGAGGGAAGTGGAGAGTGAGTTGTAGAAGGTGGAGATGGGGTGGAGAGAGAAGGGTTAGAGAGGAGGCAGAGGGTGGTGGCAAAGGGGTAGAGATGGGTAGGGGGAGGGGTTGGTGATGGGGGAGAGGGGGTGCAGAGGGAGTGGCGAGGGGGGACATAAGGTGGCGAGGGGGGACATGGGGTGGCGAGGGGGGCATGGGGTGGCGAGGGGGTGTATGGGGTGGCGAGGGTGGGCATGGGGTGGCGAGGGTGGGCATGGGGTGGCGAGGGTGGGCATGGGGTGGCGAGGGGGGCATGGGGTGGCGAGGGGGTGCATGGGGTGACGAGGGGGACATGGGGTGGCGAGGGGGGAGAGGGGGAGTCGAGGAGGGAGAGGGGGAGGTGAATGGAGAGGGAGGTGAGCATGGACAGGGGTGATGAGGGGGGAGAGGGGAAAGCGATAATGGGAGAGAGGGAGGCGAGGAGGGAGAAGGTGAGGCGAAGAGGGAGAGGGGGAGGCGAGAAGAGAGAGGGGGAGGCGATGAGGGAGATTGGGAGGCGAGGAGAGAGAGGGGGAGACGAGGAGGTAGAGAGGGAGGCGAGGAGGGAGAGGGGGAGTCGAGGAGGGGGAGGCGAGTAGGGAGAGGGGGAGGCGAGTAGGGAGAGGGGGAGGCGAGGAGAGAGAGGGGAGGCGAGGAGGGAAAGGGGAGGCGAGGAGGGAAAGGGGAGGCGAGGAGGGAAAGGGGAGGCGAGGAGGGAAAGTGGAGGCGAGGAGGGAGACGGCGAGGCGAAGAGGGATAGGGGGAGGCGAGGAGGGAGAGGGAGAGGCGAGATGGAAGAGGGGAAGGCGAGGAGGGAGAGGGGGAAGCAAGGAGGGAGACGGGTGAGGCGAGGATGGAGACGGGGGAGAGCAGGAGGGAGAGGGGGAGGCGAGGAGGGAGAGTGGGGAGGGGAGAGGGGAGTCGAGGAGGGAGAGGGAGAGGCGACGAGAGGGAGAGGCGAGGAGGGAGACGGGGGAGGGGAGGAGGGAGAGGGGGAGGCAAGGAGGGAGAGGGGGGAGGCGAGAAGGGATAGGGGAGTCGAGGAGGGAGAGGGAGAGGGAGAGGCGACGAAAGGGAGAGGCGAGGAGGGAGAAGGGGAGTCGAGGAGGGAGAGGGAGAGGCGAAGAGAGGGAGAGGAGAGGGAGAAGAGAGGAGGGGGTGGCAAGGGGAGAGTGTGGCGAGATGAGAGAGGGGGGACAAGGGGGAGAGGGGGTGGCAAGGGGGTAGAGGGGGTGGCAAGGGGGGAGAGGGGGTGGCAATGGGGGAGAGGGGTTTGGTGAAGGGGAGAGGGGTTGGCAAGGGGGAGAGAGTGGGTGGAGAGAGGTTAGAGAGGGGGATAGATGGACAGAGGTAGACAGACAGCCAAAGAGACGGAGGTAAGTACGGTAGAGACTGAAGAATGGAAAGAGAAAATGAGAGGAGGAAGAAGGATGGAGAGTGTGATATGGAAAAGAGAGAAAGGAAGGAAGCAAAGAGTGACATGGAAAAGAGAGACAGGAAGGAAGGAAAGAGTGATATGGAAGAGAGAGACATGTAGGAAAGAGAGAGAAAATAGCAACAAAGAGCGGGTATGAGGAGAGATGAGAGACGAAGATACAGAGAGAAGAAAAGAGAGAAAGACGAAGGAAAAGAGAGGAAAAGAAAGACGGATGGATGGAGAGGCATTGTGTCGGAGAAGATGAAAGACTGGTAAGACGATATGGAAAAGGGTAAGAGAGAAATGGGAAAGAGGAATGGGAAAGAGAGGAACGGGAAAGAGAGGAACGGGAAAGAGAGGAATGGGGAAGAAAGAAATGGGGGTTGATGTGTTGAGGAGAGGAAACATTGGAAGGGGGAAAGGTGTCAAATAATAAGAAAGAGTAACGAGGCGAAGACGATAAGAGAGAAAATGGGTATGGGTGAGGAAAAACGAGGGGAGTAATTTGGAGTAGGGATTGTTGCGTTTCCAGGGTGGGAGTTGGGAATGGGGGTGGGAGTGGGAGTGGGGGAGTAGAAGGGGGATTGGAGGGGGGGATTGGAGGGGGGGATTGGAGACTGCCATAGCATTAGCCCCAAGTGGTGATTATAAGGATCGTAATGAGGTGTAATGGTGTCTGCTTGTTGGCAATTAGGAAGCGGATGGCAGATTGCAACTAATGCCGTGATGGAGTGGACGTGATTACACTGTTCGCTAAGCTCCTGTTCATTCGTCCGCTCACATACATACATACAAACATATACATACATACACACACACACGCACACACACACACACACACACACACACACACACACACACACATGCACGCACACACAAATCTAAAACTACTTTCATGTATATTATAATCAAGCAAATATAATTATGGAAATATACATACAAATAAATAAATAGAGACAGAAAGAGAAAGAAAGAGAGAGAGGGTGATAGCGTGAGAGTGAGAGAGCAGGGTAATGAATTTAATTTACGCAAATAAATCTTTTGATAATAGAGAACAGCAAAAAATGAATAAATGAATAAATAGAACAAAATAAATAAATAAACTGCAATATAAAAGCGAACAAGAGAACCAACATGGAGGCCCTTACCTCGGAAATCCTTCACCATTTTGTAATTAAAAATTTAATCAGAGGAATCAAAGTCAAGGAAAATTTATACTTAATTCCATGAGCCACGTGTCTGCGAACAAGACATGACGTATGCGTTGCACATATTGTGCATGTAATTACATTAAATCTATTCTGGAACAAGCGTACAGCTGGAGCTGTTCCTTCCACCATGCAGGAAAGCATATGCTGGCCAACACACACACACACACAAATACACACACACACACACACACACACACACGTGCATAAAATAACCTTACACTTACACGTGTCCTCTAGCTTGCGTGTCCGAACGTACACTAACAAGCACTTGAGTGTCCACTTACAAACACACACGTGCAATAACGTATAAAAAAGACAAGGCATTTACAGAACAAAAGCCCTCTAAACAGACAACTAACAGCAACGCTGACGTGAGAGTCTGCTGGCAATAACATACGAGCGTAGTGCCCCAGGTGTCAGAGAAGGATACCTGTGGAACTCCACACTTAGGTCCTTGAAAAATTGTACATTTGTTTACTTTCGTAGGATTTGTGTGTGAACAATGTTTACGTGTGCTTTTCAGTAGTGGCCGTGCGTTATTCCAGGATCATAGTCGTGTGTTTCTGTAAGATTTTTGTAGTATAATTCTTGTAAGTAGAGGGCTTATCATGTATTACCTTCGAACACACAAAGCCTAATCATTAATACATACAGATATAATTACATTTTGACAAGAAGTTGTGGTCATCTTCGTCTGCGAAAAACAAAACTAACACACATAAAGGAATACGTGTATATCATATATACTAATACACATGCATACACACACATACGCACGTCAACACACACACACACATACACACACACGTCTCGGTGGTGCGGTTGGTAGAGTCCCAGACTGTCAGTATGGAGGTACCGGTGGTACCGGGTTCAAATCCTGCCCAGGGGTGAAATTATTTCAGTATCGCTGCGCTTCGAGTCGTTACTCCAACTCTCGTGGGCGGGGAGTTGGGTGTGTGTGTGCGTGTAAGGTCATAGCATTACCCATAGATCGGTCATACGAGCTCTGAGCTCTCTTCCGGGAGGGAAATAGCTGTCGATCACGAGTCCAACACGTAATCCAAAGACCAAGGTGAATCACATATACATATATATGCACGTCCACACAAACACAAGCACACAAATAGGAATACACACGCACGTACATACACACTTATATTCTTATACATATTCACACGTGCACATATACCAACACGTTTATTGGAATTAAAAATTTCCTTTTAACAATTTCTTCGTTGACGTTCCTCTTAATTCATTTATTGTAAAGCCACCCTCTCATTATTCATTTTAATAACCATTATTGATGCAGAAACTCTGAAAACCATACTGTCATTTCCTCCATAAAAAAAAGGTCACACACTCACATTATCTCTTTCATCAAAAACAAGTTTTTGGCAACTCGGCAGAGAGACTGTCGAGAAACCCAAGGTTTCTTAGCCGACATGACGTCACCGCCAAGGTCAAAGGTTATCTCCAAAGGCAGGTCACACCATGCCCAGGTCTCTAATAACCGCTGATGACGTGCAGATATGACGTGATATCACACCCGTGACGTGAATCCGCAGCGTTGGGCGCGAGTGTTCACGATTTGGCCACAGATGGCCAAAGATGGCCCAACACACCTCAGGACTTTTATCGTGACTATATCGATATTCCCCTCCACCCTCCCAACCACTCCCTCCAGTTCTCTTCGTCCTGTCCCTCTCAGTCTTATATATACGTACATACGTACATTACATCGATGTATTCAACTATTCTATAAGTACGGTCTCTAGTAATCGTTCAAATGTACAAGTAATACAATTCCTTGTGGCGTAAAGGATCATAAACACACACACACACACACACACACACACACACACACAATACACACACACACACACACACACACACACACACACACACAACACACACACACACAGACGGGGAGTTGGAGGTTTGTGTGCGTGTAAGGTCACAGAATTACCCATAGATCAGTCATATATGAGCCCTGAGCTCTCTTGCGGGAGGGGAATAGTTGTCGATCACGAGTCCAACACGTGATCTAAGAAAAGACCATGGGGGAAAATGGATTATACCTTAACTAGGTCACACCAAACGACTTAATTCAGCTGAATAGAACCATGGGACTCAAGAAGATGATGTCTTTGTAACCAGCGCTTCCATCCCTTGGTAGCCTACATCATCTCGCGGTGGAATCCCCGAAGAGGGAAGGGAGAAGAGAGTGCATCAGATATTCTCTCTTCATTTATATATTTAATTCATTTTCAGATTGTATTTATATTTATTCTATTCATTTGTAGATGTTCTATCTATATATTTATGTTTATCTCATTCACTCATTTTATTTCGGTGGAGAAAACTCTTCAATCGTAATATACAAATTTCATCAATTCGATATTTTGTGTAAAGTGTCAGTGTGAATTTTGCAAAAATCTGGGTTGAATATCGAGTCAATTAGGAGTGAGACGGCGAAACTACTCAAGCCTTTATTGCACTGGATGAAACTGTAGAACGTCAGCTTGAGAGGCTATCACACTAGGCATCCACGGGCTTCACCTGCGCCGACAGCTGAGAGTCGTATATAGCAAAGCTGAATGATGAACGAAGATATTGTGAACCTAGACGAATGTTAGAAATACTGTTGACATGTTCTTAGAGAAGACTAGGTTTCTGTAAGCGAAGTCATGTTCTAGTTATTCAAACGGAGGTTGGAGATAGGATGTCGGTGGAAAAATTGCCCAGTGTGATCCACAAAGCAGCATTAGACATCGGCAAAAATCGGCACTTTTTTGATGAATCGGCAACGGCGAGAATATTATATATATATATATATATATTGACGATTCTCAAAAAAAGAAAGGAAATAAAGAAAAACTATCATCGCCGGTGCCGACTCATCTAAAAAGTGCCAATTCTTGCCGATGTCGATTAATCGGCACACCCCTAACTAAACACTTGACATTCTAATAACATGAAACACATACCATTTAATAACAACAGTAACGGTAGTAACAGAGGCAGTACCATCACACAAAAAATATATATATATATACGTCCACTAACAACAATGATGATAACAACAATGTAAGTGACTATAATGATGATCTACACATCCCTTCTTTCCTCCCGGGACTAAAGAATCTCAAAATATTATTCTAATTACGATCTTCATTATCGTTTCGCATCTATGTCGGATTCGCCTGAAGATGTTGGTCCCCGGAGAATTCCCTGAGGTACTCCACGCGTAGCCGACATTTGTTTCCAGGTATGTAATGGCTCCTACCTCCCTTTACCTCCTTCCCCCTCTTTTTCTTTTTGTCCTTAGTTGGGATATAATAAGGCTCATATTAATGCAATAATAAAACCCCGCCCTGACGCATTTTTCAGATTTTTTTTTTTTTTTCAAGTTTCGCGCAAAGTGTTTCGAACCCAAAGAGAGAGACGTCATCATAGGTTGGGGATAGGAAAAGGAGAGGGAAGGGAAATGAAGGGAAATAAAGGGAAGGGAAAGAGGAGGAGGGGTAGTGAGAAGGGGAGGTAGAGAGGAGGGGAGGTAGTTGTATGTTTAGGAAGAATGCAGAAGGGAGTGGTTGGAAGGAGAGGTGAGGGAATTGCAGAGGAAGAAGAGGAGGAGGAAGAGGGAAGAGAGAGAAAGGGGAAAGAGAGGAAATGAAAGAAGGAGGAGGGAGGGAGAGGGGGAAGGAAACAGGAAGAGAAGGTGAGGAAAGGGTAGGAAAAGGGGAGAGAAAGGGGAGGGAAGGAGAGGAAAGGGTAGGAAAAGTGGAGAGAAAGGAGAGGGAAAGGGAGAGAAAGGGGAAGGTAAAGGGGGAGAGGGGAAGGACAAGTGGGATGGAGAGAAGGGAAAGGGGAAAGAAAAGGGGGAGAAAAAGGGGGAGGAGGAGGTGAAGAGGAAGGGAGGAGGGGAAGTGGAAGAGAGAGGAAATGGGAGAGAGTGGAAGGGGAACAGGAGGATGAAGAGAGGGAAAATGATAGGGAAAGGGGTAGGAAGAGGGGGAAGGAAAGGGGTAGGAAGAGAAGGGGATAAAGAAGAGGGGGAGAGGGGAATAAGAGGGGGAGAGGGAAAGAAGAGGGGGAAGGAGAGGAAGAGGGGGAAGAAGTAGAAAAAGGAGGAGCTGTTTGGGAGGGGAAGGAAGAGGGGGAGAAGGGGGAAGGAGAGGGAGAGGGGGAGGAAGGAGAGGGAGAGGGGGAGGAAGGAGAGGGAGACGGGGAGCAAGGAGTGGGAGAGGGGGAGGAGGGAGAAGGGGAGAAGCTGGGGAGAGAAGGGAGAGGGGAAGCGGGGGAGAGAAAGAAGAGGTGGAAGGAGAGGGGGAGGAGGAGAAGAGGAATAAGTGGGAGGAGAGAAAGAAGAGGTGGAAGGAGAGGGGGAGGAAGGAGAGAGAAGGAAACGGGGGAGAGAAGGAATAGGTGGAAGGAGAGGGGGAGGAAGAAGAGAGAAGGAAGAGGTGGAAGGAGAGGGGGAGGAAGGAGAGAGAAGGAAATGGGGAGAGAAGGAATAGGTGGAAGGAGAGGGGGAGGAAGAAGAGAGAAGGAAGAGGTGGAAGGAGAGGGGGAGGAAGGAGAGAGAAGGAAATGGGGAGAGAAGGGAGAGGGGGAGATGGGAGAGGAAAAAGGAAAGGGAAAATGGGAGAGAAAAGGGGAGGGAGAGCATTAGGGAAAGGGAAGCGAAAATGGGAGGGAAGGTGGAGGCAATGGGTGAGAGGAAAGAGGAAGGCAAGGGAGAAGGGAACTGGAAGGAGAAGGGGAAGAAGAATAAGGGGAGGGGAAGAGGAAGAAGGGGATGGGGAGGGGAAAAAGGGTGATGGGGAAGGTGAAGAAGGAAAGGGGAAGGGATGAAGTGGAAAGGGAGTGAAAGGAAAGGGGAGGGGAAGGGAAAGGGAAGAAAAGTGGAAAGGTAGGAAAGGGGAAGGGAAGGAAAGGGAAGGAAAAGGGAAGAAAGGGGAAGAATGGGAAGGGGAAGAAAGGGGAGGGGGAGTGGAAGAAGGGAAGGAAAGGGAAAAAACAAGGATGAATGGAAAGGGAAAAAACAAGGATGAATGGGAAGGGGAAGGAGGTGAAGAGGAAGAAGGGGGAAGGGGAAGGAGGAGAAGGGGAAGGAGGTGAAGGGGAAGGAGGTGAAGGGGGAAGAGGGTGAAGGGGAAGGAGGTGAAGGGGAAAGAGGGTGAAGGGGAAGGAGGGTGAAGGGGAAGGAGGGTGAAGGGGGTGAAGGGGGAAGGGGGTAAGGGGGAAGGGGGTGAAGGGAAAGAGGGTGAAGGGGAAGGAGGTGAAGAGGAAGGAGGTGAAGGGGAAGGAGGGGGAAGAGGAAGAAGGGGGAAGGGGAAGAAGGGGGAAGGGGAAGAAGGGGAAGAAGGGGGAAGGGGAAGAAGGGGGAAGGGGAAGTAGGAGGAGGGGGAAGAAAGGGAAAGCGGAAGGGGAAGGAGGAAGGAGGAAGGAGAGGGAAGGGGAAGGAGGGGGAAGGTGAAGGAGGGGGAAGGGGAAGGAGGGGGAAGGGGAAGGAGGGAGATGGGAAAGAGGGGTAAGGGGAAGGAGGGAGAAGGGGAAGGAGGGGGAAGGGGAAGGGGGAAGGGGAAGGAGGGGAAGGGGAAGGAGGGGGAAGGGGAAAGAGGGGGAAGGGGAAAGGGGGAAGGGGAAAGAGGGGGAAGGGGAAAGAGGGGGAAGGGGAAGGAGGGGGAGGGGGAAGGGGAAGGAGGGGGAGGGGGAAGGGGAGGGGGAAGGGGAGGGGGAAGGAGGGGGAGGGGGAAGGAGGGGAAGGGGAAGGAGGGGGAAGGGGAAGTAGGGGGAAGGGGAAGAAAGGGAAAGCGGAAGGGGAAGAAGGGGTAGGTGGAAGAAGGGGGAAGGGAAGGGAAGAAGGGGGTGGGGAAGGGAAGGGAAGAAGGGGGTAGGGAAGGAAAGAAGTGGGAAAGGAAGGGAAGGAGGAAGGAAGGGAAGAAGAAGAAGGGGCAGGGGAAGAGAGGGAATAAGGGGAGGGAAAGGGAAGAAGGGGAGGTGAATGGAAAGTGGGAGGGAGAGAAGGGAAAGGGAAGTAGGGGGAGGGAAGAAAGGGAATGAGGTGGGGGAAGGAAAAAGGGGGGAAGGGAAGAAAGGGGAAAGGGAAGAAAGGGGAAAGGGAAGAAAGGGGGAAGGGAAGAAAGGGGGAAGGGAAGGGGGAAAGGGGCGGGAATGAAGACAAATTGATTATCACGACCGCTTTCACAAAGGAGGAGGAGGCGGAGGAGGAAGAGGAAGGGGAGGGGCGGAGGAGGAGGAGGTGGAGGACTAATAGACAAAGACGAAGAGGAGCAGAAGGAAAGAGGATGAGGAGTGGGAAGTAGAAGAGAATAGGAAAAGAGGAAGAAAATGAGGATTAAGAGGAAGAAAAAGAGCAGGAGAAAGAATAGGAAGAGGATAAAGAGAGGACGAAGAGAAAGGACGAATTAAAAGAACAAAGAGAAGACGGGAAAGAGAAAGAGGAGGAAGAGGAAGAAGAAAAGGATGAAGAGGAGGAAGAGGAGGAAGAGAAGGAAAAGAAAAGAGGAAAAGGAGGAGGAAGAAGAAAAGAATGAAGAGGAGGAAGCGGAAGAAGATAAAGGAGGAAAAGGAGGAGAAAAAGAAAGAGAAGGGAAAGAGAAGGAAAAGAAAAAAAGAGGAAAAGAAAAAAGAGGAGGAGGAAAAGAAGGAGGAAGAGAAAGAAGAAGAAAAGAAGGATAAGGAGGAGGAAGAGGAGGAAGACGAGAAGGAAGAGGAGGAAAAGGAGAAGGAAGAAGAGGAGGAAAAGGAGAAGGAAGAGGAAGAAGAGGAAGGGAAAGGAGGAAAAGAAGGACGACGAGGAGGAAAAGAAGAAGGAAAAGGAGGATCAGAAGAAGGAATAAGAGGAGGAGGAGGAGGAGAAGGAGGAAGGGGAGGAGGGGGAGGAGGAGGAGGAGGAGGAGGAGGAGGAGGAGAAGGGGGAGGAGGAGGAGGAGAAGGGGGAGGAGGAGGTGTAAGGGCATTGCGAGGGCGAACGAAGGCGGTGATCAGAGATGGCCATTAGATAGGAGCGGGTCCAGATGGTTCGCCCGATAGGACCCCAGTCAATAACCGGTAACCATGGCAACACCAAGTACCAGACACGTGACTGTCACCAGTCCGTCCGACACGAGAAATCAGTTTCCGAACCCGTGTCACTTGTCCGATCGCTTTGGGACCGACGGGTCACTTTGTGTTGAAAAAAATGTCCGTTCTGCCGAGTTCGGACGAGGAGCTTGTCATCATAGTGCTTGTTTTTTTTTATTTTTTATTATTATAACTATTATTGCTGGTGGTATCTGGTGCCCACGTCGTATATTTACGACCCGAACGAGCCTACGAGGTCGCAAAGTACTCCTTCATGTTGTAATTCTGCGACTTAAAGATACGAGCCTCCCTTGACTCTTTAGAAGATAACAATCAATTAAATGATCAATTAAAAAACAATTATGTTTAGCCTTTTCCACTATGGAGACGTCCTGTGTGTGCGTGCATGCATGCGTGTGTGTGTGTGTGTGTGTGTGTGTGTGTATGTGTGTGCGCGCGCGCTTAAGGTGACATTATTCATAGATCTGGCCATATACTCGTATGAGCACTGAGCTCTTATCCAGGATGATAATAGCTGTCGATTACGAGTACAACACGTAATCCAAAACCATAACGAAACGAAAAATAAATAAATAAAAATAAATAAAGATAAAAATAAAAGGGCTCCGTCTTGAAGAGAAGAATGTTGCTCTTCGCATTCAAATGTTGACGGGCGTGTTGCAGAATGTTGCACGACATCCGACGCAACAATGGCCCCGAGATAATAAGGGCTTATCTCGGCATCGACGGCCCCCATAAACATTTGATCGTTTCCGAGATGTATGTTTCGTCCACTACTCCGCCCGTGGCGGACCAATATTCTCCTTGTTTTGGGGTTCGAGTCTCATCATGAAATAACAAATTAGAATAGAATTATATTTATTCAACTACTTATTTGTATATACATAAGTTTATTTATATTTTCTATTAATATATAGTACAGTCATGTAAACAGATATAAACAATTTCACATACATGTACAATACACATACACACACACACACACACACACATATATATATATATATATATATATGCATGCATGTTTATACATGTATGCACAATACATTTTGCGCTGAGCGTTCGCGATCGTGTATCGATTATGCTATACTATTTAGCTGTTGTCATACGTCCATTTAAAAACTCGATGATGGAGTAACATTCGGTAACGTTTCCTCCACTTTTTTGCTCAGTAAGTCTAGAGTAGCAAGTCGTCTAGTCCAATCTAGTCTAGTCTGGAACCTCAATTGAACCCAATCTTTGCACATATCCCGGACCCATTGGTCAACAGATGGGTCCAACGGTCCATCAGACCAACTAGGTAACTTCCTTTACATTTTCCTCGCGGGCTTCTTCGTGGTGCAGAACATTCTACGTGTACATCTAGACCTGTAGCTGTTTCAGGTACTTGGCCTGACTAACTGTCGCGGAATACGGCGGCCGAGATTTGAAATTACCGTTTGCGGAGTCGCCCCAACGTCTTTAACGGTCATTAACGGAAATTTGAAACGGTTTATGGGTCTCATTTCGGCCCATCACGTCCCACAACTTACATCCGCTTCACACTGGGACGATTGTCGTCAATTGTTGCGAGTTCGAAAAGCTAGAAGACGGCTTTGTTTACATTACACTAGGTTTCCATAAGAACATCTCAACAATGTGTCTAACATTCGTTTTAAGTTTAACTTTTCTTAGGTCACCATTCAGGTTTTTAGTATACGACGCAAAGATAACTTGACATTTGGAGATTCGAAAAATAAAAGATTGTAATCAAAGTCGTTTCGACTCGAACGAACTCTCAATAGTTGACGAGAATATGACCAGTGTGATGCGGCCTTTACTCAATTCATCAGAAGTTCGTGCAAACTTGTTCTACAATGGCAGGCTCCCGGTTAAAGGAAGACGCTGTTCTTCTGAAACTAGTGTTTGAACTGGAAGTTGAAAAAAAAAGATACATAGCAGGCTCAAGATGTATAACATATGAATAGACAGTAAATATCAATATTCAATTAAGCGTTCCATTCTTGATCAACTTTGAACCTGGACAGCGAGAACAACATTAAGCAATTTTATAAAGGACATTAGTATTTATGGAAATTTTGTTTTTGGAAAAACACATGAAGAAGCTTGAGTAAAGTTTAGTAAATTGTTAACCTAAGAGTAGCAATCAATAAATAAGGGGAAAAACAAACAAACAAACAAACACACACACACACACACACAGTTTACATAACCAAAACATGCATTGGGAGTGTATCATATATACATACATTATGTATATATAAACATGCAAAAATATACAAATTGTCTACTTATGTACATCAATAGCCACATTCATACATATACATACACACTTCACATAAAAACAAAAGTTGAACTGACCTTGTAAAGACAATCACATCCAACTAGAACTCCATGAATTCTTAACTTGTCTGCAATTCCGACAATTATGTCTTCAGCCTCCTTCTCTCTCTCTCTCTCTCTCTCTCTCTCTCTCTCTCTCTCTTTTTTTTTTTGAGTGCTCACTTGTCTCGTTTCGATGAAATTGACAAGAGAAGTCATTTCCTCAAACTGCTTCATTTGGTGATGTTATTTTTTTTCCTAAAGATCGATTTTTTTTCTTCAGAAAATGGCTTCAATTGGCAATACCCAGGACGTTTTTTTTTTAAGATTGATGTATACTGCAATTTCCTTGTTACCGTTAACATCTCAAAACTGATTTATTATTAAAAGTGTTCAGATCGACTTTATCGTCAATTTTGCCCAATTTGGTCCGAAGCAGACGACAGGCTGTGATATCCTTTTTTTTTTTTTTTTTTTTTTTATGCGGGGGGGGGGGGGGAAGTGGAGATCGACAATTGTCGTGATCAATTTCGTGCGTTCTACCAAATAGAATAAAACAACATAAAAATTAGTAAAAATAATAATATTGATAATAGAATAGATCATAACAGGTAATAATAGCTGAATAAATGAAACAGAAAAATATAATGAAAAAAAAAAAATTGCATGGCTTTATTACATATGAACTGGAAGTTATTTTACAAAAAAAATTCATAACTTCCAAGATTATTCACAAGCCTTTAACTGTTTTATATAAATACAAAATCACCATACGTTTTCCAGGAAACAAAAATAAACAAATCTATGAATAAATACACATTTTTCCGTAAATTCTGCATATTTGATTGATTCATTTATTGAATAAATACTATTCATTTACTTATTCGATTCATTTATTTATTTCAATGTAGACGATTCTAATCTTCAACACACTCAAACTATTTCAAAATCTTGGAAATCTCGTTCATTCCAGATGACGTCATACAATTTCGTCAAGTAGAGGGAAAACCCTCATCCACTCCCCCACACGTTGATATGATTCATGTCACGTGATACTCCTTCATGTATACATGTGTACATGTGAACGTGTGTGTACATGATATATCTATGTCGTGAACACTGCAGAATATGACGTTTTGATTTTGTCTTGTCTTGTATATTTATTTGTATCTAAGATCAAGAAGGCTCGTTAGAATTGCAAGTCATACCATATCACTGTCCAAAAAGCATATGCGTGCATGCATGCACACACGCACGCACGTACGCACGCATACGCACACACACACACACACACACACACACACACACACAGACACACACACACACACACACACACTGCACATGTACATGCATTGCCATACGTGATACTTACATATTCAGTATATAAGTATTATAGTATACAACACATACATGAATACAGGAACGAACGCACACACACACACACACACACACACACACACACACACACAAAGTATCCACATTTCATACATTCTTTGCAAAATTGAAACATAATCACCAAAATTCTACATTTGAGCATACAGTTACTAATAACCTGGACAGTGAATACATTCTGTGAAATCACAATCTATTATATTCAAACAGTTGACTGAAGTCTTATTCCAATTAACATAAATTACAACGTAAACCATAAATTATAGCGAAATTAACTATCTACTACATTTATGACCAAATTCAATTGCATTTAAGGTCTGAGACCAATTCTAAAATATATCATTTGGCAAACGATTCCTAATGCAGTCGTACTATACAAAAACACCCGCTCAGTTAAGTTCAATTATCAGGAAAAAATCCGAAATTGATCTACGCATTATCTGAAGTATTGCATGAAGGTTGTTCAAGAAGAGGAGGAGGAAGAGGAACAAGAAGAAGAGGAAGAGAAAAAAGAGGAAGACGAGGAATAACAAGAAGATGAAGAAAAGGAACAAGAAGAGGGAGAGGAAGAAGAAAAACAACAAGAAGAGGAAGACGAGGAACAGCAAGAAAAAGAGAAAGAGAAAGCGCAAGAGGAAGTAGAAGAAGAGGAAGAGGAAGAGGAAGAGGAAGAAAAGGAGGACGAGGAAGAAGGGGACGAGGAAGAAGAGGACGAAGAAGAGGACGAAGAAGAGGATGAGGAAGAAGAGGACGAGGGAGAAGAGGACGAGGAAGAAGAGGACGAGGAAGAAGAGGACGAGGGAGAAGAGGACGAGGGAGAAGAGGACGAAGGAGATGAGGACGAAGGAGATGAGGACGAGGAAGAAGAGGACGAGGAAGAAGAGGACGAGGAAGAAGAGGACGAGGAAGAAGAGGACGAGGAAGAAGAGGACGAGGAAGAAGAGGACGAGGAAGAAGAGGACGAGGAAGAAGAGGACGAGGAAGAAGAGGACGAGGAAGAAGAGGGAGAGGAAGAAGAAAAACAACAAGAAGAGGAAGACGAGGAACAGCAAGAAAAAGAGAAAGCGCAAGAGGAAGTAGAAGAAGAGGAAGAGGAAGAGGAAGAAAAGGAAGAAAAGGAGGACGAGGAAGAAGGGGACGAGGAAGAAGAGGACGAAGAAGAGGACGAGGAAGAAGAGGACGAGGGAGAAGAGGACGAGGAAGAAGAGGACGAGGAAGAAGAGGACGAGGAAGAAGAGGGCGAGGAAGAAGAGGACGAAGGAGATGAGGACGAAGGAGATGAAGACGAGGGAGATGATGACGAGGGAGAAGAGGACGAGGGAGAAGAGGACGAGGAAGAAGAGGACGAGAAAGAAGAGGACGAGGAAAAAGAGGACGAGGAAGAAGAGGACGAGGAAGAAGAGGACGAGGAAGAAGAGGACGAGAAAGAAGACGAGAAAGAAGAGGAAGAGGAAGAGAAAGAGGAAGAAGAGAAGAGAAAAAAACATATGTGGTATTCTCAACCTTTAGTGTATTAGCACATATAATCGATTAATGAATAATAATGAATAATTGACAGTATTTTTTCTGAACAACAAAGAACATTTTATGTAGCTGGAGAGACTGAGGTGAGGGGATGAAAACGAGCCTCAACCCAAACTCTATTTTTTCACAAATGAGCACACAAGCAAATAAATAAATGAATAAATATATATATATATATATATATATATATATATATATATATATTTATATATATATATATACACACAAGACTTAAAATTTATATGACTTGTTGGATGTAGCGGTATATATTGGGCGACAGAACATTTGTACACCTGCACCCCCGTGTCGAAATGCGTCTGGTTTTCTAAGGCTCCCCCTCCTCACACACACGAGAATAGGCGAAGTCTGGACATAAAGAAAAAAAGAAAAAAGAAAAAAGAAAAAGAAACAGCGGCAACTCGCATCAATGAAGCCATTAGCCAACAAGTCGCCTGCGCAGCTGCTGATAGCCGTCCTCTCCCTCCCCTCCCCCTCCCTCTCTCTCTCTATCCCCTCCCTTCTCTCCTCTCCCTCTCTCTATCCTCTCCCTTCTCTCTCCTCCCTCTCTCTATCGTCTTCCTTCTCTCCTCTCCCTCTCTCTATCGTCTTCCTTCTCTCCTCTCCCCCTCTCTTTATCCTCTCCCTTCTCTCCTCTCCCTCTCTCTCTATCCTCTCCCTCTCTCTTCCCTCTCCCTCCCTCTCTCTTCCCTCACCCTCCTTCTCTCTTCCCTCCCCCTCCCTCTCTCTTCCCTCACCCTCCCTCTCTCTTCCCTCAATCTCCCTATCTCTTCCCTCACTCTCCCTCTCTCTCTTCTCTCCAATCCCTCGCTCTCTTCTCTCACATCCCTCTCTCGCTGTCTTCTCCTTCACCCTTCTTCTCTTCTCTTACCTTTCCTCTCTCTTTCTCTCCTCCCTCCCTCTCTCCTTTCCCTCTTCTTTTCTCTCCCTCTATATCCTTTCCCTCACCTTCCCTCTCTCTTCACTCATCCTCCCTCTCTCTTACCTACCCTCCTCCCTCTCTATCCTCTCCCTCACCCTCTTTCTCTCTCTTCATTCACCATCCCTCTCTATTCCTTCCCCATACTCACTCTCTCCCCTCCCTCACCCTAAATTTCTCTTCCCTCTCTCCCTCCCCTCCCTCCCTCTCCTCTCCCTCACCTTCTCTTTCTCTTCCCTCTCTCTCCCTCTCCTCCCTCCCCCACTCCTCTCCCCTCCCTCTCTCTTCCCTCACCCTCCCTCTCTATCCTCTCTCTCACCCTCTCTCTATCTTCCCTCACCATCCTTCCCTCTTTCCTCCCCTACCTCTCTCTCCCTCACACTTTCTCTTCCCTCTCCTCCCTACCCTCTCCCTCTCTTCTCCCTCTTTCTCTATCCTTTCCCTCACCCTCCCACTCTCTCTCCCTTCCCTTTCTATCTCTCTCTCCTCTCCCTTACCATCTTTCTCTTCCCTCGCCCCCTCTCTCTTCTCTCTCTCTATCCTCACTTTCACCCTCCCTATCTCTTCTCTCTCCTTCCCCTCTCTCTATCATCTTCCTCACCCTCCTTCTCTCGCCCCTCACCCTCCCTTTCTCTTTTCTCCCTCCTTCTCTCTCTCCTCCCTCTCACATTTCCTCTCTCTTCCTTCATCCTCCCTCTCTTTCCTCCCCTCTCTACCTCTCTATCCCCTCCCTCCCCCTCCCTCTCTCTTCCCTCACCCTCCTTATCTTTTTTCTCACCTTCCTCCTTCTCTCTCTATCCTTCCCCTCACCCTCCCCCTCTCTTCCTTCACCCTCCCTCTCTCTCTCTCTCTCTCCTCTCCCTCTCTCTCTTCCCTCCCCTCCCTCACCCTCACCCTCTCCCCTCTCTCTGACCCTGCCCCCTGCCCTTATATTTTTTGCTCAGCGTTCTTGGCCTTTTCTTCTCTGTGCTTCACCACCGAAAACAAAGGCGGAATCGATCGCATATCCGCCCATTGAGCGAGATTAAATCACTCAAACAAAATCCACAAACAAAAATCCAGTGCAAAATCAACAACCAATCAACCAAATCTTCATACTTATTCTATTTCTCACACATACACATACGCACACACGCACACGCACACACACACACACACACACGCACACACACATTGAAATAATTTCAGTATCGCTGCGCTTAGGGTTGTTACTCCAACTCTCGTGGGCGGGGAGTTGGGGGTGTATACGAGTGTAAGGTCACAGTATTACCCATAGATCGGTCATACGAGCTCTGAACTCTCATCCGGGAGGTTAATAACTGTCGATCACGAGTCTAACACGTGATCCAGGACCATGGTAGTGAATCACACACACACACACACACACACACACACACACACACACACACACACACACACACACACACACACACACACACACACACACACACATACACACACATACACACACACACTTTCCCTTCCTCCCTCCCTCTCTCCCTTTCAACTCCCTTACCCTCCCTCACTCCCTTACCCTCCCTCACTCCCTCAGGTCCTCCCTCAGGATGAGTTTTTACGTTAGAATTCATTAAACGACCAATCAGAGCACAAGTGGACTCGAACCCGACATTCTTGTCAATTCTGGAGGTCGCACTGCGCAGTGGGGCACCTCTACGCAGTTTCTGGTCCGCGGCCGCGCAACGCGGGAGCAATTAGTCCGGCCAAGCTGAAAGGGTCCTTAATATCGAATTAAACCATCCGGCATTCGCCAGAATAAAATTAGTAAAGACTTTAGATGTTTAATGATATTCAGTTCTTTGAAGCTGAGAGAATCAGCAGACTCTACAAATTATGGAGCATGGGTCATGTACATACGACACAATGGACTCTACATATCCAATCGATACTGATTAAAATCAACCGAACATATGAAACACCGACGTGACAAATAGTGATATACAAAAATATGTACCTACTATTTTGAGAGAGAGAGAAAGGAAAGAGAGGAAGAAAGAGGGAGGCAGAGAAAGAGGGAGGCAGAGAGAGAGGGAGGCAGAGAGAGAGGGAGGCAGAGAGACGGGGGAGACAGAGAGGGGGGGAAGCAGAAAGAGAGGGGAGGCAGAGAGAGAGGGGGAGACAGAGAGAGAGGGGGAGGCAGAGAGATAGGGGGAGGCAAAGAGAGATAGGGGGAGGCAGAGAGATAGGGGGAGGCAAAGAGAGATAGGGGGAGGCAGAGAGAGAGGGGGAGGCAGAGAGAGAGGGGGAGGCAGAGAGAGAGGGAGGCAGAGAGAGAGGGGGAGGCAGAGAGGGGGAGGCAGAGAGGGAGGGGGAAGAGTGGGGGAGAGGGATTGGGGAGTGGGGGAGAGGGATTGGGGAGGGAGGGAGGGGGAGAGAAGGGAGGGAGGGGGAGGAAGGGGGAGAGAAGGGAGGGAGGGGGAGGGAGAGGAGGGAGTGGGAGAGAATGGAGGGAGGGGGAGAGAAGGGAGGGAGGGGGAGGAAGGGGGAGAGAAGGGAGGGAGGGGGAGGGAGGGGGATAGAAGGGAGGCTAGGGGAGAGAGGGGAGGGAGGGGGAGAGAGGAGAGGGAGGGGGAGAGAGGAGAGGGAGGGGGAGAGAGGGGAGGGAGGAGGAGAAAGGGGAGGGAGGGGAGAGAGGGGAAAGGGGGGGAAGAGGGGAAAGAGGGGAGAGAGGGGAAAGAGGGGAAAGAGGGGAGAGAGGGGAAAGAGGGAAGGGAGGGGGTGAGGGAAAAGGTGGTGGGGTGAGGGAAAAGGTGGTGGGGTGAGGGAAAAGGTGGTGGGGTGAGGGAAAAGGTGGTGGGGTGAGGGAGGGGGAGAGAGGGGTGAGGGAGGGGAGAGGGGGGAGGGGGGGGGAGAGGGGGGAGAGAGAGGGGTGAGGTGAGGGTAGAGGGGGGAGAGGGAGGGGTGAGGGGGGAGAGGGAGGGGGAGGGAGGGGGGAGAGGGAGGGGTGAGGGAGGGGAGAGGGGGGAGAGGGAGGGGAGAGGAGAGAGGGAGGGGGAGAGGGGAGAGGGAGGGGGGGGGAGAGGGAGGGGGGGGGGAGAGGGAGGGGGAGAGGGAGGGGGGGAAGGGGAGTTGGTGGGGAGAGGGGGAGGGAGGGAGGACAGAGGGAGAGGGAGGGGTAGACGGAGGGGGGGGAGGGGGGAGGGGGGAAGAGGGAGGGGGAAGAGGGAGGGGGGAGAGGAAGGAGGGGAGAGGGAGGGGGAGGGGGGGAGAGGGAGGGAGGGAGAGGGAGGAAGGGGGAGTGAAGGAAAGGGGGAGGGGGGGGAGAGGGAGGGAAGGGAGAGGGAGGGGGGGAGGGGGGAGTGAGGGAAGGGGGGGAGGGAGGGGAGAGGGGGGGGGGGAGTGAGGGAGGGAGGGGGAGGGGGAGAGAGAGGGAGGGGAGAGGGAGAGAAGGGAGAGGCAGGGAGGGGAGAGGGAGAGAGAGAGCGAAGGGGAGAGGGGGGGGGGGGGGAGGGGGAGGGGGGGGAGAGGGAGCGAAGGGGAGAGGGAGCGAAGGGGAGGGGGGGAGAGGGAGAGCGAGGGGGAGAGGGGGAGAGGGGAGCGAAGGGGAGAGGGGAGAGGGGGGGAGAGGGAGCGAAGGGGGAGGGGGAGAGGGGGGGGAGAGGGAGGGGGGAGAGGGAAGGGAGGGAGGGAGGGGGGAGAGGGAGGAGGGAGGGAGGGGGGAGGAGAGGGGGGGAGAGGGAGAGGGAGGGAGGGAGAGGGAGGGAGGGCGAGGGGGGGGGCGAGGGAGGGGGGGGGGAGAGAGGAGGGAGGGAGGAGGGCGAGAGAGGGAGGGAGGGGGGGGAGAGAGGGGAGGGGGGGGGGGGGGGGGAGAGGGGGGGGGGGGGAGGGGGGAGGGAGGGAGGGAGGGGGAGAGGGAGGGAGGGGGAAGGGGTGGGGGGGGAGGGAGAGGACCGGGAGGGGAAGGGAGAGGGGGGGGGGGAGGATAGGGAGGGGGAGGGGGGGAGGGAAGGGGAGGGAGGGGGAAGGGTAGGGAGAGGGAGGGGGAAGGGTAGGGAGAGGGAGGGGGAAGGGTAGGGAGAGGGAGGGGGAGGGGGCGGGAGGGGGGGGGGTAGGGAGAGAGAGGGGGGGTAGGGAGTGGTGGAGGGGGGGGGAGAGGGAGGGGGGTAGGGAGAGGGTGGGGGGGGGGTAGGGAGAGGGAGAGGGGGGTAGGGAGAGAGAGAGAGGGGGTAGGGAGAGGGAGAGAGGGGGTAGGGAGAGAGAGAGAGGGGGTAGGGAGAGGGAGAGAGGGGGTAGGGAGAGAGAGGGGGTAGGGAGAGAGAGGGAGGGGGGGGGGGAGGGGAGGGAGAGGAAGGGAGGGGGTAGGGAGAGGAAGGGAGGGGTAGGGAGAGGAAGGGAGGGGGTAGGGAGGGAAGGGAGGGGTAGGGAGAGGAAGGGAGAGGGGGGGGAGAGGGAGGGAGGGGGGGAGAGAGGGAGAGGGGGGGGGGGGAGGGAGGGGGGGGGGGAGAGGGGGGGAGGGGGGGGGAGGGAGGGGGGGTAGGAGGGAGGGAGGGAGGGGGTAGGGAGAGGGAGGGGGGGGGGGGAGGAGGGGAGGGGGGTAGGGAGAGGGGGGGGGGTAGGGGTAGGGGGGAGGGAGGGGGTAGGGAGAGGGAGGGGTAGGGAGAGGGAGGGGGTAGGGAGAGGGAGGGGGTAGGGGGGGGGGGGGAGAGAGGTGAAGAGGGAGGGAAGGGAAGAGGGAGTGGGAGGAGGGAGGGGGGGGGAGGGAGTGGGAGGGGAAGGGAGAGGATAGGGAGAGGGAGAGGGGGTAGGGAGAGGGAGAGAGGGGGTAGGGAGAGGGAGAGAGGGGGTAGGGAGAGGGAGAGAGGGAGGAGGGAGAGGGAGGGAGTAGGGAGGGGTAGGGAGAGGGAGGGGGGAGGGAGGGGGGAGGGAGGGGGGAGGGAGAGGGAGGGAGGGGGTAGGGAGAGGGAGGGGGTAGGGAGAGGGAGGGGGTAGGGAGAGGGAGTGGGTAGGGAGAGGGAGTGGGTAGGGAGGGGAAGGGAGAGGATAGGGAGAGGGAGGGAGAGGGAGGGAGAAGATAGGGAGAGGGAGGGAGGGGGTAGGGAGAGGAAGGGAGGGGGTAGGGAGAGGGAGGGAGGGGGTAGGGAGAGGGAGGGAGGGGGTAGGGAGAGGGAGGGAGGGGGTAGGGAGAGGGAGGGAGGGGGTAGGGAGAGGGAGGGAGGGGGTAGGGAGAGGGAGGGAGGGGGTAGGGAGAGGGAGGGGGTAGGGAGAGGGGGTAGGGAGGGGAGAGAGGTGAAGAGGGAGGGGAGAGAGGTGAAGAGGGAGGGGAGAGAGGTGAAGAGGGAGGGGAGAGAGGTGAAGAGGGAGAGGGAGGGGAAGAGAGAGAGGGAGGGGAAGAGGGAGAGCGAGGGGAAGAGGGGGAGGGAGGGGAAGAGGGGGAGAGGAAGAGGGCGAGGGAGGGGAAGAGGGAGAGCGAGGGGAAGAGGGGGAGGGAGGGGAAGAGGGGGAGGGAGGGGAAGAGGGGGAGGGAGGGGAAGAGGGGGAGGGAGGGGAAGAGGGGGAGGGAGGGGAAGAGGGGGAGGGAGGGGAAGAGGGGGAGGGAGGGGAAGAGGGGGAGGGAGGGGAAGAGGGGGAGGGAGGGGAAGAGGGAAGAAGGGAAGAGGGGAGGGGAAGAGGGGAGGGGAAGAGGGGAGGGAAAAGGGAGGAAGGAAAGAGGGGAGGAGAAGAGGGAGGAAGGAAAGAGGGGAGGAGAAGAGGGAGGAAGGGAAGAGGGGAGGGGAAGAGGGAGGAAGGGAAGAGGGGAGGGGAAGAGGGAGGAAGGGAAGAGGGGAGGGGAAGAGGGAGGAAGGGAAGAGGGGAGGGGAAAAGGGGGAGGGGAAAAGGGGGAGGGGAAGAGGGAGGAAGGGAAGTGGGAGGAAGGGAAGAGAGAGGAGGGGAAGAGGGAAGAGGGAGGAAGGGAAGAGGGGAGGGGATAGAGCGGAGGGGAAAAGGGGGAGGGGAAAAGGGGGAGGGGAAGATGTGGGAGGGGAAGAGAGGGGAGGGAAAGGAAGGGGAGGGGGAGAGGGGGGAGGGGAGAGAGGGAGTGGGAGAGGGAGAGGGGAGAGAGGGAGAGAGAGAGAGAGAAGAGAGTGGGAGAGAGAGAAGAGAGGGGGAGAGAGAGAAGAGAGGCGAGTGAGAGAAGGAGAGGCGTGAGAGAGAAGAGAGAGAGAAGAGAGGCAAGTGAGAGAGAGAGAGGCGTGAGAGAGAGAGAGAAGAGAGGCGTGAGAGAGAGAGAGAAGAGAGGAGTGAGAGAGAGAGAGGAGAGAGGAGTGAGAAAGAGAGAGAGAGAGAGAGAGTGGAGTGAGAGAGAGAGTGGAGTGAAAGAGAGAGTGGAGTGAGAGAGAGAGGGGAGTGAGAGAGAGAGGGGAGTGAGAGAGAGAGGGGAGTGAGAGAGAGAGGGGAGTGAGAGAGAGAGGGGAGTGAGAGAGAGAGGGGAGTGAGAGAGAGAGGGGAGTGTGAGTGAGAGAGGTGAGTGAGAGAGAGTGAGTGAGAGAGAGGGGAGTGAGAGAGAGAGAGGGGAGTGAGAGAGAGAGGGGAGTGAGAGAGAGAGGGGAGTGAGAGAGAGAGGGGAGTGAGAGAGAGGGGAGTGAGAGAGGGGGGAGTGAGAGAGAGAGGGGAGTGAGAGAGAGAGGGGAGTGAGAGAGAGAGGGGAGTGAGAGAGAGAGGGGAGTGAGAGAGAGAGGGGAGTGAGAGAGAGAGGGGAATGAGAGAGAGAGGGGAATGAGAAAGAGAGGAGTGAGAGAAAGAGAGGAGTGAGAGAAAGAGAGGAGTGAGAGAAAGAGAGGAGTGAGAGAGGGGAGTGAGAGAGAGGAGTGTGTGTGTGTGTGTGAGAGAGAGGAGTGTGTGTGTGTGAGAGAGAGAGAGGAGTCTGTGTGTGTGTGAGAGAGAGAGGAGTGTGTGTGTGTGTGAGAGAGAGAGAGGTGTGTGTGTGTGTGTGTGTGTGTGTGTGTGTGTGCGAGAGAGAGAGAGAGAGAGAAGGTGTGTGTGTGTGTGTGAGAGAGAGAGAGAGGTGTGTGTGTATGAGAGAGAGTGAGAGAGAGAGAAGGTGTGTGTGTGTGTGTGTGTGTGAGAGAGAGAGAGAGAGAGAGAGAGAGAGAGAGAGAGAGAGAGAGAGAGAGAGAGAGAGAGAAGTGAGCGAAAGGAGTGAGTGAGAGGAGTGAGCGAGAGGAGTGAGAGAGAGGAGTGAGCGAGAGGAGTGAGAGAGAGGAGTGAGAGAGAGGAGTGAGAGAGAGGAGTGAGAGAGAGGAGTGAGCGAGAGGAGTAAGAGAGAAAAAAGGAAGAGAAAAAAAGGAAGAGAGAAAAATGAAAAAGAAAAAAGGAAGAGAAAAAAAGGAAGACAGGGAGGGAGACAGGGAGGGAGGGAGAGAGGGAGAGAGGGAGAGAGGGAGAGAGGGAGGGAGAGAGGGAGGGAGAGAGAGAGGGAGGGAGGGAGGGAGAGAGAGAGGGAGGGAGGGAGGGAGGGAGGGAGGGAGAAGGGAGGGAGGGAGGGAGGGAGAAGGGAGGGAGGGAGGGAGAGAGGGAGGGAGGGAGAGAGGGAGGGAGGGAGGGAGGAGGGAGGGAGGGAGAGGGAGGGAGGGAGAGGAGGGAGGGAGGGGGGAGGGAGGGGGGAGGGAGGGAAGGGGAGAGGGAAGGAGAGGGGAGGGAGGGAGGGAGGGAGAGAGAAAAAAGGGAGAGAGATAGAAATATAGACGAGGAAGACATAGAGATAGATAGATAGATAGATAGAGAGAGAGAGAGAGAGAGGGAAAGATAAGAAATAGAAATTGAGAAAGATAGAGAGAACGAGAAAGAGGGAGACAAAGATAGAAACATGAGAAATTACCTATAAGCAATCGTCTACTCCTTGGCATACCTACATATTCATACGTTCTTCGAATTACAGTTCATTACAGAAACATTTCTTCCTCCTCCTGAGACTCGGAGCATCCGGAGAGATTCCGGAAGGCCACATTCTGGAGGTTTTTGTCGGTCCGGGAGACTAATTCAACGTGTTATCTCTGCGCATCTCTACGTTATCTCTCCATCTCCCTCGGGTTTTCTCAAAATCACATTTTTGTTTCTCCGGCATCAGAAGCCTTTTTTTTTTTTTTTTTTTTTTTTTTTTTTGGGGGGGGGGGGGGGTTACTGATGTACTTCTTTAAGAACTACACGGATACGTTTCTCTGTAATACCGTGGTTTCTTCATCTTAAGAACACGTATACAAATTTAACATCGACAGTATTTCGGATGGTAAGGAGCTTACGCCAGGAGGCGCTGAATAGCTACGTCCGAAGCATTTACTTTTGCCCTATGCTACATACAGACTGTTGGGGGCAGGTAACAGTCACTGCTGGAAATTGGAGGTAAGGGCAGGATTCGAACCCACAGCTAAGCGAATGCGAGACCACTAGGCTTCTGATGACGTCACAAATTGCAATGACGTTTTTCAAACGAGACGAGAGGGTAGCAGACTAGACTCGTATTCTTGAGTTCCCGAGTTCGAATATCCGTGACTGCTGGATTTGAATATATACTCACACACACACACACACACACACACACACACACACACACACACACACAAGTACCAAAGGTCTTTTTTCTTCGTAAAGGGTTTTCCAGGTCAAAGCACATTCTCACTACATACGCTTTAAAACCCGTTTCCTTCTGAATACATATACAAGTACACACATACATGTGCCAAAGCCTTTTTACCCTTCATAAGAGGGTAGCCGATTCAAAGATCACACACACTGCATACACGTTAAAATCTACTTACTGCCCTTTCCCGTCTTAGTGCTTCGTGGACGAAAGTCCCATCCCTTACTCCCGCCACTGTGTTCAGGTCGAAGGCAATGGAGTGGTAGTTACTGTTATTCCCTGCTCATTGAACTTAAGCCTATGTTCATTTATGGTAGCAATACCGATAAAACAAAAGACGTACAAAGTAACATATACAATTATTTACAAAATTGCAAAAATATTACCGTAACGTGAAATACATTAAAAAATAGGAAGGGGGATATATGTATTAGATATATAACAAATTATATTTACGAACAACTAGAGAAACATCAATTATTCATACTGTAAATTGTGATATGGTTTAACGTCACAAACTCCTTCCATCGAAAGGCTAGGACGGTGCCCCTTCCAGAGGACTTTGTAGTGTGAATTTCAATGAACCATGCCCTTGGTTCAACTTCGCCGGTGGCAGGATTCGAACCGCCATCCCCTCGACCTTCATCGCAAGTAACGACGCCCTAACCTGCTCAGCCAGCGATTTGTGAATTGTAGTCATCTCAAAAACGTGAAATGTACTTAAAAAGATGGAAAGGATAATAACTATGTATAAAAGACATGAAAATTATATCAAAGAATATTTTTTTATCGGGGCTTACGTAAATACCATTGCATTTCTCAAATAACACCAACAATCATGGGCGAAGACGCAAAGTACGAACAATTCCAAAAAACATGAAGATCAGATAAGAAAAAAAAAATCCCTTCTTAAAAATTGTATCGAAAATATTTCAATCATTTTACTTATTGTTATCGTGGGAATTACAATTTCCGATAAAGAGAATTAATAACTTCTGGTATTTAATTCGCAGCTGACAATTCACAATTCATTCTCTCCCTATGGCGCTGATGTCGACGTTCGTAATGGGAATATGGAATATAATGGTAGGTATGAGTTAGCGGATAGTGTATATATGTATATATCTATATCTATATATATATCTATATATCTATATATATATAGATATATCTATATATATATATATATATATACATATAATACACACACACACACACATTACAAAATAAAATTGATCTAGTCCTGAAGTTAACACAAGTGTATGATTTCAATGTATCACTTGATCATTTACGCACATGCACACACAATACACATACAAATATATACACACACGATGTGTGTGCACGTATATATATATATACATATACTTTATATATATATATATATATATATATATATACACATATGCTTGCTTGTGTATGTAAGACAGAAGAGTGGTAGGTTGGTGAGGCAAACACAGAACTGTTGGAGCTTTATCACTGAATTTTCATCCTCACTCTGAAGACGTCCTGGTGACGACGAAACGCTTGATAAAACTCCTACAGTTCTTTGTGTTTATTTTGCCACCGTACCACTTATACATACATATACATTACCACACACTGAATGGTCTCTAGTAAGTAATTTTCATCTTATTAACCACATTAAGTTAATGTGGTTAAGATGAAAAACCCATGTACTGGGGGCCATTCAATGTGTGTTGTAATACTATCCCACTTGTGTACATACTACCAATGGCTAATCATGGCTGGGGTGGGTTGAGTATAAAATTCGTGTAAATATACGTAACTCAAGCATACATATATAAAAAATTGTATTCAACTTATATCCCTCTTGATAGCGCAACTGCTTAAGTTACTGTCCATTTGGCATGTATCGGCTAGGTTCGAGTCCTAGGCCCGACAGCGTATCAGTTTCCGAATGTCCCCATCGAGCGCTTGTTAGTTTCGATCGTGTTTGCAAGGAATTAAAATGCAAAAAGTTAATGTGGTTGATAAGACGAATACGTATACATATGTGCACATTACTACCGGGATACTTTATTCAGATAAAATCGACCCCCGGAAGAAGGTCGTATTCGTTCTGATCTGGTGTACAGTCACTAGAGAAAGTCATGTCGAACGACAACAGTTGGCGCCATTACTATGCGGTCAAACGCCGACGGTACCTTTATTTTTTTTTTTTTTTTTTTTTTTTTTTTTTTTTTTTTTGCGGTATGGAGACGCACCTCCTCCACGTCTGTTCCGGGAATTGATCGACGATTTTATTCAGTTCAGTATCCTTCACGATTAAGACAAATCCTCTCTTTCTCAAGCTTTGGGCATCTCCTATCAGTTCAAGCGTCTGGTTGCAGTCCAATTTATCAGAGGAAGACACGCTAAGAAAGACATGAATATAAATGTGCACATAGTTAAAAAAAATTAACTATATGGAGATGTACAAATGTTTCATATGATATTTTGTATGTGTATGTAGGTGTGTGCGTCCGTGTGTGTGCATACATGCGTGTGCGCGTGTGCGTCCGTGTGTATGTGTATGTATGTATGTATGTGTGCATACATGTGTGCGCGTGTGCGTTCGTGTGTATGTGTGTGTATGTATGTATGTATATATGTGTGCATACATGTGTGCGCGTGTGCGTCTATGCACGCGTGTGCGCCCGTGTGCGTCTAAGCACGCGTGCGTCTAAGCACGCATGTGCGTCCGTGTGTGTGTGTGTGTGTGTGTGTGTGTGTGTGTGTGTGTGTGTGTGCGCGCTCTTGTGCGCCCGCATGTGCGTGTATGTTCACTAATAAATGTTCAACATGGTGTGTTTGTGTGCGTGCGTGACATCATACTTGCTTACGTGCGTGCGTTTATGCGTGTCGTTAGCGTGCCTATGGTTCCTATCTCTGTGTTGACTGAGGCACGGGCACGTACCCAGGCCCTCCTTCCTCGACAGACTCTCTCCTAGTATGCACAGGCATGCTGCTCCATACTGACCGAAATAAAATATCATGCTGTGCATACGTGTCCTTTTAAAGAATGGTTCGTTATGCTAGACACCTTTACCACATGCTGATAGACAGAAGTGCTGGTAAAATGCAGTCCATGCTGAAACTTGTTACACCATTTTGCTGCATCATGACGATTTATACTGCATTGTAATTAATCATGTTGAATATATTTAGTGATATAGTAAGCATATTTCATTAAACTAAATTAAAGCTAGTAAGCATTTTTAAACATTATATATACATATGTATATACGTACACGCATACATATGGATATTCCTTTATGTATTTTCATGTATAAATGTGAATAGGGAAGATGTCGGTCGAATTGACAAATTATTTACAACAACAAAAACGAACAAAAACATAAAGAAACCCATGTACGTATACGCGCGTGTACACATCCACACCCACCCACCCACCCACACACACACACACACAAAGCCTCTTGACCTGCGAATTTAAAAACCGAAGCCTTCTATCAGGATGCATAATTAAAAACTAATAAAATCAGAAAACAAATGAAGCTTTAATGCCTCGAAGATTTCATAACGAGTCTGTGTTTATGATCCCGTCGGTGTGGCAGCAGCTGCCCTGACGACCTCAGCTTGATGACGATAAACAAAAGTTTTTTCTCGACCGAGGCTTAGTCAGTGAAGCTTTAATGGACATCATACATGAATTAATTATTTATTATTTTTTTTTTTGTCGAGGTTTATTTACATGGACTTTTGTTGTGGATGGACGTTAATACTTATACAATTATATACACCTGTTTTACCTGCCAAACATCTTTATAGAAGTTGACTTTATTTTTCATCTTATATATTTCTTCGTTTGTTTCTATTTAGCTATATTCCATTCGTTTTATAAATATTTTTATTCTTATCATCCAATTATTCATCATCGTCATCCATTTTATCGTCATCCTTTTTTATCATCATCATATTGTTATAGTTGTTGTTGTTGTTATAGTTGTTATTATCATTATTATCATTATCATTATTGTTATCATTAATTATTGGTTCATTTATTTTGCTGATGAGTGACTGTTGAAAACTTATGCACTGCCTGGGGAAACGTTCAACCAAATGAACGCATACACTTGCTTACAAAAGGATTACAAAGGCGGAGCATGCCGACAGGAGATCTTTTGATCCATATCTAGGTCGGATGCGAAAAAAAAATCATATTAATAATAAAATAATAAATAAAAACTATAATAATGTAAACATACACAATATGCATACACAATAACGTCTATACGCCCCTGCACTGAATTACTACAAATGATCGTATTTGTGCAAATCAATCAATCAATCAAATCAGCCATCCTGAGTCCACTGCTGAACAAAGGCCTCCTTCATAGCATTCCATGATTCACAGGACCGCGCCATCCTCTGCCACGTCACTCCTGCAAACTTCTCAATCTCGTCTCTCCACCCTCTGTCTGGTCTTCCTCATCCACGCTTTCCATTTCGCGGCGTCCACTCAGTAACACACTTGCACAGTGCATATTCGCTTATGTATACACGTATTTATACTTATGATTGACCGATACTAAATTTTCTAACGATACTGCTATAAACTTCAGATTCCAATGCATGCAATTATATCATAATCTATGGTAATTTCCAGGCCTTGCAGTTGATTTGGGAAATAATTTATAAACAAGGCACATTTATTAATCATTTATCGGAATCTGAAGCTTAGAGCAGTATAGGTACCTCTATCGGAATCGAATCGTTAAAATTTTTGGCATCGCTAATATATACATGTAAATTTACACAAATGTACAAATACGCGTATCCACTATGTTCCCGGGGAAATGTATATTTATGTGTATGTGTACCCATGTACACACACAATCATGTCCTCACACAGACATGCAAATACACATGTACAACATGTACCTGTACACATGTAAACACTCGTGAAAACATACAAACACACGTGTGTAATCATGTAAAAATACACGAGCGAGCGAGCGCGCGCGCGCACTCACGCAGGGACACACACACACACACACACACACACACACATACTCACTCACTCTGTCTCTCTCGACAGCTAGTGATTTCAACTATTACCAAAGTACCAATCCACTGATTCTCTCGCTGATGTCCAGATACGAAAACGTCCACAAACGTGGAAAAATATACACATACATATGAGCATGCACACATACATAAAGCAGCTCCTTCAATATCGGGAATCGAACCAGACCCCCCAAATTATCTCTTTCAGAGCGAAGACCAACGATTCACGATGAAGCTTAAACGAGACTCGTTGGGGTTAACCCACTCAGCCTCCTAAGCACAGGTCTAAGGATTTGTTTCTTCTTTATTATGTTTAGACTAACCCTCATCTTGTACGTGTACCTACACATCTACCATATACGAGTATGATAATGATGATGTAATAACAATGATACAATAATAATAACAGTAATGATACCTCATTAAAGATACTCTGGGCTGTTGTCTGTGGCATGTTGAAATTGAACCAGTTTCTGTCACCATCTAAATGGAGCAGTCGCCGGTTGTTAGATCTCCTTACGGGACGTGCAAAAGGAGCAGGAAATATGATTAAAGCTTCAGGTTTTCATGTGTCTGCCGGGGAGTCTATTCTCTCCGACGCCCCTCCTATAGGAACATCAATTTTAGATACACGTCAATGGTCCCTGAGGCCAACAATGAGGAGAAAAATAAATAAACAAATAAATAAACGAGTCAATAACTAAAAAATAAAACAAACTATTTAATAACACATAAATGATTAAATAAAACAATTCCATAACAATAAGATAAATACTCGTAGATAAAATATGAATAGGCACTAATAGATATGATAAATGATAAAATGAATAATGAAAGAAAGGTAGATGAGAAAAATGCTAATCAATCAACAGGTACAAATCGGCTGCCCTTCTCCCACAGCCCTAATGGAGAGCCGACAAATTCTTCGTCAGAAATTGGTAATTGATAATCAACACAAACACTTATCAAAAACAGCCTCACTCGAACAGGTGCAGTTTATCATAGCACCCACACTCACTAACACCACTCATCACTGCCTTTATCACCATCACTTCTATCACCACCACCATTCACCATAACCACCGTTAACATCACCATCACCGTCATCACTATCACCAAACTTAATACAACTAACCACACTCACCACTATTACCACCACTACCACACTCACCATCACCTAAACACAATTCACTGCTACCATTCACCACCACCAAAATCATCACCACCACCATCTTTACCGCTACCACCACCACACTCACCACCACCACCAAAATCATCACCACCAACACTCATCACCACCACAACAGCAAACGTAAAAATTAAAAACATTACAACCACCGACACTAGGACGGCGAAGACGACAAGAACGGCAAAACCGAATACGACTTCGACAAGAGGAACGACGACGACGACGACGAAGCCGACTTTGACGACGCCTTACATCAGTGAACAAAACCCGACGAAACCTCAACACTCCTAGTCCTTCTCCGTCCCTCCCCCAAACTTTCCCCCCTCCTCCCCCTCTCCCCCTCCCTCCTCCCCCGCATTCCTCGTCCCCCGTTTCATCAGCAGCTCCCTCTCAATCTGTCATGGGGCTCTTATCTCTCGGCATCATCTGATCTTCGATAAACTTGTCGATAAGGGAGCAATGCGAAGCGGATAACATCGACCGCGTCGCGAGATGCGACAGAGAGTACCGGGGGCGAATGGGGGGCGGGGAGGGGAGAATGAGGGGAGGAGAGAGTGAAGGGAGGAATGAGGGGAGGAGAGAGTGAGAGGAGAGAAAGGGGGACAGGAGGGCAAAAATGGGGACAGGAGAGCAAAAAGGGGGAATAGTGATAAAGAGTGAGGAGAGGGAAAGAAAGAGGGAAGGGGAGGATAGAGAAGGGGTGGATAGGGAGAGGGAGGATAGAGAGGAGGGTAAGGAGAAAGAAATAGGATAAGGAATAGGAGGAAAAAACAGGGTGATGAGAGGAAGAGGAGAGAGTTAGGTGAGGAGGGGAAAGACTGAGAGGAGGAGGAGAGAGTGAGAGGAGGAGGAGAGTGTGAGGGTAGGAGGAGGAGAGTGTGAGGGTAGAGAGGGGAGGAGATAGTGAGAAGAGGGGAGGAAGAGTGAGATGAGGAGAATGAGAGAGTGAGGGGAAGAGGAGAGATTAAGGGGAGAAAAAGAGAGTAAGGGGAGTGAGGGGAGGAGGAGAGAGTGAGGGGAGGAGGAGAGAGAAGGAAGGAGTGAGGGGAAGAGGAGGAGGGAAAAGGGAGGAGTGAGGGGAAGAGGAGGAGAGAGAAGGGAGGAGTGAGGGGAAGAGGAGGAGAAAGAAGGGAGGAGTGAGGGGAAGAGGAGGAGAAAGAAGGGAGGAGTGAGGGGAAGAGGAGGAGAAAGAAGGGAGGAGTGAAGGGAGGAGTGAAGGGAGGAGAGAGTGAGGGGAGGGGAGAGTGGAGGAGCGAGTGAGGGGAGGAGAGAGGGGAGGGGAGAGTGAGGGGAGGGGAGAGTGGAGGAGAGTGTGAGGGAAGGAGAGTGTGAGGGGAGGAGTGAGGGGAGGGGGAGGAGTGAGGGGAGGAAAGGGTGAGGGGAGGGGAGAATGAGGGGAGGAGAGAGTAAAGGGAGGAATAAGGGGAGGAGAGAGTGAAAGGAGAGTAAGGGGAGGAGAGAATGAGGGGAGGAGAGAGTGAGAGGAGAAGAGTGAGGGGAGGACAGAATGAGGGGAGAAGAGAATGAGGGGAGGAATGAGGGGAGGAGAGAGTGAGGGGAGGAATGATTGAGGGGAGAAGAGTGAGGGGAGGAGAGAGTGAGGGGAGGAGAGAGTGAGGGGAAGAGTGAGGGGAGGAGAGAATGAGGAGAGGAGTGAGGGGAGGAGAGAGTGAAGGGAGGAGAGAGTAAGGGGAGGAGTGAGGGGAGGAGAGAGTGAGGGGTGAAGGGAATGAAGGGAGGCGAAGAAGTGAGAGGAGGGGGAGGGAGGGAGTGAGTGGAGAGGGACAAGGGGAGTCGAGTGAGGATGTGGGTGAGGGGAAGAGGAGGGGAAGAAGAGGGGAAGGGAAGAGGAAGGGAGGGGGAGGGGAATAGGTGATGGAGGGGAGTGAATGAGGAATGAGTGAGTGAGGGAGGGAGGGATTAAGTAAGATGGAGGAAGGGAGTGAGGGTTGAGGGAGTGAGATAGAGGAAGGGGGCGAGTGAGACGAAAGAAGGGATGAGGTGGTGAGGAAGTGAGACGGAGGGTAGGCAGGAAGAAGTGAGGGACTGAGGGAGTTTGACCGAGGGAGGGGTTGAGGGAGTGAGGGAGGGGATGAGGGAGTGAGGAAGGGGGTGAGGGAGTGAGGAAGGGGGTGAGGGAGTGAGGGAATGAGGGAGTGAGGAAGTGGGATGAGGGAGTGTGGGAGTAAGGGAGTGAGGGAGTGAGGGAGGGGGCGAAAGAGTGAGGGAGGGGGTGAGGGAGGGGGTGAGGAGTGGAGTGAGGGAATGATGGAGTGAGGGAGTATGGGGGTGAGGGAGTGGGGTAGTGAGGGGGTGAGTGAGTAAGAGGATGAGGGAATGAGGGAGTAAAAGGGTGGGGGAGTGAGGGGATGAGGGAGTGTGGCTCATGGAGGGGATGAGTGAGTGAAGGAGGGAGTAAGAGAGTGAGGGAGGGGTGAGAGAGTGAGACGGGGGAGGGAATGAGACAGAGGGAGTGAGGGAGGGGTGAGGGAGTGAGACGGGGGAGGGAATGAGAAAGAGGGAGTGAGGGAGGGGTAAGGGAGTGAAGTGGCGAGGAAGTGTGGCCGAGGTAGGGGGTGAGTGATGGAGTGAGGGAGTAAGGGAGGGGGTGAGGGAGTGAGACGGGGGAAGCCAAGACAGAGGGAGTGAGACAGAGCGAGGGAGGGAGTGAAAGGGTGAGTAAGGGAAGTAGGTTGGTAGGGAGGGAGGGAGGGAGGGAGGGAGGTAGGGAGGTAGGGAGGGAGGTAGGGAAAATCCCTTTACCATCTGCGACATTACAAATATTTGACAAATTCCATCGATAAGGAAGGAGACAATTAATCAGTTAAGATAATATTCGTAGGGTCATGTTACGCACATGTTACCAGCGTCTCTCTCAGCGTCCACACTGGCACAAGAATTCCAAAGGGTCGGAACTTCTCTAACCTCAGACTCGCTAGATTAGCGGTTTCTAAATACCCACGCGAGTTCCATCTAGCGGAACAAAATGGTGCTGCTGTTAAATATTAATAATCAGGACGGATCAAGATTTGTAATTTGAGAAGCTTTCTACAGCTACGACATTCCTGTATTCTGTAGCGGAATTCGGCTAACGAAGTGCACGAAATGCTAAGCATAGCGGAAAGATGCTTCGTGGAACGGAAGATCCGCTAACTCCCTCAACCCTCATAACTGAATAACATCGCTTGAATTTAACCAGATAAAAATTAATCAAGTATCTCAACTGGATACAGAGGTCAAAACCTTAAGTTTAGGGTACATATAGATTGAAAGATCTGACACACCTTTCAGTGCTGAAAGATACTGAAACATGCTGAAACGTGACTGTCCTCGTGTTAACAGACAGACGTACAGTCACAACCAAATGTTCTGTTACAACCGACGATTTTAGTTCAAGTCAAACGTTATGTTTCTCTTCATCTATTATCTTATCTTTTATTATATTTTTTTTAACGAGTCTAGACAAGAGCTTGACTGGGGTGCTGAAATCAATTATAGGAAGTGCTGGGAAGTGATGCACACAAAAATCACATTGATATATGTATCATTGATTACCTAGTTGTGCATATTTGACTTTTCCCATGCTATTTTATTTTTCCAGGGTGTTCTTATTTCTTCTACGAAAAATATTGTCAATTTGTTTCAATTCTAAGGATTCAAGAAAATAAACCATCAAGCAATACATTTCGCTTTCTCTTATCCTTTTAATAACAAGATAAGGGTGCTGGAATGCTTAGACATGACAACAGGGGGTGCTATGGTCGGAAAAGAAACGATGGTCTGGAAAGACGCCAATTATCAAAGATCGTTGCAATGGCTAACGCCAGATATTTTTTTCTCTCTCAGCCTAAGAGAATTTCATCGCCTTGGCGTTATCCATAGGTGCCTCGGGGCTGCCCAGGTTTACTTCGGGGATGCCCCTATCTACCTCGGGGCTGTCCATGGGTCTAGAATACCTATTGCGACGTCCGAAATACCCATGGTTACTTCGGGACTGCCCACAGATACGTCTGGATTGCTCACAAAAAAGGACTGAATGAAGCCAAGGGATAACTTTGAAGAAAAAAAGAGAAGGACGAGAGGAGGAAGAGGAGACGAAAACGGAGACGAAGACGAAGACGAAAAAGAAGAAAACGAAAAAGATGAAGACGAAGAAGACGAAGAAGACGAAGACGAAAAAGAAAAAGACGAAAAAGAAAAAGACGAAGACAAAGAAAACGAAGACAATGAGACGAAAACGAAAAAGACGAAGAAGACGAGGACGAAAAAGACGAGGACGAAGAATAAGAAGACAAAGAATAGAAAGAGAACGAATGTTAAGATTACAAACAATAAGAAGAACACGAATAACAACAAGAAGACGAATAATAATAAGACAAAAAAAAAATCGGAATTAAAACGGAAAAAACATACCATCTGAACAATCAGGCTGCCACCGTGCCGGGCCATCTGGAGAGCGGTGAGGATTTCGTTCCGGGTTCCACTCGAGTCCGGGGACGAGGAGGAGGAAGAGGAAGAAG
>NC_134807.1:24826450-24828950 GCF_046742065.1 Oratosquilla oratoria
GTACATATATGTGTAAGTGTCCATATGCATATGTGTGTACATATGTGTAAATGTGTACAGGTGTACACATATGTAGGTGTGTGCACAAGTCTACGTTGTATGCATATGTACATATATGTGCAGTTGTATATACGTGTGTTAACGCGTATACACGTAATGTGTGTGTGTGTGTACATATGTGTGTAAGTGTCCATATGTATATGTGTGTACATGTGCGTAGATGTATACAGGTGTACACATGTGTAGGTGTGTACACATGTCTACGTGTTTAGAAGTGAATGAGTGTACGTATGTGGTGTGTGCATGTACGTATATATTCTGTCTATCCTAAATTGGCGAAGATCTACCGGGGAACACAAAATTCCTTAGTCATTACATAAAAAGAAAAATCTTGAAGGAATGCATACATTAACACAAGGTATTTCTTTTTCCAAATGATGAAAAAATAGAGGAATGCATGCATTAACATAAGTGAAAAACAGAAATAATTATGAAATAATGTGTAAGAACTGGAAGCCATTTGTTCAACAAAATTAACGAACATTCCGCAACATTTGGGCAATTTTTTTGTTTTTGTCGTCAACCGATTTTATTCAATTCCGTGGCACCTTGGTGAAGATGGTTCTGTATATGTGTGTATATATGTATATATGTGTGTGTGTATCTGTACATATATGTCTATACGTGTGTGTGTGTGTGTGTGTGTGTGTGTGTGTGTGTGTGTGTGTGTGTGTGTGTGTGTGTGTGTGTGTGTGTGTATATAATTCACCATGTTTCACCATGGTCTTGGATCACATGTTGGACTCGTGATTGACAGCTATTACCCTCCTGGATGAGAGCTCAGAGCTCATATATGACTGGTCTATGGGTAATGATGTGACCTTACACACGCGCACACACACACCCTAACTCCTCGCCAACGAGTTGGAGTAACAACACGCATCGCAGCGATACTGAAATTATTTCAGCCCTGGGCAGGATTCGAACTCGGACTGCTGTAGCAGCGGGTGCGAACGCAACCACTGCGCCGTCGAGTGTGTGTGTGTGTGTGTGTGTGTGTGTACGTGTGTGTGTATATGCGTGCGCGCGTGTGTGTGTTCACCGTATCACGATCGCATCGGTTTGATCCCATAAACGGCCACTGATGACTATCACTTGCCCAAGCTACTCGAGCAAATAGGACACACACGCTCACTTCGACTTTTGTCGAGTGTCTCCTCTATCATGAGACCCAATTCCTTCTGTTGAACGTTTTTTTTTTTTCAACTTTCTTCAGAATAATACAATAGTGCTATTGTATTCAGTAGAGGAGTAGTTCACGAATACAATAAGCAATTTATTAATCTATTTTCTCGTGTTCTTATTCGACGGGATCTTGTCTCACCAAGAAGAGAAGCTCTGGTTATCGCCGATGAAGTACCATACATTATGTATTGCTGTTCTCTGTTCTCCCGTAGAAAACCACTTCAACACTGAAATAAGTCACTAAGCCTTCACTAACTCCCACTAAATTTAGGTTTGTGGTCAGACTTGAGGGATTCTTAGTCTCTTTCCCGATATATGAGGTGGGAGGGTCTTATGAACCTCAGGTTGTGGAAAAAAGAAAATAGAGAGAGAAGGTGCTAAAAGGTTCTAGACCAGCCTCTCCTAGATGTTGCTCCTGAAAGAGATTGAAGACTTCATCCAACTAAGGTTTCCGTCCCCAGGCCGCAAAATTAACAATTGTTTGTTCCTTTGATAAGAAAACTTGTAGCGTGTTAAACGTAGGGCTACACAACCCCAAAAATAGATACAACTTAGATAACACGTTTTTAGACAAATCTGAGTGCGAGAGGGACTTGGGAGTTCTGGTGAGTCCGGACCTTAAAACCAGGAAGCAGTGCATTAGCCCCAGAAATAAAGCTAACAGTCCATTAGGTTTCATTGCTAAGACGGTAACGAATAGAAGCGCAGAGGTAGTTATTAAACTCTATCTAGCGATAGTTAGACCCATCCTTGACTATGCGGTACAGTTTTGGTCTCCGTCCTACAGAATGGACATAAATTCACTAGAATCAGTACAGAGAAGAATGACCAAAATGATACATGGACTCGGAAATTTGGGTTACGAAGAGAGGCTTAGGCACCTAAACTTACACTCTCTGGAAAGACGCAGAGTGCGGGGTGATCTAATAGAAGTGTTCAAGTGGATCAAAGGCTATAACAAGGGTGATGCAAACAAGGTCATCATAATAAAACAAAAGGGCAGGACTCGCAGTAATGGGTATAAACTGGACAAATTTAGATTTAAGAAGGAAATAGGCAAGAATTGGTTTACTAATAGGGTGGTCGATGAATGGAATAAACTTAGTAACCATGTAGTAAGCGCTGAAACTATCAGTTGTTTTAAAAAACGACTAGACAACTTTATGGATGGGGATGACAGGTGGTGATGGATACGGAGCTGCCTAGTGTAGGCCTTATGGTCTCTTGCAGTCTCCATTATTCATATGTTCTTATT
>NC_134807.1:24831450-24841450 GCF_046742065.1 Oratosquilla oratoria
CACACATACATACACATACGCACACGAACACACACACAGGTAAAACGTACACGTACACACACTGAAATAGAACACGCCACATCAATTTACAAAAACATCGTTAGGTAGCACTGAAACGATTAACACGAGTCATTGCGTCTATGAATTTGTCCGTCGGCTATTCAATGGCATCAATGCCATTGATAATTATTGGCACTCACGTTAATTCACTTCGTTTCTTCCGGTCCATTAAGTACATGAACGGTTACACCAAGACACGTCACTGATGTATGATGCAGCTGATATATGAGGCAGCTGCCATATGCGACCTTATGTTTCGTATGTGGTTTGCTAGGCTCGGTTATACTTCCGTCTGCGTATGGTTAAACATGTGGGGTCCTAAAGTACACAGTATCGCAAAAATCAGCCGTATTTCCCCCTAAGCATAAGGTCTATTATTGATAGGTAAAGTGTCCTCATGCGATATATCTTCGTCTAATTCGGTCCAAGTCCCGCTTTGCAATCGCATATACCCCGGAACGATTCCCAACGGCTACAGCTCGCACCTGCTACCCGAATTTATGAAAAATTATTTCATATATATATATATATATATATATATATTATATATATATATATCGCTTTCGCGGTGCTTTACCGTACACACACTGATTTCTAGTAAACATATTCATAAAAAAGAAAACATCTTCATCACCTTTATTGTAGGTATTTGGATAATGGCTTGGAAGAACACCTGCATCAAACGAGCTCAAACACGCGCATGCGCAGTGAGAACTACTAGTACTCCGAGTGAATCCTTCAGGATATTGTACATCGAAGTCAAAAAGACAAGAGAAGTCCTCCAAAGGACATATCTTAGGACCCACCGTGCAAGAACGAATCCTTTATTTTTAGCAGGACGTTTTGCTTTTTGAAGGGATGCTTACATAGTTCACACCTCTTTAAGGATATTGTTAAAATGAGGGCGATTTACACAGGACTCCGCCTTTCTCTCGTTGCATGTAGCTCCTCTCTTCCGAATGATATCTCATGATTAGAGAGAGAAAGAGAGAAAGAGAGAGAGAGAGAGAGAGAGAGAGAGATAGAGAGATATAGATATATATATATATATATATATATATATAGAGAGAGAGAGAGAGAGAGAGAGGGAGAGAGAGGAAGAGAGAGGGTGATAGAAAGAGAGGAGGAGAGAGGGTGATAGAGAAAGAGAGGAGGAGAGAGGGTGATAGAAAGAGAGGAGGAGAGAGGGTGATAGAGAAAGAGAGGAGGAGAGAGGGAGGGAGGAGAGAGAGAGAGAGAGAGAGAGAGAGAGAGAGAGAGAGAGAGAGAGAGAGAGAGAGAGGAAGAGGGTGAGAGAGAGAGAGAGAAGGAGGAGAGAGGGTGATAGAGAAAGAGAGGAGGAGAGAGAGAGACAGACAGACAGACAGAGAGAGAGAGAGAGAGAGAGAGAGAGAGAGAGAGAGAGAGAGAGAGAGAGAGAGAGAGAGAGAAAGAGAGAGAGAGGGAGAGGAGCGTGAGAGGGAGCGTGAGAGAGAGCGTGAAAGATAGATAGATAGATAGATAGAGAGAGAGAGATAATGAGAGCGAGAGAGACAGTGAGAACAAGAGACAAAAAGCGGGAGATAGAGCGAGAGACAGAGAAAAAGACAGAGCGAGAGCTCGAGGGATATATCAAGAGAGAGAGAGCCAAGTAGAGAGAGGCACAGAGAAAGAGAGAAGAGAGTGAGAGAAGAGAGAGAGGAGAGAGAGGAGAGAAAGAGAGGGGGAGAGAGGGGAGAGAGAGAGGGGGAGAGAGAGAGAGGGGAGAGAGAAAGAGTATATATAGTTCTCTTTAACAACCCCACGTAATTCTGATATAAAAAATTATACAAAGTAAAATAAAATAAATATTTTTTGGCTGAACGCCACATCATCTTTCACCCACTTCCCTTTGGCCACTGCCAGGCAATTTCATGCAGCTGAAGGCGTCGCCGCAGGAGGATTCGAACCGGGTCACGGCTTACATACTCTGTCCACTCCAAATGCAGAGGACAGATGTTCTCCAATTAACGAGTACACGATGACTTATAATTCTCCAACATGGCTTAGGCATCTTCGACATCCTACCCCTCTCCCGAGAAACTTCACATGCTTTGCTTAATTTCAGGGCCATTCCTCGAAGTTCAGGGTTGATTGATGAGTAGATAAGAAGTGGACTTGAATGCCACGAAGCCAGGGGTGGCTTGGTTCATTCTCTGTCCACTTCTTCTGGTCCGTTTGTTTGAACTGGGAGGATCTTTCTTCACTCATGTTGCTGAGGAATTGATGTCCCGTGTCTCGGAATGTAGTGAATATCAATTTTATTTTGGGTTTTGTTTGACAGCTTGCTTGTTCTTTGTGTTTTTTTTTGTTTTGTTTTTGCATTTTGTAAAGACTTGTTTGAGTGTATAATGTAATTTTGTATCTAAAATACAACTCCAAGTAAAAGGATAGTCAAACAAGTGAAAGTATTAATAATAAAATGAAAATTAATAAAAAAAATAAAAATAACAAATTCTTTTTCTTCGTGATTTTTTTTTTTGCATTTTGTAAAGACTTGTTTGAGTCGATGATGTAACCATATACCTGTAATACATAAAGTAAAAAATAAGATAAATGAATAAATTAATAAATAAACTGATATATAAAAATAAGATAAATGTATTTTTGTAGATACATGATCATATGTTATATTCGAATATACGTATAGTAATACGACGTTATATTCAAATATACGTACATACTATAACATACGTTTTTCCCCCTTACAATGGAGGTAGCCAAAGTCAAAGACATAAATCCAATCCCACCCATTTCATCCCCAAATACTCCACTCCCATTCACTATCCCTCTTTTCTTAGCTCCTCTTGGATGAGGGGTCATCCCGTCATATATTCATATATACACACAGTAATATGCTGTATTTCTGAGGAACGTTAGTGGATACAGTGTCCAAATGCAAAGTTCTCCAAGGTCACTTTGATAGCCTTAGTTCAAGAAAAACTTGTTCATAACTAGAACTCTAACGTTTGCAAACGTATACATACTTTCAAAACAAAACTAGAACATTCTAATTCTATTTCATCACAGATGTTGGTTCATCAGAGGTAACAAACCTAAAGTTATTATGATGAGTCTTTTATTATTATAATTATGAGCGTTCTTCATCATAGCAAGACTCTTCAACTATCTACTTCCCACCCAATTAACACCACTATTCTAGTCACCACGGAGACTACACCACCCTATCACCAGTCACCACCACCCTAATCATCATTCATAAACACCCACAACTGACAACACCACTTTTCATCATTGTCATAACTAATACGTTTACCGCACCCGCCTACCACCACCACCACCATTATCATCATAATCTTCGTCACCACAACAACTACAACAGTCTTGCCACAACCACAACAGCCAATAACAACACTCACACTCAGCCATCATTCAGGCTATTATCCAAATACATAATTTGGTTTCCACCCTTGTTCACACAGCCTGAAGACAGACAGACAGACACAGAAGGCTGCAGATGAAGACAGAAACAGACAAGCAACAGACTGACAGAAAAGACGGAGTGAGGGACAAAACAGACTGACGGACAAGACAGATAGATGGACAAGGGAGGTTGATGGGCAAGATTGACGGTCAAGAGAAGACAGCCAAGACAAACAAGACACACCGACAGCCAAGACAAACAAGACACACTGACAGCCAAGACAAACAAGACACTGATAGCCAAGACAAACAAGACAGAGTGGCAACCAAGACAAACAAGACACACTGGCAGCCAAGGCAAACAAGACACACTGACAGCCAAGACAAACAAGACACACTGACAGCCAAGACAAACTGACAAACAAGACAGACTCTGTCTTGTCAGCAAAGCTCATTTGATCCTGTACATCGCCATTAGAAGGACCTCTCGTCTGTCTAAGACGCTTCAAGCCACGCCCCCCCCCAAAAAAAAAAAATGGAACAGGGGAGGGGGTAGGTTGGGAGCGGTGGGTTGCACCCTTTGTACTCTTGAAAGGGATGAACCCGCAAAGTGGGGTTGCCCGCTCGCTCGTTGAACAACGTGGTCACCCTGGGACTATGCGCGGCTGAATCCCCAAGTAGTCCCTCGGACATGAAGGTGGTGATTATCAAACACTTCTCTTCGAGTCTTTCTTGGTCAGGCGGGGACGGGGATGGGGAGGGCGGGGGTGGGGGGTGGAGGGGGACCGACAACGAGGTAATGGGACCGCGGGGAGGGGGAGGAGGAACATGGAGAGGGAGGGGGAAGGCAAGGGAGGGGAGGAGATAGGAAGAGATGGGAAAGCCAAGGGAGGGAAGGAGATAGGAAGAGATGGGAAAGCCTAGGGAGGGAAAGGGGAGCGGAGAGCAGGAAAGGGGAGTGGAGGGGAGGAAAGGGGAGAGGAGGGGAGGAAAGGGGAGAGGAGGGGAGGAAAGGGGAGAGGAGGGGAGGAAAGGGGAGAGGAGGGGAGGGGAGGGAAGGGGAGAGGAGGGGAGGAAAATGGAGTAGAGGGGAGGAAAGGGTAGTGAAGAGAAGGAAAAGGTAGTAGAGGGGAGTAGAGGGGAGAAGGGGAGTAGAGGGGAGAAGGGGAGTAGAGGGGAGAAGGGGAGTAGAGGGGAGGTAAAAGGAGAAAAGTGGAGTAAAGAGGAATAAAATGGAGTAGAGGGGAGTAGAGGGGAGGAAAAGGGAGGAGGTAGATGTAGAGTGGGGGGAGTAGGATGAGTGAATGGAGATGGATGAAAGTGGATGAGAGGGGAGTAGCGAACGCGGGCTTTAGTCGGGCCATCGAACCGTCGCCTACCTCTGTTTTGTCACCCCCAGACGCTAGCACCCTCGACCGCTCGGCCAGACGAATCCAGTTATATATTTGATAAATAAATAAATACATAGATAAATGAACAAATAAATAGATAAATAAATTGATAGATAAATGAATAGATAAATAGATAGATAAATAAATAAATAATAATAGCAACATGAGTTATGAAAAAGTAAAATGAAAAAACATTGGAAATGGAAAAAAATGGCGGGGAGAAGTGGGAAGAAATATGAAAGGAAGAAATGAGAAAAGACGATGGCGGAAGAGAGAAAATGAGGAGAATCAAATTAAAAAGGAAAATAATGGAAGGAGGCTAAAGGCAAGAAAGAAATGAAAAAAAGAAATCAAAAGGAGAGAGAAAGAGAAAGAGAGAGGGAGACAGAGGGAGAAAGATAAAGAGAGAGAGAGAGAGAGAGAGAGAGAGAGAGAGAGAGAGAGAGAGAGAGAGAGAGAGAGAGAGAGAGAGAGAGAGAGAGAGAGAGAGAGAGAGAGAGAGAGAGAGAGAGAGAGGGAGAGAGAGAGAGAGGGGGAGAGAGAGAGGGGGAGAGAGAGAGAGAGAGTGAGAGAGAGAGAGGAAGAGAGAGAGGGAGAGAGAGAGAGAGAGCGGGGGGAAAGAGAGAGATAGAGATAGAGAGAGAGAGAGAGAGAGAGAGAGAGAGGAAGAGAGAGAGGAAGAAAGAGAGAGAGAAAGAGCAAGAGAGACAGAGAAAGAGAGAGATACAGAGAGAGAGAGAGAGAGAGAGAGAGAGAGAGAGAGAGAGAAAGAGGTGGGTGAGGATGGAAAGGGGAGGAAACCCTGAAATTAGAATTACAACTCACAAATCATGAGGAAGACGCAGAAAGAAAGAAGAAAAAAACTCGAGAAGGAAGTGAGAGGAGAGGGAGAGGAAGAGGAGGAGGAGGAGAAGGAGAGGGATCGCGCAAACGCTTTAAGCAGGAAAAAAATAATAATCTCGCCGACAGAGTAGATAGTGGAGTCAATGGAGAGAAGATGGACGAGGAAAGAACAAGAATGGGGTGGGTAATTTGACGTCACGGCTTGAGTAGGATGACGTCACACGCAAACAAACGAGTAACGAAACGAGATGGAAAACAAATCAAACACCTCAGATGGAGTAGGAGGAGGAGGAAGAGGAGGAGGAGGAAGAGGAGGAGGAGGAGATGGAGGAGGAGATGGAGGAGGAGGAAGCGAAGGCGTTAAGGGAAGATTTGAAGGATTTAAAGGAGGGGGGATGAGGAAAATGAAGAGGAATAGGAAGGGGACAACAACGATGGAGATGACTAGGAGGAGGTGGAGGAGGAAGACGGGTAGGAGAAGAGGGAGAAGGAGGACAACGAGAAGAAAGACAATTAGGACAAGAAGAAGGAGGAAGAGGAAGAGAACGAGGAGGAAGAGGAGGAAGAGGAGGAAGAGGAGGAATAGGAGGACGAGAAGGACAAGGACAAGATGGAAGATGAACACGAGAAAGAGGAGGACAATCAGGACAAGGAGGATGCGGACGAAAAGAAAGAGGACGAAGATGAAAAGGAGGACGAAGAGGAAGTAGAGAAGGAAGACGAAGAGGAAGAGGAAGAGGAGGAGGAAGAGGAATAAGAGGACAAAGAGAACGAAGAGGAGGAGGAGGAGGAGGAAGATGAGGAAGACGATGAAGAAGAGGAGGGCGACGATGAAGAAGAGGAGGGCGACGATGAGGAAGAGGTTGAGCACAATGAGGAAGAGAATGAGGAGGAGCAGATTGAGGAGGTGGCGGAGGAGGAGGGGAAGGAGAAGGAAGACGAAAAGAAAGGGGATTAGGAGGGCGAAGATTAGGAGGATGAGGAGAAAGTGGAGGTCGAGGAGGAGGAAGACAAGGAGGACGAGGAGGAGGAAGACAAGGAGGACGAGGAGGAGGAGGAGGAGGAGGAGGAGGAGGAGGAGGAGGAGGAGGAGGAGGAGGAGGAGAGCGAGGACGAATATTGGCGAAACACGGACGGGACGAGAATGGAAGAGTGAGGGAGAGGGAAGGAAGTCATAAAGACAAACAAATAGATTAGAGATCCAGTGTAAGAGAGATGGAAAACAAAGAAATATGATAAGGGGAAGGGGAAGGAAGAAGGGAAAGGGGGAAAGGGAAGGCGGAAGGGAAGGAAAGAAGGAAGGAAAAGGGGAAGGGGAAGGGGAAAGGGAGGAAGGGGGAAGGAAGGAAAGGGGGAAGGAAGGAGAAGGGGAAGGGATGGAAGGAGAAAGGGGGAAGGAAGGAGAAGGAGAGAGAAGGGAAGAAAGGAGAAGGGAAAGGGAAAAGAGAAGGGGAGAAAGGAAACAGGGAAGGAAGAAGAAAAGGGAAGGAAGGAGAAGAGAAAGACGAAGGGGTCAGTATATAGGGAAGGGGGAAGGTGGAAGGGGGATGGGAAGAGAATCAGAATATAGGCAGGTGATACGTGACGTCACGATTTAAATAAAGAAATGACGTGGCGTCACAATGCCAATATATATACATACTATGACGTCATGAAAGGATAGTGTAAGGATGTGACGTCATGCCGGTGACAGTGGAAGGATATGACGTCACAATGACGATATTGAAAGGATGAAGAGATGTAGATGGAATCCTATGCGTATCAACAGCCTACGCATCCTAAACTTCGTTCAAAGGATGAATCCTAGAGTTTGGAATCCTTAGCGATGGAGATGGAATACGATCCTTTTATCCTTAGGATCCAAACCCATAAAGGAGAATCAAATCCTCTTTTTCGAGAAGGTTTTCTTTATTCCTCGTAACGGAAAGCCCCCCCTTGGCGTGACCGAAACGCAAAGAAAACCAAACTAAATCCAGTGGGAAAAGCCGAAGCGGAGAGACGGCGAGCCACAAGATATATTACTGACTAATGACCCCAAATTATCGAGTTAAGTGTCAACAAAACTGGCCTCCCTTCCACGTTTCCCACCACTCCCGACCCGTGGCTCCTTCGAACCTTCGACCACGTCCCAAACCAGACCTCCACTAAATCCACTTTCCCAAAACTCAAACCACTTCCCAAGGCCCGTTTCCCGGATCCGGGCATCGGGCAGCTCTCCGGGCACCCTCCCGGACACGCCCGTGTCCGAATCCCGGAACCTATCGTTCGTTCCCGGCGTGGCCACGAGTCCGAAGCCGGAGCCACGGGACCAGAACGCGTCCGCACTCCGCCGTTTGCATAATAGAGGGTATGGTAATCCTTTGAGTATGCCTTTGAATTTTACAGCTTCCAAATCACCACGCATTCTGCTGCCGGTTTAATAAAGCCTAGACTAATGACAAGCAAAGATGTTATTACGAGTTACTTAAAATACATTTATTCCAAGGTTCCATTGTCCTTTAAGTGTTCCAACAGACTGCCCAGGTGAGTCGGGAGAATAGCCATCTCCGGGCCAGAAGGGCTTCGGACCTCTCCGACTTCAACTCCTGAAGAAGAAGATCGACGACGCCGCCGGCTAGAAGGATACGAGGTCTCCCCCTCCTCCTCCTCTTCCATCCCCTCCTCCTCCTCCTCCTCTTCCATCCCCTCCCTTCTCTTCCATCCCCTCCTCCTCCTCTTCCATCCCCTCCTCTTCTTCCTTCCCCCCTCCCTCCTCTTTCATCCCCTCCTCCTCGTCTTCCTTCTCTTCTATCCACTTCTGAAATTCTCTTCCTCCTGTTTCTTCTTCCTCTCCTCCCACCACCTCCCCTTCTCATACTTCTCTCTCCCTTCCTCCTACTCCTCCTTCCCTCCTCCTACTCCTTCCCATGCTCCTACTCTTTCCAATCCTCCTACTCCCTCTCATCCTCCTACTCATTTTCATCCTCCTACTCCTCATCCTCCTACTCCTCATCCTCCTACTCCTTCTCATCCTCCTACTCCTTCTCATCCTCCTACTCCTTCTCATCCTCCTACTCTCGTCCTCGTACTCCTTTTCCTCCTCCTACTTTTTCTTCCCATCCTTCTACTTCCTTTTCTCTCTCCTCCTACTTCCTTTTCACCTTCTACTTCTTCTTTCCTCCTACGAGTACTTCTTCCACTCCTCCTATTCTCCTCCCCGCCTCCTACTTCTCCTTCCTCTCCTTCTGCTTCTCCTTCCCCTCCTCCTGCTTCTCCATCCCTTTCCCCTGCCTCTTTTCCCCCTCCTCCTCCTTCCCCTACTCCCACAGCTCCTTCCCACTCTTCCTCCTTCCCATCCTCATCCTCCTCTTCCTCCTTTCCCTCAACTTCTTTTCCCCTTCTCTCCTCCTCCTAATCTTCCTCCTCCTTCCTGACTCCTTCCTCCACCTTTCCCTCTCCCTCCTCCACCTTTTCCTCTCCCTCCTCCACCTTTTCCTCTCCCTCCTCCACCTTTTCCTCTCCCTCCTCCACCTTTTCCTCTCCCTCCTCCACCTTTTCCTCTCCCTCCTCCGCCTTCCACTCTCCCTCCTACTCCTTCCGCTCTCCCTCCTCCTCCTCCTTCTACTTTCCTTCCTCCTCCCACTCTCCTTCCTCCTTCCCATTTCCTCTTCCTTCTCCTCTCCCTTCTCCTCTCCTCTCCCTTCTCCTCCTTTTCCTTCCCCTCCTCTTCCCGAAATGGGCTAACTAGTGGAGAGGAGGTAGTATTAGAAGAGTAAAAGGAGGTAAGGAGGTAAGGAGGTATGGAGTACGAGGAGAGGAGGAGAAGAGGGCATTGAGGAGGAGCATTGAGGATGAGGAAGAAGAGGCGGGGGCGAAGAGGAGGTGGAGATAAGGAAGCCATGAAAAGGCGATGGAGAAGATGGGGAGGGAGAAAGAGATAATGAAGGAACAAGCAACGGGGAGGAGGAAGCGATGGGGAGGAGGAGGGAGCAATGGGGAGAAAAAGGAAGCGATGGGGAGGAGAAGGAAGCGATTGGAAGGAAGAGGAAACAATGGGGAGGAGGAGGAGGAAGTGATGGAAGGAGGAGGAAACAATGGGAAGGAGGAGAAAGCGATGGGGAGGAGGAGGAAGCGATGGGGAGGAGGAGGAGAGGAGGAGGAGGAAGCGATGGGGAGGAGGAGGAGGAGGAGGAAGCGATGGGGAGGAGGAGGAGGAGGAGGAAGCGATGGGGAGGAAAAGGAAGAAGCGATGGGGAGGAGGAAGAAGCGATGGGGAGGAGGAGGAGGAAGAAGCGATGGGAAGGAGGAAGAGGAAGCGACGGGGA
>NC_134807.1:24851450-24856450 GCF_046742065.1 Oratosquilla oratoria
ACCATAATTACCACCATCATCATTAGCACCCCCATCATTACCAACATTATCATTACCAACGCCATTATCACCACCAACACCATTATCACCAACATTTTTACCACCATCACCACCACCATCATCATAACCACCACATTCACCACCAACACCATCATCACCGCCATTACCAAAAACTTCACCTCCACCACCAATTCCACTATCTTCAACACCATCACCATCCCCACCACTTTCATCACCGCCACCATCTGTAACTCATCATCCCCATCACCATCTTATCACTACCGCCACTTTCACTACCATTACCACCTTCATCATCACCATGGTCTTCATCACCATCACCCTCACCACCACAGCTATCGCCACCATCTTCATTACCACCACCATCTTCACCACCACCACTACCACCACCAGCTCCCAAACATCTACCATTACCAGCTACTGCCAACAAAGCCCTCAGACCTGCCACCGTTGGGAACCTGAGACGTAATCACAGAAACTTGCAGAAGCGTCTTCGGGAAGTCTTTGGGCCCTCTGACCATTGTCGAAGGCGTTCTTTAAGAGTCCGAGACCAACTCGGCTGGAATACCAATGACCATCTTTACCGAGTTCTCTTGTATAAAATCATCATCGGGGTTGTTCGCGGGTTATTTGTGTGTTTTTCTCAGGTGTCTGAATGCTTCCTGTGTAAGTAAGAATGTGTGTGTGTGTGTGTGTGTGTGTGTGTATTTACCTAGTTGTATTTACCTAGTTGTATTTTGCGGGAAGGGGAGCTATGCTCGTGTTGTCCCGCCTTTGTATCTTGCAGTGTCTAGTTTGTTTTTAAACTCATGAATGGTTTTTGCGCATACTATTTCATTGTCCAGTTTGTTCCAAGTGTCCAAAACTCTATGAGGAAAACTGTTTTTCTTCAGTTCTCTTCTATAGCTATGTTTTTTTATTTTCTTTCCATGTCCTCTTGTGTTTCTTTTGTCCCAGTTAAGTAAGTTCTCACTATCGAGTACCTCTGTGCCTTTCATGATTCTGTAGATGGTCAATAGGTCACCTCTCTCTCTTCTTTGCTCCAGTGTCGGTAACTCCAGTTTAGCCAATCTCTCTTCGTATGATAGGTTTGCAAGTGCAGGTGCCATTTTTGTAGCTGCTCTTTGGATTCTTTCTATTTTCTTTATATTCTTTTTGGTACTGGGGGACCACAATGTCGCTGCATACTCTAATCTAGGCCTTATCAATGTAACCAATATTTTTTTTCATCATGTCTTCGTCCAAGTATGTAAACGCCACTTTTATTGATCTTAGCAAATTGTAAGTCTCCCCGACAATTTTGTTAATCTGTATATCATAGGACAGGTCGTTCGTGATAATTACTCCCAAATCTTTTTCGGATCCTACTTTCTTTACTTCTTTGGTTCCAATTGTATATTTTCCTGATATTCTGTTTTTGCTTTTTCCAAACTCCATTATGCTACACTTCTTAGTATTAAAGTCCACTTCCCATTTCTGACTCCAGTTCCATACCCTATTTAGGTCTTCTTGCAGTGCTTCACAGTCCTCATCAGTTTCTATTTTCCTTAGCAGTTTGGCGTCATCGGCAAAGAAGCTCATGTAGCAGTTCACGTCCTCATCCATGTCATTCATATAGATAGCAAACATTATTGGTGCCAGCACAGATCCTTGCGGTACTCCACTGATCACCTCTTTCCAGTCTGAATATTTTTCTCTGAGCACTACTCTCATCTTTCTACCAGTCAGAAAGTCCTCTATCCATTTTAGTAGGTTTCCCTGTATTCCTCCTATGTGTTCCAGTTTTTTTAGTAGTTTTCTGTGTGGTACTTTGTCAAAGGCTTTTTGCAAGTCTAGGAATGCACAATCAGCCCATCCATTTCTTTCTTGCACTATGTCTATTAGTCTTGAGTAAAAGCATATTAAGTTTGTGGAGCATGATCTTCCTTGTCTGAATCCGAATTGTCTTGGGTTTAATATGTCATTGTCTTCCAGATGTTTTACCCATCTATTCTTGATTATTTTCTCACAAATTTTGGCAATGGTGCTTGTTAGTGATACTGGCCTATAGTTGGTGGGTTCTTCTTTGTTTCCTCCTTTGTGTATTGGTACAATGTTAGCGTTTTTCCAGTCCTCGGGTATCTTTCCTTCTTTGAGTGAGCTGTTTATTAAGATGTGTATTTTGTCTGTTAGTTCTTCTTTGCACTCCTTTAGAATCCAATTTGCAATACCGTCCGGGCCATGTGTGTGTGTGTGTGTGTGTGTGTGTGTGCATGTGTGTGTGTGTGCGCATGTGTGTGTGTGTTTGTGCGTGTTATTGTGCGTGCGTGTGATTGTGCGGGATGTGATTGTGCATGCATGTGATTGTGCATGCGTGTGATTGTGCGTGTGATTGCGCGTGCGTGTGATTGTGCGTGCGTGTGATTGTGCGTGCGTGTGATTGTGAGTGCGTGTGATTGCGCGTGCGTGTTTATGCGTGCGTTCGTATGTTTGTGCGCGCGTTCGTATGTTTGTGCGCGCGCGCCTATGTTTGTGCGTGCGTGCATATGTTTGTGCTTGCGTTTGTATGCTTGTGCGTGCGTATATTTGTGCTTGCGTTCAGGTGTTTGTGCTTACGTTCAGGTGTTTGTACTTGCGTTCAGGTGTTTGTGCTTGCGTTCAGGTGTTTGTGCTTGCGTTCAGGTGTTTGTGCTTGCGTTCAGGTGTTTGTGCTTGCGTTCAGGTGTTTGTGCTTGCGTTCAGGTGTTTGTGCTTGCACTCGTGTGTTTGTGCGTGAGGTGTTATTGCGTGCTTGCGTTCGTATGTTTGTGCGTGCGTTCATGTTTTTGTGCTTGCGTGTATATGTTTGTATATGGGTATGTATATGTGCGTGGGTATGCTTGTGTATATGAGTGCGCGAGTAAGTGTATTTGTCTTTGTGTGTGTGTGCAAGCTTGCCCGTGTGTATGTGCATGCATGTACATAAATGTACACTTGTAAAACATGCGTGTATACGTATGCATGCGCGCGCGTGCGCACACATGCGCGCAGTGAATACTTATAAGGCATTAACAGCTTCCTGATGATTTACACCGACCCAATGAAGGCGGGCGCTTATTCTGCCGGCTGAATAACCGTTCCGCCGGCAGCCGAACCGTCCCTCATGTACAAGAGCGCGTTTGAAGTTTAAAAAAAAAAAAAAAAAAAAAAAGACCGCCTACAGGACCGTTCTCCCTGTAGAAGATCTTGCCAGCTGAAGAATCGTTCGTTTAGTACGAAACCGTCCTGCTGGTGGAAGGAACTTCTCCGCCGGCATAAAGTTCCCTTCGGATAGTACGAAGTTTCCTTCAGCTGAAGGGACCGTCCTGCCCACGGCGGGGGCTGCAACAAATTCCTCCCTTTTATCTTCGACCCATCTCCTCCTCGACTTCCTTCTCCTCCTCCTCCTCCTCCTCGTCCGCGAGAGTCCGACACTTGCAGGAGCCCAAGAACGCGGAGACAGACTCTTCGTCCTTCTGGAGTCTCGGTGATCTCGGCTGCCGAAGTCGAGACTGAGGAGGTGGTCACCTTTACCATTTCTTCAGAACAAGACCAGAAGCTTCGATTTAGCCACCGGTGACTCAAGGAATAAAAAACAACAATAATAATAACGCATATAGTAAAAATAATAAAACTAAAGAAAAGAAAAGAAAATAATAATAATAGTAATGATGATAATGATAATTGTAATAATAACAGTAACTAAAACGTCCACACAACCTCCCTCGCCGCTCTCGCCTGAATGACCCAAGGGGTAATTTGTCCCGGTCACCCCGCCCCCTCCTCCAAAGCTGTGGAGAATAATCTCATCTTAAGACTAAAATAGAACATCCCTGTATATGTATCACCTGCCGCCAGGCGATTTTATTCAAGCAAGCGATATTCTCAGGTCAGCCGTGGTGATGCGGGGAAGGGTGGTGAAGGTGATGATGATTGTGGTGACGGTGTTGATGATTGTAGTGATTGTGTCTGTGATGTTTGTGGTGGTAATGGTGATGGTGGTGATGATGGTGGTGGTGACAGTGGTGATGATGATGGTAACGGTAGTGTGGTGGTAGTGATGGTGTTGGTGACCATGATGGTGATGATGGTCTTAGCGACAGTGACGGTGATTATGGTGATGCACGTTATGATGGTGGTGGTATCGATAATAGTGTTGGTACTGATAATGGTGTAGGTAATGGTGCTGATGGCAGTGCTTATGTGTGTATGTGTGTGTCTGTGTGCATGCGTGTGTGTGTTTGTGTATGGGTGTGTGGGTGTGTGTATGTGTGTGTGTGTGTGTGTGTGTGTGTGTGTGTGTGTGTGTGTGTGTGTGTGTGTGTGTGTGTGTGTGTGTGTGTGTGTGTGTGTGTGTGTGCTTGCGTGTGTGTGTTTGTGTGTGTGTGTGTGTGTGTGTGTGTGTGTGTGTGTGTGTGTGTGTGTGTATGGGTGTGTGTGCGTGTGTGCGTGTGCATGTGTGTGTTTGTGTGTGCATGTGTGTGTCCATTGTGTGTGTTTGTGTATGCATGTATGTGTATGGGTGAGTGAGTACGTGTGTTTGTGTGTCTGTGTGTTTATGCATGTAAACGTGCATGTGTGTGTAAGTCTTTGTGTGTGTGTTTATGCATGTATGTGTGTGTGTGTGTGTGTGTGTGTGTGTGTGTGTGTGTGTGTGTGTGTGTGTGTGTGTGTGTGATTCACCTTGGCCTTTGGATCACGGGTTGGACTCGTGATCGACAGCTATTTCCCTCCCGGAAGAAAGCTCAGAGCTCGTATGACCGATCTATGGGTAATGCTGTGACCTTAAACGCACACACACACCCAACTCCCTGTTGTGTGTATGTGTGTTTATGCATGTATACATATGTGTGTGTGTGTGTGTGTGTGTGTGTGTGTGTGTGTGTGTGTGTGTGTGTGTGTGATTCACCTTGGCCTTTGGATCACGGGTTGGACTCGTGATCGACAGCTATTTCCCTCCCGGAAGAAAGCTCAGAGCTCGTATG
>NC_134807.1:24868950-24871450 GCF_046742065.1 Oratosquilla oratoria
GTGTGTGTGTGTGTGTGTGTGTGTGTGTGTCTGTGTATGTATGTACATACATATAATCAAACAGCTTTGCTAACGGGATTCGAACCCTAGGTTGTGCGGCAATGTACCATCAAGAGTCCAGGGTGCTACCAATTGTACTACAACGTGGATGTACAAGAGACCACTTGATCTCCCGACATACACACGCACACACACATACATATATGAATATATGTATCATATATATATATATATATATATATATATATATACACATTACACACACAAACACAAAATCAACCACACCAACTGCTTAGTTCTTGTTTAGTGTGGCGCAGATTTTTTTTAACATGAAAAATAACTCCCCCAAGAAGGCGACTGTGATTGTGAGAGCCTATGTATTGTGCTGTGGGATTGTGATGGAGCGTGACGTGTTGTGACGGTGTCTGACGTGTCCTAAGGGACCTCGTGACGTCACACCACTGTCGCGACAGAGCCCCGCCCTGTCCACGACGGAGCCTTATCTCTTACACTGCCTTCCACTTATGCCCGATCCTTTTCGCCTACCCTCCCCTCCCCCCTCCCCTCCCCCTCCTCTCCCACCCCACCCTCCACCTCTACGACCACCATCTCCACGAGCACCTTCTCCACAACCACCTCCATCACCGTCACCACCACAACCACCTCCATCACCGTCACCACCACAATCACCTCCACCACCATCATCACCACAATCACCCCCATCATCTTCACCACCACAACCACCTTCACTTCCATCATCACCACAATCACCTCCATCACCATCACCACCACAGCCACCTACATCACCTTCACCACCACAACCATCTTCACCTCCATCACCACAACAAGAACCTCTATCACCATCATCACCATAACCACCTTCACCCTCCATCACCACCACAACCACCTCCATCACCATCAGCACTACAACCACTTCCATCACCACCACCACCTCCATCACCATCACCACCGCAACCACCTTCACGTCCATCACCACCACAACCACCTCCATCACCATAACAACCACGACCACCTCTACCATCACCACCACGACCACCTCCATCACCTTCACCACAACATCCACCTCCATTACCATCACCACCACAACCACCTTCACCTCCATCACCACCACAACCACCTCCATCACCATCACCAACACAAACACCTCTATCACCATCACCACACCCACCTCCATCACCACTACAACCAAGTCCATCACCATCACCACCATAGCCACCATCACCTCCATCACCATCACCACCATGACCACTTCTATCACCATCACCACCACGACCACCTCTATCACCATCACCACAACGACCACCTCTATCACCATCACCACACCCACCTCCATCACCATCACCACTACAACCACCTCCATCACCATCATCACCACTACCACCTTCACTTCCATCACCATCACCACCATGACCACTTCTATCACCATCACCACCACGACCACCTCCATCACCATCACCACAACCATCTCCATCACTATCACCACCACGACCACCTCCATCACCATCACCACAACCATCTCCATCACCATCACCACCACGACCACCTCCATCACCATCACCACAACAACCATCTTCATCACCATCACCACAACCACCTTCACCCCCATCACCATCACCACCACAACCACCTCCATAACCACAACCGTCTCCATCACCACCACAACCACCTCCATCACCATTACCACAACCACCTCCATCACGATTGCCACCACAACAATCTCCATCACCTCTACCACAACAACCACCTCCATCACCATCATCACCATCACCACCACAACCACCTCCATCACCATCACCACAACCAACTCCATCACCATCACCACCACACCCACCTCCATCACCATTACCACCACAACCACTTCCATCACCATTGCCACCACAACCACCTCCATCACCACCACAACCACCTCCACCACCACAACTACCTCCACCACCACAACTACCTCCACCCCCACAACCACCTCCATCACAATCACTACCACTACCACCTCCATTACCACAACCAACTCCATCACCATCACCACCATAATCACCTCCATCACCATTACCACCACAACCACTTCCATCACCATTGCCACCACAACCACCTCCATCACCACCACAACCACCTCCACCACCACCACAACCACCTCCACCACCACAACTACCTCCACCACCTCCATCACCACCACAACCACCTCTATCACAATCGCAACCACAACCACCTTCACCTCCATCACCATAACCACCTCCATCACCATCGCCACCACCACCACCTCCGTCACCATCGCCACCACATGCACCAAAATCACCTTCACCTCCATCACCATAACCACCTCCATCACCATCGCCCCCAAAACAACCTCCATGACCACCACAACCACCTCCATCACTGCCACAACCACCTCCATCACCATTACCACCACAACCAACTCCACCACCACAACTACCTCCACCCCCACACCCACCTCCATTACCATTACCACCACAACCACCTCCAT
>NC_134807.1:24876450-24878950 GCF_046742065.1 Oratosquilla oratoria
TCAAGGGACGCCAAAGCAGAGTGAATTCCCTTAACTGTTGATGACACTTCAACACTGTTAAATCACGTTAATGACCCCTTCCGTGGTGGTTTTTTGATGTTGATGTCGTCAGGACCTGTAAAGCCGCCTGCCGGCTTAATCAGGCGTGGGAAAGGCAGGTCCTCAGCGTGTTTATTGCGATTGCATGAGCGTGAGGTGGGGCGCGTCAGTATGAGATTGGTGTGCGGGTACAGTGAGCGTAAAGAATGAAGACCACAATCAACTAAGATTATAGGCTAAGAAGACTTATAGTCAACGTCTTCCTGAATTCATCAATGCATGTTCAAGCTGTTGTGTTAATGGAACTTTGAATATAAAGTATCTGTTTAGGTTTAAGGTATGGGGGGGAATGCACTTTATGTAACAGGTGACTAAGGTTTGGGATCTGGTTGGATGGTGTACAAAGACGTGTATATACAATTATTTTGTAGGGTTAATTTGCAGCTTGTTATTCTATCAATTGGGCTTAACCCTTTCCCGAAAACTTTACATTGTTAAAAAGATAAACAAGAAATAAAAATTGGTAAAAAATAAACAAACAAATAAAAAAGTGAAATAAAGCAGATAGGATAAGAAAATAGAAATACTATTGAAAAAAGAAAATAAAAAAACGACAGACTTCAACTGTCTAGGAGTACCGATGTTTCTTTCATAGTATGCCTGAATTTTGCCATTAATTTATTTAATTTCATCATCATAATTTTCTTCTTATGTACCAAATGAGTACTTGTGTCTGCATTACCTCGGTCCTGTTTCGGGTGTTTACTGCAGAAAGTTTGTACAGTCAATACTTGGAGCCTTCAATTCCCCCATGGACCAGAGTCACGCATCATTTTAAGGTTGGAAATTTATCTTTACTCAAAAATGAAAACTGATAACTTTTGATTTTCATTTCTCCTCTCTGATGCCTTCCTTAAATCTTCTCTTTATCACCTCTACGACTTTTTACCTTTCCGGATCTACATCGTCCAGAAGGACAGAAGCTCAGGTTATTGGCGATTAAGTACATTACAAAGGATTACAAAGGCGGAGCATGCCGACAGGAGACCTTTTGATCAAAAAAAATCATATTAATAATAAATTAAACATTAGAAACTATAAATATTCATTTCGAACTTTACATAAATTTATTAGGCAACAACTGCAACATCCTCTGAAGTAACATTATTAGAAATTTGAATAAACAAAAAATATAGGAACCGGTGAAAAACTAACATGAAATATGAAAAAAATGACTAATCACCTATCTGGCAACATTTAGAGAAAGGGAGACCTCCGCCAGCTTAAAATGAACGTGTTCTTGTTCACACGTGTTCTCTCGAGATCTTGAACGAGGGCTTGTACAGGGGAATAAAATTGTACAGGGGAATAAAATTGTACAGGGGAATAAAATTACACACACATGTATTCATGTGAAGACGAAATAAATTTGGCTTATTACTTCCGTCGGCATTACAATAGATAGTTCCAAACATTTAATATTGTAATCATGAAGACACATGCTATCTCCTGTTTTTGCTGTATCTATACTCTTCAGATAAAACAATTCAGTAGTATACTGTTAACCGAGTCTTGTTTGATGATTACAAACTCTTCTTTGTACATTGGGGTCTAGCAATTCGACGGCCCACGTTTAGACAACTCTGAGATTCGGCCTCAATAAATTCCTACCCTAAACCTTAACTCAACACCTAAATTCGCAGATTCGGCATTCAAACCGCACAAGAAAATCTTAGTTTTTCTGCTACAATGGAGATGATTCATGTTTCGACAAATCGCGTTTCGACGCCTCAATTGAGAGACCCCTGTGTATAGTCATATTCTTCATTTGCTTTATACAAACACTTCTTGTGACTCGTTCCACGGATGGTTGATGCTCAGACCTAAAAATTAAATACAATTAGAAATACATGATCATACCCTTTACCCGTTCACTGGACAGAGTCTAAGACCCTGTTCACAGTAGCGGTTTGAACCGCGGCGGTTGAATTATAATCTAAGTAAATGGAAGTGTTCACACACAACCACGCAGTTTTTCCTTGACGGCGAAGTTTCGGCGCAGTTCAAACAGATAATGTGAACAGGGCCTAAACCTGATCAACAACTCACAATTCGTAGCCTCAGGCTGATCAAGCCCCTCTTTCTCCCCCCCGTCTCCCCCTCTCCCCCCCAAGTTATAAAATACGATCCTTATACCACGAACGCCACATCAATTTGCAATCTTCTTATTTTACGGCTCGGCTTTGCAAGTAAACCGGACCGGAAGACCAATTACCGGAAAATACCGGGAAAATGTCAACCCCCGGTACTGCATTACCTTAGCTTCTTCACCTGGGGGGCCGGGGGAGGGGGGGGCGAGGCAGGAGGGAGTGGGGGAGAGATGGGGAGACGGGGAGAGGGAGCAGTGGGAGAGACGGGGGGATGGGGGAGTAGGAAAAGAGGGAGTGGGAAGAGGGGAAGT
>NC_134807.1:24883950-24898950 GCF_046742065.1 Oratosquilla oratoria
TTTTTAGTATTTTGATATGTTTGTAAAGAATATAAAATATGACAAAGCTAATGCCGAATAGACTTGCGTACGCGATAATGACACTTTACAGAGGCGCAAATACATCGAGTGACGTCACCGGCCAACTTCCATATATGGGCATTTTGCCGAAGAGTTCCTTCCATAGAGTGTCCCGAACTATTCCTCTTGTATTGGAATCGTAATATTCAGAATTATTTACAACAACTGTCATTTCTCTTGAGACTTTAAAAGCTCCAAAGCTTGAGGAGGTGCAAGCAAGAGAGGAAAAGAGGAAGAAGAGAGAGATTGAGAGAGAAAAAAGAAAAGAAAAAGACCAGCATGGGAGAGAGACCAGAGTAGGAGAGAGGCAAGCAACAGAGAGAGAGAGAAAAGGGTGAGAGGCAAGAGTGGGATAGAGAGAGATAGAGGGAGAGAGAAAGAGGGAGAGGGAGAGAGAGAGAGACGGGGGAGACAATAGTGGGAAAGAGAGGGAAGCAAGCGAGAGGGAGAGACCAGAGTAGGAGAGAGACCAGAGTAGGAGAGAGGCAAGAGTGGGAGAAAGAGACCAGAGTGGGAGAGACAAGAGTGGGGGAGAGAAAGAGAAAAAGAGAGAGACGGGGTGAAGACAAGAGTGGGAGAAAGACCCGAGTGGGAGAGGCAAGAGTGGGAGAGAGAGAGTGGGAGAAAGAGACCAGAGTGGGAGAGACAAGAGTGGGGGAGAGAAAGAGAAAAAGAGAGAGACGGGGTGAAGACAAGAGTGGGAGAAAGACCCGAGTGGGAGAGGCAAGAGTGGGAGAGAGAGAGAGAGAGAGAGAGAGAGAGAGAGAGAGAGAGAGAGAGAGAGAGAGAGAGAGAGAGAGAGAGAGAGAGAGAGTGCGAGAGAGATGTCCCAGAGTGGAAGGGAGGGACAAGAGTCGGAGATAGAGACCAGAGTGGGAGAGAGAGAGAAGAGTGAGGAGAGAAAGAAACAGAGAGTGAGTGACAAGAGTGAGAGAGACTAGAGAGAAAAGAGTGGGGGAAGAGAGAACGAGACAGGAGAGACCAGTGAATAGGAGATTGGGGGGAACGAAGGATGGAGGGGGACAATTGGAGAGTAAAAGGGAGTGGGAGTGAGAGTGGAAGTGAGAGTGGGAGTGAGAGTAGGAGTGAGAGTAGGAGTGAGAGAGGGAGTGAGAATGGGAGTGAGAGTGGGAGTGAGAGTGGGAGTGAGAGTGGGAGTGAGAGTGAGAGTGGGAGTGAGAGTGGGAGTGAGAGTGGGAGTGAGAGTGGGAGTAAGAGTGAGAGAACCAACAAAGCCGCTGAAACAGTCCCACCTATAAATTACCAGGACATCCATCTCCCTCTCGTGGCCAGACCCGATTAAGGTGGCATAATGACCACCTCCCCCCATCCCCCACTCTCCCCCGTCCCCCCCGGACAGACATTCCGGCAAATGACCCATTGCACACCTCCGGATAATTCCCACTTTATCAAGACGGACGAGCCGGGCCGAGCGAGCGAAATTGATAGTTGGACAAAAGTCCCGGACACTTAGTCCGCCCGATAGCACAACTCAACTCCGCCGGAGCCAGTGGAGGAGGGACTTCGACGCCTCTATCTCCTCCAACGACTCTACCTCCACCACCACCACGACCATCGCCATCTCCCCCACCACCACGACCTCCACCATCACCACCGTTTTTTCTCCTTCTTCACCTCATCCACCATCATCACCCTTAACTTCATCCATCTCTTCCATCACCACCACCAGCACGATTTTCACCCCCATCTCCATCACTGCAACCACCACCATTTCTATTACCACCACTTCTCCTCTTCATTCTCAACCCCCCTCCCCCCCCGACCTTCTCTCCCACCCTCACGCTATCGTAACGGTGGGAGGAGCCGGAATATGGATGGTGGGGAAGAGTAAGGAGGGAGGGAGGGAGGGAGTGAGGTAAGAGTAAGGAGGGAGGGAAGGAGGAATGGATGAAGGGAGGTACGAGGGAAGGGAAAGAGGGAAGAAGAGAAAGAGAGAGGGAATGAAGGAGAATGAGGGAGTGAAGGAAGGAGGTAAGGAAAGAAGGGAGGGAAGGGAGGTACGGGGGGTAAGGAAGGGAGGTAAGGGAGGTAAGGAAGGAAGGGAGGTAAGGAAGGAAGGGAGGTAAGGAAGGAAGGGGGGTAAGGAAGGAAGGGAGGTAGGGAAGGAGGGGAGGTAATGAGGGAAGGGAGGTAAAGAGGGAAAGGAGGTAAGGAGGGAAGAGAAGGACGAAAGGGAGGCAAGGAGGGAAGAGAAGGACGAGAGATAAGAAGGGAAGAAAGGAAAAGAGGAGGAGGAAAGCGAGGGAAGGAAAGGAAGGAAGGAAAGATGGAAGCAAAGAAAGGGAGGGAAAGAAGGAGGGAGGAACGGGGAGAGTAACGGGGAGGGTAGGGAGGAACGGGGAGGGTAAGGAGGGAAGGGAGGGGGAATAGAGGAGTATGGAGTGTGGGAGAGAAAGGAGGGAGGGGAGGGAAGGCGTTCTCATGGGGGAAGGACGGGGTGTGAAGGGTACGAGTATATAATGGGGAGTTGCTTTGTTACGTCTTTAGTCCGACCATCACCCGGCAATTTGTCCTGAATTGAACATAGCCATGTATACTAATGACGGCTACATTAAACGTGTGTACGTATGCACGTGTACACACGCGCGCTCGCGCACCCCACATACACACACACACAGCACACAATCGCAAATGACACGAAAACTGCCTAAGATTTTTTAAGCCCCTTTTCAATGATGATGATGATTGATGACGACGATGACTTTGACGATGACGATGATGATGACGACGATAATGACGATGATAATGACGACGATGACGACGACGATTCTGATGATGATGATGATGACGATGATGATGATGACGATGATGACGATGATGATGATGATGATGATGATGATGATGATGATGATGATGATGATGATGATGATGATGATGATGATGATGATGATGATGATGATGATGATGATGATGATGATGATGATGATGATGATGATGATGATGATGATGACGACGACGACAATGACGATGGTAATTAGTGAAGATTGATGATTGTTGATGATTGATGATGATTGTTGATGATTGATGATGATTGGTGATGACTGATGATGATATTAAAATGATGAATGAAAAGAATACATAAATAGACGAAAGACTTAGAACACCTAAAAAAGGACTGCGGTGTCTTTCAAGGTTTTAAAGAAAAGTATTTAAAAATATATATTAAATAGGAACATAACTAAGAACGTGCTTTGAAGTCAAACTACTTCGAATTTTAACTTTGTAATTTCATATAAAAACAGGAATGGGTGTTTGGATTAAGGCGCATAGAATTCAAGATTAACCATTTGATACACATCTAACATCTAACTCCTAACTCAGAGTGGATTTTGTGTATCAGATATACAGTATATCCTCAATCATACGCACAACCTTAGGTAGCGTCTTGGAAATGTTGCATTTCTCTTTTCTTGTTCTAGGTTCATTTGTAATCATACATTATACAACTAGTACGTACGAATTCTTCGTTCTAAACACACACACACGTGTATATATATATATATATATATGGAACTATGCTCTACCATGGGGATTCGAACCCTGCATGAGTGACTGCTTCTTACGAAGAACAATACCAATGTACAAATCCATATTATATATATATATATATATATATATATATATATATATATATATATATATTTATATATATTATATATATATTATATATATATATATTTATATATATATATATATATATATATAACATATATATATATATATATATATATATATATATATATATATATATATATATATATTTATGAAGAGCCCACGCTAATTAATCACAATAATTTTTTGAACTTGTAAAATTGGAAAAATGACCACGTCATGATATAAAAATAAAATAAGATAATAGTTTAAAATTGTACAATGGCCACTTCTTCATAGAATTTATTGGTATGGAACTGGTATAGTGATCAGGATAAGGACATCCATCGATTGCGCAGCGCGATCGATCGATTGCTGCGGGAACGATGGATCGATCGATAGCGCAGCGCGATCGATCGATCGCGCATGACATATATATATATATATATATATATATATATATATATATATATATATATATATATGTCTATATATATATATATATATATATATATATATATATATATATATATATATATGTGTGTGTGTGTGTGTGTGTGTGTGTGTGTGTGTGTGTGTGTGTGTCTGTGTGATATATATATATATATATATATATATATATGTGTGTGTGTGTGTGTGTGTGTGTGTGTGTGTGTGTGTGTGTGTGTGTGTGTGTGTGTGTGTGTGTGTAGATACATAACGCTCGTTCGTTTGTTAAAATTCTAATGAACGAAGGCTTAATCCACTAGACCCCCCCCCCGGTTAACTCTCCAATGATTTTATTTTGGCTAACGACAGACGATTTTATTAATCTTCAAGGACCACCTCTGAGCGCTAACGGTTTAACGTGGTGCGAGAAGATTACAATCTCAGTTAGGCTAACTGCCATCGTTAGTATGGAAGAGGTCTGTTGTGCTGCACCGCGATTACAGAATAAAATTAATCAAGTCCGGGCGCGTGATGATTTAATTATCCAATTATCGGAGTACGTAGGATGAAAATTTCATAATGGTTGCTCCTAACCTTATACATTTTTTTTTTTTTTTTTTTTTTTTACAGCTGTTGGTGACCTCGATATTTTATATATTTGATCTAGCTGCCTTCAGGACCTCTTACTCTAACCAATCAGGAAGGATATATATTTACATAATATTTTTTATTCTTTGTATTAGGCTTCAACTTACGAGTTATTTTGGGGCCATATAATGACATTAGTTTGTCAAAATAATACATACATATGCCAACGGATTTTTCCCCCTTACAAGGAAAGTAGCCAAAAAACAAAGGCATAAAATCAACTGCCGCTCATTCCATCCCTACATACTTCACTCCCCTTCCACCACCCTCCCTCCCTATCATCTTGGCTACTCCTGGATGACAGGTCATCCCTGGATCTTGCTCACTGCCCTGGGTCAGGAACAATGTAGCGAGACCCAGCACATCCACAACAAGGCAGCTTCATAATAAAAAAAAAAAAAAAAAAAAAAAAAAAAAAAAAAAAAAAGCGAAAGACTGTTCACAAGGACAGAAGCGCTAGTGATTTACAGTCCACAACTGTGACCACCGCCGCTATTTCCACAAGCACTCTACCTGACCAAGGAGACACTCGACAAGTTCCCTCTAATGGTTTCTATGCCTTTTTCTTTTTTGACTACCCCCCCGTGTAAAGGGGAAAAAGCCTTTGGTATATGTATATGTATGTATGTAGCACCCCCTGTTGTCATGTCTGAGCAGTCCAGCACCCCCTATCTTATTATTAGAAGGATAAAAGAAAGTGAAGTGTAATGCTTGATGATTTATTTTCTTGATTCTTTAGAACTGAAACAAATTGACACTATTGTTTGTAGAAGAAATAAGAACACCCTAGAAAAATAGAATAGCATGGGAAAAGTCAAATATGCACAACTAGGTAATCAATGATACATATATCAATGTGATATTTTTGTATGCATCACTTCCCAGCACCCTCTATAATTGATTTCAGCAACCCAATTTTTGGAAACGCTGCTCCAAAACATCCCTTATTTCGCTTCATTCGACTCTTGATCTTGATCTTTGTGTTCCCTACGATACTTCGTCATTCATGGTTTGCCATTATCTAACCTTCAATTTTTGTAAACTGAAATATAAATCTGATTCTGTTTAACGTCGCTATCAGGAAGTTAGAACTGTGCCGTTTGCAGAGGATTTGTACCGTTGAATTATCAAACCATACCCTTGGTCCAACTCGCTGGCGACAATTTTTGAACTACTTTGGCATCAACCTCCGTCGCACGTAGCGACGCTCTAATTCGCTCGGCCATGGTTTCCTCAATCATCTTTGTGGCCCAGCACACAGCCTACATTAACACCACGAATCTTCGAAGCATCACAGAGAAAAGCATCACAGTCACATCACGTCTAGTTAGCCACGGAAAGTCATCAGTACTCAGGTCCGAGGAGGTTCAAGCAAGACTGTGACGTGATCAACAACATGAGAAATGACAAAGACTCGATATAGAGTGGGTGACCCTCACTAGCCGGCTCGACTCGTTACCTAACACCTAAATGACTTTGGCGCCACTAACAACTATTACACACAAATGTAAGACACACATCAACACCCTTAGAGTAATTACGGGCTCAGACTCTGAACAAAAGAGGAACACTATCAAACGAATATACAAACGGTACACAAAGCGCGCGGGGGACTAACCAATCATGGGTAGTACCCATCCCAGACACGCATCACAAACGACAGGTTACACAAAACATATACGACGAACAAACACTGGCTGCACACAGAAAACGCACATAAATCACATATATATGGAGACCAACGTTATACGCTTTAACAAGCATGTCGACGTGCGTGGCAGACACTACATAACATCTGTGAAGCAAAACCCATATTGCTCATCGCATTACACAAGAAATTAGCCATCAATACCTACACACGTCAAACATACAAGATAATACATTAAGAACAGAAGAATGAGACTGCAAGAGACCATAAGGCCTACACTATGCAGCTCCGTATCCATCACCACCTGTCATCCCCATCCATAAAGTTGTTTAACCGTTTTCTTAAAACAACCGATAGTTTCAGCGCTCACTACATGGTTACTAAGTCTATTCCATTTGTTAACCATCCTATTAGTAAACCAATTTTTCCTATGTCCTTCTTGAATCTAAATTTGTTCAATTTACATGCATTACTGCGAGTCCTGCCCTGTTGTCTTAATATGATGACCTTATTTGCGTCACCCTTGTTAAAACCTTTAATCCACTTGAACACCTCTATTAGATCACTCCGCACTCTTCGTCTTTCCAAAGAGTGTAAGTTAAGGTGCCTAAGGCTCTCTTTATATGGTAAATTTCTGAGCCCTTGTATCATTTTGGCCACTCTCCTCTGTACTGATTCTAATGAATTGTTGTAACATTCTATAAGACGGAGACCAAAACTGTACCGCATAGTCAAGGATAGGGCAAACTAACGCTAAAGTATGATAATTACCTATGCACTTCTATTTCTAACCATCCAATAACGAAACCTAATGTTCTGTTAGCTTTATTCCTGGTGCTAATGCACTGTTTCCTAGATTTAAGGCAAGGACTCACTAGAACTCCCAAGTCTATCTCGCATTCGTTTTCTCTAAAAACGTGTTATCTAAGCCATACCTGTTTTCGGGGTTGTGTAGCCATCCGTACAAACTGCACTTGGAGATATTGAAGTTCATTTGCCATTTCACCGACCATGTAAAGAATGTTAGAATCATTCTGTAGAATCTCGACGTCGTCTCCTGACGTAATTAGACTCGTTGGGACAGTTGATTGGCTTTTTCGATCTTGTACTAACCCAATGACATCGAGGAGAGATCAACACGAACTACAATAATTGATGACTTTAGTACTAAAAGTAGGATGTATGACCTTTATATATATACAGTGGATTGACATACTTATGAATATTGGGAGGTAGGCAGTCAGGTAGACAGGGAACAGACGCACACACGCCCATATTTACCAGCCCTACACACATACATACACACATGCACGCCACGCCACGCCACACACACATACATACATACACACACACACATACATACACACACACACACACACACACACACGCGCGCGCGCGAGCGCGCACATACACACACACGTGTATATATATATATATATATATATAATATATTATATATATATATATATATATATACACACACGAGAGGTACAAACAAAAGAGAAATGAAGCATAAGATAAAGAAGACAAAGAGGAGAGCAGATGTGAAATGAGGTAAGGGTATGAAATAATTTTTTTAAAGTAATAAAAATATGTTTTAGAAGGAAATCAAGAGAGGAAGAGGAGGTGAATCAAGTAGAGAAGAAAAGGTAAAAGATGCAGATGGAGAGAAAAGTGAAAGAGACGGCAGTAAGAGGAAGATGGGCAGAGTATTTTAGGAAGTTGCTAAATGTAAAGGAGGATAGGGAGGAAAGGTAGTTGCAGTGGGAAATGCTAAGAAAATGACAGTGATGAATGAGGAAAATGGAAGAGAAATAAAGAATGATGAGGTGAAAGCAGTTATCAAAATTATGAGATCAGATAAGGCACCTGGACTGAATGGGTGTCATGCGGAGTATCTAACAAATGGAGGTGTAGTGATGGTGGACTGACTGGTGAGGTATTTTAGTGTTTGTTTAAAAGAGGGTAGAGTGCCAGAGGACTGGAGGAGCACCTGCATAGTTTCGCTTTACAAAGGAAAAAGAGATAATTGTGTTAGAAATAGAAATGGAGAAAGTGAGTGGTTTGAAATAAATGTGGGACTTTGCCAGAGATGTGTTATGTCGCCTTGGCTGTTCAATTTATACATGGATGGGGTGGTGCGAGAGGTAAATACAAGAGTAATGGGTCGGGGATTGGAGGTGGTTAAAGAAAGTGGAGAAAAAATGGGAGACAAGACAGTTGTTGTTTGCCGACGACACTGCGCTTGTAGCAGGATCAGAGGAGGGTTTAAGGAAGTCAGTGACGGATTTTGGGAAGGTGTACGAAAGAAGGAAGATAAATGTGGGTAAAACTAAGGTGATGAGATGTACAAGGGAAAACTATGGCAGCAAATTGGAAGCGAGTATTAAGGGGGAGAGACAGGAGGAAGTGAAAATTTTTAGATACTTGATAGCGAACGTGGCGGGAAAGGGAGAAGTGGAGGTGGAGATAGAATGTAGATTGAGAGAAGCAAGTAAATGACTTAGTGGATTAAAAAGTGTAATGAGAAATAGACATTTGGGAATGGACGCTAAGAGATTATATGATTGAGTGATTGTGCCGACAGCACTGTTTGGGGCAGAAACATGGAACATTAGAGAGGAAGAAAGGAAGATATTAGATGTGCTTGAGATTAAATGCCTGAGAAGTATGATAGGGGTTATTAGGCTGGGTAGTGTGAGAAACGAGGTGAGGAGAGCAGGGATGGAAAGGGAGTTGGGATATAGGGTTGATGAAAATATTGGGATGGTTTGGACACATGGAAAGAATTAGTGATGAAAGATTAGTAAAAGAGGTGTGGAAGGCAGAGGTGGAAGACAGAGGTGGGGGGGTGTGAATATAGAAGGGCGACCAAGGATGAGATGGATGGATGGGTGGGGTAAAAGGGGCATTGAGAAAGAGGGGAATGTCTGTTGAGGAAGGTAAGGAGAAGACAGAAGATAGTGGCAAGTGGAGAATAGTTGTATATGGACGATGCTGTAATGCATGGGAGTGGGTGGGGGATGGAGGGTGAGGGAGTATGTGTGAATAATATTTTGACGCAGCCCTTAGGGATTCCTCACCTTTTTCTCTTTTTCTGTATGAGGGGATGGGCAGGGGAGGGGGTCGTCATCCTGGAGAAGCCAAGAGAGGAGTAAGGGAGGGAGGTGAGTGGGAGTGGAGTATGTGGGGATGAAATAGGTGGGAGTGAATTTATACCTTTGACTTTGGCTACCTCCCTTGTACGGGGGAAAAAGCCGTTGGTATATGGTATATGTTATATATATATATATATATATATATATATTATATATATATATATATATATACATTTTCCATTTTTTCTGCTCCGTCTTTGGTTTTATTATATATATATATATATATATATATATATATATATATATACATATATATATATATATATGTGTGTGTGTGCGTGTGTGTGTGTGTGTGTGTGTGTGTGTGTGTGTGTGTGTGTGTGTGTGTGTGTGTGTGTGTAGGGGGTGCGCGTGTGCGTGTGTGGGGGGTGCGCGTGTGCGTGTGTGTGTGGGGGGGGGTGCGCGTGTGCGTGTGTGTGGGGGGGTACGCGTGTGCGTGTCTGTGGTGTGGCGCGCATGTGTGTATAGGTGTAGACGCGTCTGCATCCGTTTCCTGTCTACCTGACTGCCTACTTCCTAATGTACATATGTATACCAATCCTCTGTATATACATGCTACTTTTAGTGCTGAAGGCACATTGTATATATATATACATGGGGTGTGTGTGTGTGAAAACTTAACATATTCATATATATTCATACGCGATTAAATACAGACATTTACTCCCAAAGCCCTCGCGTTCCTGTTTATAGAATCTAAAATATATTCATGTTATAAATAACATTTATTCATCATGGCGCCAAAAGGAACATCAATCTTTTTGTCGAATGGAGAATTTCTATCTTTATTAATTCAAACCTAATTGTAAAGAAGCATTGTATCCCTTATGGACACGTCGAACCGTCATTTTTCAAGTACACATGTACTAAGATCCTGACATGGATATTTGTTTTGAAGTGAAAATTTTCTGAGCCATTCCGGAGACTAGGTACCGCCCGCTCGGGGTCTACCCTCCAAGAAAGAGACCTGGGTCAAGAACATAAGAATGGAGGAGACTTACAAGATACCATAGGGCCTACACTAGGCAGTTCCATGTTCATGACCAACTATCATCCCCATCCATAAAGTTGTTTAATCTTTTCTTAAAACAACTGATTGTTTCATCGCTAACAACATGGTTACTAAGTCTATTTCATTCGTTAACCACTATTGGTAAACCAGTTCTTGCCTATTTCATCCTTAAATAGAAATTTGTCCAATTTAAACACAATATTACGAGTCCTACCCTGCTGTATTAATATGATGACCTTGTCTAAATCAACCTTGTTAAATCCCTTGATTGATTGATTGATCGCTCAGCTTAGCTCTTCTGGTCTGAGATAGTCACTGATATGTTTTATTCCGGTTAGAAAGAGAAAGAATGAGGAAATGTTATTCAGTAGGTGGATATCAGGTGGAGAAATAAAATTTTTCGTTAGCATCCCACTTGCTTTTTCTACTTTGGGTAGAAACGACTTCTGTTACGATCTTTTGTTTTTGATGTTTCCAAAAGTCGAATTAGTCTTCCGTTATATGAGAAATTGAATGACGAACTAAGAGAAGTTGAGCCTAAAACACGAAAGCTAGAAACATTGTAGAGATGTTCTTACGGAAGTCTAGAATTTTTGTAACCTAAGTCGTTTCTGCTCGCACAAAAGAACAAAAGCAAGTAGCTAGTGTGCCGTCACCTTAAGGCGCGTATCTGCGGCCGAAGCTGTCACCTTCCTTATGCGCTTTAAGGACTATTGTGGCACGTAACAGTCACTGCTGGGAATCGGAGAAGAGTGCAGGATTCGAACCCACAACTAAGTAAATGGAAGGCCAGTACGCTTCCGATTATTCGACCGACGCACTTTAAGTGTTTTAAGAGGAAGTGACAAATTGGAGATTTAAAGGCGGTAACAGAAATGAGGGATAGTAGACTATTAGTGATTATCATTCTTCAAGTGTAGATGAATCTCAGATTATAGAAAAAAACTGCGTGTTTCTGGTCCGTAGGGTTTGTTAATGAAGTCCCCTAAAATATCCTAAAATATCGACTGAGTGAAACTTGTACAGCCAGCATCCCCAAATAGCGTGTAAGCACAGATGTGGTTTTCACCCGGAGCTAATAAACGAGTAAATAGATAAACAAATGAATAAATGAATATACGAACTGGTAAATAGATAAATACATAAATAAGAAAATAATACATTTTAAAGCCCACTGAAGAAGAAGAAGATGTGTTTTTACCTCCTCAATGTCCCCATTTGCTGAGGCTCTCGATCTCCTCCAACACTCCCTCCGCCCTCTCCCTCTCCATCACCTCGCCCGCCGGCTCCCTTCACCATAAATCCCCAACAATGCCTCTCAACTCCCGGTCCTCTTGTAGGGAAGTATTTTGCGACTTCCGTAGACGGTGGCCCTCGAGACGGGAAGATTTAAGAAGAATTCTTTGTGGTGAGATATTACCGCCACAGTTCACTAGCGCTTCTGTCCCTATTTCGATCATTTGAGAGTAATACCTCCCGTATCCGAACTAATAATATATGATCCGCCAGTATACGAACGTGATTCATCTGTATTGTATAACTCTTGTTCCTTCAGAATTAGGAAAAATAGCGCTGGAGTGACGGTGGATTTTTTTTTAATATTTTACATCGCGTATCCGAACACTCCCCCAATTAGTTCGGTTATGGGAGGGATCACTGTATTTCCGTTCAGTCCAGTTTAGAAATTAATTTGGGTAACCAACTAAACCATACGCTGTGAAGTCATCTAATTTAGTAGTTAGTTGATACGTTTTATTTGTTTTTGTGTGTGTTTATTTTCTTTATTTTTTCCTCAGTTGGTCTTTGAAACTGTCTCGTGTCGGCCATTTTATCTGAGAGTTCATGAATGTATCATGTATAGATGTATGATGTATTATGTATATGTATATACGTACGCATGCTCGCTTGACGGAGGTACAATTTTGTATGTGCGTAGTTGTGATTTTATGTACGCGTGTATACGCATGTATGTACACATTTATATGTGTGTGTATATGTATGTATATACGTGTAGAATATATGCATGTTTTAAACGCAGGCTTTCCCCACAAAACTCTGCAATCCCCGCCCGTCCTCAAAGCTTAAAACACTAACCATAAATCTGGTATTTTTACAACCTCCAACCCAAAACGCCACCTCTCCATCCACCCCTCCCGCCACCTGCCAGCACGTGCCAGGTCGCCAACACCTCGCCACTGAGCTCATCTGGATTCGGGTCTTGGAAGCCAACGCCAAGAACAGCGGACAGGTCAATCTAATTAAGAATCATTAAATTGCGAGACGCGTTGGGAGAACGTAGGAGCGACCCAACTGGTTTCTGATGCAACCCCATACTCTATGTACTGCTGTTCATCAATTTCCCGTAGACTCTCCTCACACTGAATCATCCACTAACTACAACTAGCTTTCGGGTTTAGTGGTCACACTTGAGGTTCACTGGAGGTCCATAGGTTCAGGACCACCTCCCCCCATTCCCCCATTTTTACCCCCCCCATCGCATGCACACCCAGACCTCAACACCCAATTATCACCTCAACTATTTGACATTCACGTTCATACAGCCTCAACCTGCAACGACCTTCTTACCTCACTAAATCATTCACTTAAAAAATCACTTTCACTTACCTCTCCATCTCTCTCACTCCCCACTAACTCTCCCTTCCTCTCCATAACTCTCCCCTTCTTTCCTACTCTCTCTTTCCTCTCCACACTCTCCCCCTCCTTTTCATCACAATTCCAGTCCTACCCACTCTCCCCCTCTTCAGCTCCTAAACTTGATTACAATTTCTATTACACACACACACACACACACACACACACACACACACACACACACATATATATATATATATATATATATATATATATATATATTCTACTCCCATCCCTTCACTAACCTTGGCTGTAATCTCTCCACCTAATCTACCACCCTCCCCACAGCCCCAAGAGCATTAATCCTAAATTGAAGTTGTTTACAAAATGTCACAAGGAGCTATTACTAAATACCTCCTCAATCTAAATTCTTGCTGTGAACAAGGTAGTCATTAATTAAGGGCTTATAAAACCACCTTGGTATTTATATAAACTTCTGCGGCGAATTTTATTGCGCCCCACAATGTTCACTTGGTGCCCCACGAGCCAAGTCCCAATGGCATTCGTGGCTTCGGTTCTGAAAGCTAAAAAGGTGGTGAAGGTGAGGAACCTACGCCACGAGGCGCTGAGTAGCTACGGCAGAAGCCGTCACTTTTGCCCTGTTATGCACTTTGGAGACTTAGGACTGTTAACAGTCACTGTAGAGAATCGTAGAGAATTGCAGGATTCGAACCCAGAACCAAGCGAACGCGAGACCTGGACGCTTTCGACTACACCAACAGCGGGCTACGACAGAGGGCTGGAGTGGAGTGCGGGATTCGAACCCAAAAACTATGTGAATGCAAGATAAGCACGTGTCCGATTACATCAATGCATTTGTAATCTGAAGGAATTGTTAACTTCAGCACCTTTAGGACGGAGACGTGGATGCGTAGAAAGCGGTCAATAAAGAGGATTGTACTCCTACATGGTTCCTTGTGGATATCTTGGAAAAAATAAATGAAAATAAACAAATAAATAAATAAATAAATAGATAAAATAAACATATAAACAAATCAATAATAGAAAAATAGTAAAATAAATGAATACATAAATAAACGAATAAATGAAAAAATAAAATAAAATAATAACAATAACAACAATAATACGATTTGGTTTAACGTCACAAACTCCCCCCTTTCGGAAGGCTAGTATGGTGCCCCTTATAGTGGACATTGTAATTTTTTTTTTTTTTTAAACAATAACAAATATATAAATATATCTGAAATAAAAAATAAACAAAAACAAATAACAAACAAGAAAAATAGTCAAACAAGACACTTGTATTTTTTCAGGCCTACTCAATGGTGTTGTAAAAATTCAACAAACGAGGCCCGGGATTCGATTCCCAACTTTGGCTCCACCAAATGCGTCCTCACCAGTAAAAAAAAAAAAAAAAAAAAAAAATCCTATCAAGAGCGTCCACCATCATGAGTCTGAGTCTATATAAAAAACATTTTCATCGGATTCAACTAATATCCTATTATATATTGTGTACAAAACAGAAAATAAATAAATAAAAACAAATAAATAAAAAATAAAAAAATCAGATCCTAAATTCAAAGTGCCCGTCTGAGGATACTGTAATCAAGACAACGGTTCAGGATATCCTAGTAATGGAGGACAAGGTTTCTAACTAAGCACCCCTCTTAAGTCTTCGGGTCCTTGGCTATGGGTTATTGGTCGGCTCACAATCACCAATCCTAGAAAGCCATTGAGATTCACTCAGTCTAATCGTTAGTACAAGACCTGTTTGAGCAGGGTAGCTCGGTTGGAAAAAAAATCTTACATCCACAAGGTCC
>NC_134807.1:24913950-24926450 GCF_046742065.1 Oratosquilla oratoria
GGATGGAAAGGTCATTAACGACATAACCCCAGACACTAACTCTCAGGTGGTTGTCAAAAGGTCACGCCATCTGGATTCATCGTTCCGGAGGTGGGGGGGGGGGATGACGACCCCCCCACTCCCACCCCCACCACCACCACCTCCAATGCGAATATACAAATCAGTCCGGAAAGATATCTTCCAAGTCGCCGCGTTGAATGGTCAAGGCCCTGTTCACACTAGCGGTTTGAACCGCGAAGGTTCAATTAGAGCATAGGTTAATGGAGGGGTTCACACAGCCGCTCAGTTGTTCCTTAGATATGTGGTATCACCGCGGTTGAACCCGCTAGTGTGAACAAGGCCTAAAGCGACCGTGTATGGGTGATCCCATACACGGTCAATTTAATTGTCAATTCAGAGTATTGTCAATGAAATTGCGCAATATAATTGATCGTGTATGGGCCGTTTAAGTCAACAAGGCCTGTCAACAGTGTGTGTGTGTGTGTGGGGGGGGGTGTTCCATGAACACACCCTACTAATCCCTAAGGGGGGCGGGAAGGGGTTCTACAAAGTTTCTTTAGTGATAGTCAGTGGACACCCGACAATTTCATTCATTTCACCTCCAAGTGACGAATGAACGGCATTTCATACAAACGGAAACACAAGAGATTTAGTTGAGAATATTCAGACTTGCGGACATAGGTAACAATGTCACCATCCCAATCCCTCAACACCCCTACCCCCTAACCCCCGGCCTAGTCTGGAAGCCTCTTCAGTTTTATTGTGCAATGTCTATCACCCACCTACATAGCTCAATACTATTGCACAATATCGTCAGTCGAACGAAGGGTTTCAGAGAGACATCATGGCGGACACTATCGTTCATCTTTCTTGCCTGACATGTCGACGGTTTGAGGGCAGGAAGTACACGGACAGAATATTGCGCAATATTACTACTCAATATTTTGTGCAATAGAATATCAAGTTCTTTTTAATGTCCTAAATATATTGTGTCCTTTTTAGTACCATCACGACACCATCAATAATATTGTACAATACGAAATATTGCGCAATAACATTGATCGCGTAAGGCCCGTATTAGTCAAAGCTTCATGTTATCATATTTTTGCAAAGACAAATCACCAGAGCTTCTATCCTCATGGAGAGTACCACGCCATTGTCGTGAAATATTTCTGGCTCACTGTGTTGGGTTAGCTGGTGTATGTAAACGTGTGTGTGTGTGTGTATGTGTGTGTGTGTGTGTAGGTATGTGTGTGCGTATGTATGTGTGCGCGTATGTATGTGTGTGCGAATGTATGTGTGTGCGAATGTATGTGTGTGCGTATGTGTGTGCGTGTATGTGTGTGCGTGTGTGTGTGTGTGCGTGTGTGTGTGTGTGTGCGCGTGTGTGTGTATGTGTGCATGTCCGTGTATGTGTGCGTGTGTGTGTATGTGTGTGTGTCCGTGTATGTGTGCGTGTGTGTGCGCGTGTGTGTGTGCGTGTATGTGTGTGTGCGTGTGTGTGTGCGTGTATGTGTGTGTGCGTGTATGTGTGTGTGCGTGTATGTGTGTGTGCGTGTATGTGTGTGTGCGTGTATGTGTGTGTGCGTGTATGTGTGTGTGCGTGTATGTGTGTGTGCGTGTATGTGTGTGTGCGTGTATGTGTGCGTGCGTGTATGTGTGCGTGCGTGTATGTGTGCGTGCGTGTATGTGTGTGTGCGTGTATGTGTGTGTGCGTGTGTGTGTGTGTGTGTGTGTGTGTGTGTGTGTGTGTGTGTGTGTGTGTGTGTGTGTGTGTGTGTGTGTGTGTGTGTGCGTGTGTGTGTGCGTGTGTGTGTGTGTGCGCGTGTGTGTGTGTGCTCGTGTGTGCATTTTTGTTCGTGTGTGTATGTGTATGTCTATGTATATGTTGCATAAGAGATTGAAGGAGGGCAGCAGAAGGGAAGAATACAAGTTAAAATTGACGAGAATTATTTTTCGAATGGAGATTAGTCTCCAATCGTAATAGAATGCTCCGTGACTCTGGTCCGTTGGGCCAAAGAGAAAGAGAGAGAGACAGAAGGAGAGAGAGAGAAAGAAGGGGAGGGAGGGAGGGAGGGAGGGAGGGAGGGAGGGAGCGAGAGAGAGAGAGAGGGAGAGGAAGATTGAGAGGGAGAGGAAGAGAGAGAGAGAGAGAGAGAGAGAGAGAGAGAGAGAGAGAGAGAGAGAGAGAGAGGTTGGGTAGGAGGTGGTCGTATGGGGATATCGGTAGTCCGTTCCGCATGTTTTCGGTGTGTTGACATGGCATGAGTGGCTGCGTGTACTCGTATCTTGTTTTAAGGCATGATAGAGTGAGCATTGCGCGTGACGTCCATGACGTCACGCGCCTTGGTAAGATGGTCCACCGTTTAATAAATTCATTGCTTCTGAGGGCAAGAGAGAGAGAGAGAGAGAGAGAGAGAGAGAGGAAGAAAGAGGGGAAAAGAGGGGGAAAAGAGGGGAAAAAGAGGGGGAAGAAAGAGGGGGAAAGGGGGGGGAAGGGGGGGGAAAGAGGGGAAAAGAGGGGGGAAAAGAGGGGAAAAAGAGGGGAAGAAAGAGGGGGAAGAGAGAGGGGAAGAAAGAGGGGAAGAGAGAGGGGAAGAGAGAGGGGAAGAGAGAGGGGAAGAGAGAGGGGAAGAGAGAGAGGGAAGAGAGAGGGGAAGAGAGAGGGAAGAGAGAGGGGAAGAGAGGAAAGAGAGAGAAAATGAGAAAGAGGGGAAGAAAGAGGGGGAAGAGAAAGGGGAAGAAAGAAGGGAAGAAAGAAGGGAAGAAAGAAGGGAAGAGAGAGGGGAAGAGAGAGAGAGAAAAATGAGAAAGAGGGAGAGAGAGGGGGAGAGAGAGCGAGAGAAAGAGCGCGCGGGCCTGCGAGAGAGAGAGCGAGAGAGAGAGAGGAGGAGGAAGAGAGAGGGAGAGGGGGATAGAGAGTGGAGGGAGAGAGAGAGAGAGAGAGAGGGAGGGGAGAGAGAGACACGGGGAGGGAGAGAAAGAGAGACAGGGGGGAGGGAAAGAGAGAGAGAGAGAGGGGGAGGGAGAGAGAGGGGGAGGGAAAGCGAGAGGGAGGGAGGGAGAGAGGGAGAGAGAAAGAGAGAGAGAATGAGAGAGAGAGAGAGAGAGAGAGAGAGAGAGAGAGAGAGAGAGAGAAATATTGGGGTAATAATGTTGATTCCTCCAAAACGACGTGTAATACGATAGTTGCTGGAGGGAGGGATGGGAGGGGGGTGGAGTGTAGATACTGTATGTACTAATCATGTCATTCGAATAAAGATAAGCTCGGGTACATGGCCATTGATAAGAGCCTTTGCAGAGTGTACCATGGTTGCCCGATACCTAAACATCTCACTTCGATCATCTATGACGTCATCAATGACGAAGGGATGACGTCATATTCACGCAAACTATGTTTAAACACAATGGGTTAATGTGAAAGGTGTTCACAGATTAGCCCAAGACATTTGTATGTATTTTTCAGGTGATCTTGTTAAGTGGAAGACATTATACTTTATTGAACTGGAATTTTTTTAGAATGATTAAAAGTATTCGTTCAATTGCAAAATTATTGTTCAGGTTCATAGGTGACACCGGAAATAAAACGAAATAAAAAAAGAAGAGAAAAACACTACCCTATCGCCATCCTCATCCATTACGATAAAGCCGAAAAGCGATCGACCAAACCCTACATAATACGCCTTAATGACATTACAACCACGTACACGAAACGTAATTACATCATCCACCTTGTACACAAACCAGCCATGCGGTCACTATATCGGGGTCCGTGATACTCATAGCAGTTCATATTGTATACCCATCAATGATTACATACTAGTTAGGGAATGACTCATTCACTCTCTTGGATGGCTAGTTTATCGTGACCGATGTTTCTGGACGACTTAGGGGACCATTTTCCTCTTCTTAATGAAGTGTCTCGAAATAAGTACATAACCCACCCCACCCCAAGCCTCCACCACGCCTCTGTCTCTGGCTTATAATGTACTGTAAGTACCTGATGATTGGAACGTAATTGCTTGAGTGAATGAAGAGGGAGGTCCAAGTGATGAACGACTGCACGAGACCACCTGCGACAGGAGTCTGACGATACGAGTTCGAGGACGACCCTCCCCCGAGTTTGAGGACGACCACTCCCATCACATGCGACAGGAGTCTGACGACCCGAGTTCGAGGACGACCCTCCCCCGAGTTTGAGGACGACCCTCCCCCGAGTTCGAGGACGATCCGAGTTCGAGGACGACCCGAGTTCGAGGACGACCCTCCCCCGAGTTTGAGGACGATCCCTCCCACCACCTGCGATAGGAGTCTGACGACCCGAGCTCGAGGGTGACCCTCTCCCGAGTTCGAGGACGACCCTCCCCCGAGTTCGAGGACGATCCTCCCCCGAGCTCGAGGGTGACCCTCTCCCGAGTTCGAGGACGACCCTCCCCCGAGTTCGAGGACGATCCTCCCCCGAGTTCGAGTTCGAGGACGACCCCTCCCATCACCTGCGACAGGAGTCTGACGACCCGAGTTCGAGCACGACCCCTTCAGAGTTCAGTAGCGAATAGCTTAGTACTGGCAATTGGAACACACACACAAACATACACACGCAGGTTTACAACCCATATCCGCTCCTTTCTCCCCCTTGAATTCCTAATTGAAGTGGTTCCATGACCATAAACACGAGCACCCCACCACCACCATCCCCCACATCGACCCCCATCACCACTATCCACCACTTGGAAAAGCAACTATCCACTTTCCTTAACGAGAACAGGCACCTTAACTTACACTCTCTGGAAAGACGCAGAGTGCGGGGTGATCTTAGAGGTGTTCAAGTGGGTTAAAGGCTTTAACTAATGTGACGTAAACAAGGCCATATTAAGACAACAAGGCAGGACTCGTAGTAATGGATTTAAATTGGACAAATTTAGATTTAAGAAGGAAATAGGCAAGAATTGGTTTATCAAAAGGGTGGTCAACGAATGGAATAGACTTAGTAACCATGTAGTGAGCGCTGAAACTATCGTGCTCGTGTTTATGGTTTTAAGAAAAGGTTAGACAACTCTATAGATGGGGATGACAGGTGGTGATGGACATGGAACTGCCTAGTGTAGGTCTCATGGTCTCTTGCAGTCTCCTTCATTCTTATGTTTATCCATCTCAAATGTGCACCAGCGCCTTACCTACCATCAATTTTCATATGTTCTTCCATCCCTCCCCTTTATGGACCAACAGGTCCTATATTTGTTAAGGATCCGGTCTTCCTAGTTTCTAGACTAAGGCCCTATTCACGCTCGCGGTTTAAACCGCCGCAGTTCAATTACAATACAAGTCAATAGGGGCGTTCACACATAATCACGCAGTTTTTCTTTGAATATGCAATATCGCCACGGTTTCAGCGCGGTTCAAACCGCTAATGTGAGCAGGGCCTAAATGTAACTTATCTTTCGTCTACGTTCCTCTTCCAGTTACCCTGAGCTCCTTTCTAATCTTCACGTTGTATTCTGTTCTTGATACCTTGTCCGCATCCTGAAGAGCTCCGTTTCCCACGCCTTAGGTTTGGACCCCCCGACTACCTCACTTGACCTTCTTTCGCCTGTCCAACTCGACCTCCCTCCCGTTACCTCAGTTTCTCAAATGATCCCCAATGTTCCCACAATTTCTTGATTTGGTGGAAACTCCAAGGTCCTACCTGCTGGTCCCATTCCAGACTGGCTAAGTAGGTCCTGGGGTGGGGGGGGGGGGCGAGCGCACGCGCACACACAGACGAAATCCTCTTCTACCTTCACGCTCCCCCTTCCCCCCACCGTCTACTTATTGGGGGGAACCCCTCACCTACCCATTTTCCATATCAATCAATATCTAATCTAATTTTCCAGACATAAACAACTAGAGAACAACCCCATAGCTACTCCACCCCCTACCCACTCACCCTACACTCGGATTAATTAACTTGTTCCGCACCGGCGGTCAACCTGACCCTTCATGTCTTCCACCATATGACGTCATGTCGTCGACATCACCCCGAACGAGCTTCCGGCAGTTCTAGAAGGAAGTGAAGAGAACACGAGGAAGAGAGTCGGATTGAGAGGTGATGAGGAGGTGAGGAGGTGCGTAGATGCGGCCGAAGCCGTCACCTTTGCTCTATTATGCTCTTGGACTAGGTAATAATCGCTGCTGGGAATTTGAGAGGAGATCGGGATTCCAACCCACAGCTGAGCGCATGCGAGACCAGCGCGCTTCCGATTACGAGAACAGAGATTATATAAAGGGAGCAGACGGACAGGTGTTACTATTACCCTAAGGCTCGTTTCACACGTATCGGATTTCCGCCGTGCGCCGTCCACGACACGACGTCGTACTCTCAAATAACCATGGTGTCTATGGACGCTTTCACACGTGGTTGTGACGTGTGAAAGCGTCCATAAACACCCATGGTTATTTGAGAGCACGACGTCGTGTCGTGGACGGTGCACGGCGAAAAGTCGGTACGTGTAAAAATATCCTATGTAGGACAAAGTACCAATGACGGTAAATTGTGAAAAACTATCTCGATTAAACTATCTATACTTGCCTATTGCTGGGTAAGAGAACATAACTGTTATTGTTCTATATTGCATCAGAGACCCTATTCAGCTTATGGTAAGCACTTTTCAACAATATATTTATTTACTAATTAATCTTAAATACTCGACCTGAATTTTTAGTATTATTAGAGTGCGTCGAAAGAAAGCAAATATACCATTCAGCGTTTTCTGACATTTTACCATATCTTACACAAGGTTTCGTATAATACTTTCTGACATAAAAACTATATTTTCCGTATTTTTCTGTGCCGGTTTTTAGACTTTGTAATACGTTATTGTAAATGACATTTTAAAGAATATACAACTATCTGACCTATTGTAGCTACGCGGCCATTGTATTCATCTCTATCGTGGCACCTTTGGGCCCCAGTCACACCATCACGATCCTCGTCAAATGTTGTGAATTCGAAAAGCTGCAGGAAGACCTCGCCTACAGTATTCTAGAGTTCACTAATGGTGATATTCTTAAAAAATTCTTTCCTTATATAAATCTTATATAAATCCTTGGAAGGGAAATATTTATAGAAGTAAAGACTTTAAGAATACCACCGTAAGATTCTTGTGGTGGGATTCTTAAAAAAAAAATATATATTTTATATAAATCCATCCCTTCCAAGGATTTATACAAGATTTACACAAGGATTTCTTTTTAAAGAATACCACCGTAAATCTACAATTCACATATGTGTATAATATTCGTACATTTTTAACTTTTCTTGGCTCGAAAAATAAGAAACTGCAAACGAAGTCGTATGTACTCAAACGAACACACTGGAGTCGTGATAGTGTGACCATGGCTTAAAGAAGAAGGTTAACATATAGATCAAATCCTTTCAGCTCAAGGGCAATTATTCTGACTGACGAAGCTTTATCTTCATTTACGTGACTGTCCTTTGGCTCCGACATAATGGTGTGAGCGTGTTAGTGTGTGTATGATTCACCACGGTCTCGGATCACGTGTCGGACTCGTAATGAACAGCTAATTCCCTCCCAGACGAGAGCTCATATTTCATACATTGCCCGATTTATGAGCAATACTGTGTGTGTGTGTGTGTGTGTGTGTGTGTGTGTGTGTGTGTGTGTATTCACATTGGTCTTTGGATCACGTGTTGGACTCGTGATCGACAGCTATTTCCCTCCCGGAAGAGAGCTCAGAGCTCGTATGACCGATCTATGGGTAATGCTATGACCTTACACGCACACCCAACTCCCCGCCCACGAGAGTTGGAGTAACGACTCGAAGCGCAGCGATACTGAAATAATTTCAGCCCTGGGCAGGATTCGAACCAGGTACCGCCGTACTGACAGTCTGGTACACCGAGTCTCGTGTGTGTGTGTGTGTGTGTGTGTGTGTGTGTGTATGCTTTATATTTGCTGAGGGGTGGGAAGGTCCTGGGTGTCTTTAGGGTGGGTGACATTAACGGGGAATCCCTGAATGGTCACGTTTGGATGGGAAAACGTGTGTGGATGAGGGATGGGGAGGCGGATGAGGGCTGGGGAGGCGTGTGGGGGATGAGGGGTGAGGAGGTGTGTGCGGGTGAGGGGTGGGGAGGAGTGTGCGGGTGAGGGGAGGAGGAGAGTGAGGGGGAGGGGAGGAGGAGTGTGCGGGTGAGGGGAGGAGGAGTGTGCGGGTGAGGGGAGGAGGCGTGTGCGGGTGAGGGGAGGAGGCGTGTGTGGGTGATGGGTGGGGAGGCGTGTGGGGGTGAGGGGAGGGGAGGCGTGGGCGTGTGAGGGGTGGGGAGGCGAGGGCGGGTGGGGGGTGGGGAGGCGTGTGCGGGTGAGGGGTGTGGAGGCGTGTGCGGGTGAGGGGTGTGGAGGCGTGTGCGGGTGAGGGGTGGTGGCGTGTGCGGGTGAGGGGTGGGGAGGCGTGTGCGGGTGAGGGGTGGGGAGGCGTGTGCGGGTGAGGGGTGGGGAGGCGTGTGCGGGTGAGGGGTGGGGAGGCGTGTGCGGGTGTGAGGGGTGGGGAGGCGTGTGCGGGTGAGGGGTGGGGAGGCGTGTGCGGGTGAGGGGTGGGGAGGCGTGTGCGGGTGAGGGGTGGGGAGGCGTGTGCGGGTGAGGGGTGGGGAGGCGTGTGCGGGTGAGGGGTGGGGAGGCGTGTGCGGGTGAGGGGTGGGGAGGCGGGTGCGGGTGAGGGGTGGGGAGGCGTGTGCGGGTGAGGGGTGGGGAGGCGTGTGCGGGTGAGGGGTGGGGAGGCGTGTGCGGGTGAGGGGTGGGGAGGCGTGTGCGGGTGAGGGGAGGAGGCGTGTGCGGGTGAGGGGAGCGAAGGCGTGTGTGGGTGGGAGGATGGGTGAGTTCGTTCGTGTGGTGGCATGTGCGCGCGCGCACGCGCACACGCGCACGTGAATAGAATATATATACTTATATATCCATATATATTTATCTACATATACACACATGTAAGTTTACATGTGTGTGTGTGTGTGTGTGTGTGTGTGTGTGTGTGTGTGTGTGTGTGTGTGTGTGTGTGTGTGTGTGTGTGTGTGTGTGTGTGTGTGTGTGTGTGCGCGCATTACATAATACATTTATGATTGTATATATTCCTACACAAATGATAATACATGTGTGCCTTGGAGTACATAATAGAGAGTTACGAATAGGAAATATACCTTTTGTAATTGGAACAGCTGTACTCGTAAATTACTTTCACACAATACTACATTTCCGAGAAATACGGTATTCTTCGTTATTGTACGAAAAACTTGTGGAGCAATTTTACACATAACTGCCTCACTAGAATCTCATCCAATTTCCTTTTAGTTATGGATTTGATTAAGCGATTTTCCTCCTATTCCGTGGCACCCGGATGACACACTCAGAACGGACACTAGCGATTCTGTCCTAAGGTACTGTTCACACTAGCGGTATTAACCGCCACGGTTTAGTTACGATGCAATTCAATGCAGGCGTTTACACACAACCGTGCATTTTTTTCTCTGACTATGCATAACCGCCGTGGCTTCCGCATGGTCCTAACAGTTAATGTGAATAAAGCCATCTTAGGAAACACAATCAATAAGTGATCTGTATTTTCTATTAAAAAATTAAGTCTCCATTCATTTTATATATACATACATACATACATACATACACACACACATACACACACACATATATATATATATATATATATATATATATATATTATATATATATACATGCTGCGTAGCTCTGGTCCGTAGGGATTACTTCCTAAAATATCTATCACATAGATTATGCAGTCAACCCCAATACCCTTAGCCCCCCACCCCTCCCTGGGCGGGAAGATGTAACTTTTCATTTATCTGTTTATTCATTTTATTTTTATTTATCTCTCCTATTTTTTTCTTTTTGTAGTAAATATTAACATCACAGTAAAAACTAATTGTAATCCCAACAGCTAACATTGTTCGTAATTTGAGGTGAAAAAGTGTGTGTGTGTGTTATATATATATATATATATATATATATATATATATATATATATAATATATATATATATACATACATATATACGCGCGTTAAACCAATCTTGATAAACCCCTTACAAGGCTGCCGTGGTCACTTTCAATCAGAAAGAATATTTCTCAACGACTATCTCCGTGACCGTTATTTGCGTTACTGAACTCAGACTCAATAATAACGCAACCATCAGCGACGTTAATTCCTTCTATAAAATCCCACACATCTAAGGACAGTTACGACATTTGAAAAATATATATCTTACTCTTGCTGTCGTCAGGCGATTTTATTAAAACATGATTACGGAATTTATTTTTTATTGTTCGAGAGAACAAGGCTGGTCTGTATTTCTTAGTATTAATGTCTAGTATCAAGTTCAGCACGAGACTAAACTCCCTGACAAACAACTTTGGTACTTATCTTCTATAGTCACAGATCAGCTTTTATGTTGTATTATCAGACTCATTGTCACTATTATAATTATTGTTATCATTGCTACTATCACTATCATTCATTAATTTTGTATAACACACACGCACGCACGCACGCACGCACGCACACCCACACACACACAGAAAGAACTGGATGCGGAAAGATACAACTGCGGGTCACTATGAGCATAGCTCTCCTCCCGCAAAATACAAGTAGGTAAGCACACACACATACATTTATTTCCGCCAAGAAAATCGCGTACTACGTTCATGTATTTTAATTTACAAAATTAATATTTAATTTTCTAATGCAATATCGCGTAGATATGCGCAATTAAAATAACACACACACACACACACACACACATATATATATATATATATATATATATATATATATATATATATGTATATATATATATATATATATATATATATATATGTCACGCTATGTCATCATCAGTAATCAATTGCTTTTTAAGCCTTCCCTTACCCCTCTCCCACTCAGGCACGTAATCTCTTCCTAAACCAAACAATCATTGGCTAAATCACACTATATTTTTTCCATCTCATCTTCGTTCCTTTCATCTGGGAATAAATAATAAAAATATATGATAGCAAATAAATTTCACTTACCTTAAGACGTTTGCGAGCAATGATGTCACTATGAGTAGGGAAACAAGTAAAATGTTTTGTTTTTTCTAATGCATAGCACACCACTAAACAAATGAATTTCAAGTCCGCTAGGTAAATACAACACTTTTAATTATTCCAAGTGCACTTAATCAATTATCTATTCATATTTATTGTCACCTTAACACTGATTGTTGATTTTCGATAAATATATGATGTTGTGCAACTTTTCTAGGTCTTAAAACACTAGGATCTTCCCACACACACACAATTTAGATAACTCTTCCGCGAGATCTTGTGAATAAAGAACGACAACAGTCCGTTAGGGCGAGACATGTTCGATCACGCAGAGAGTGAAAATAAAGTCTCATTAATCTATTAAGAAAAGTGTTTATAATTTCATAACAAATACTAAATTAGATGAATTTATTAACTGTCATTTTCTTAGTTACATTTATCTGATATTTTTTGCAATGTTGTTCGTTTTTTTAACACTTATTTCAATGACTACCGATTTACTCAAATGATGGGTCCAAAGCATTGTAACGATTGTTTATCGTCTTGTACATCTTATTCAAACTTTAGGCATTCGTATTTTAAACAATACTGAGCCTTCTATCTTAGAAATAATCATAGTTTTATTATTATTATTATCTGTTATTACTATCTGTTATTATTTCATATTTCAATGCAGTTTAGAATTATAACAGGATAGAAAAGGAAAGACAGTGTTCGTATTTTCGACCACGGCATTGGCGCATGAACTCCTACATAACGGTGACGAATATATTCATCTACAAGGTGAACTAAGAGCAGAAAACTGTCTTATTATTCTTCAGAAATTAACCTCTTAGTTTAATAAGATAATTTGCCTATTAACCGTATGAAGTTCTGTAAAACAAGTCACCACAACGTGGGAGTTCAGCTGCCATCTCCGTGGTCGAAAAACGAACACCATCTTTCCGTTTCCCTCCACGTAAATCGTGCGTTGAAATATAACATGAAATAATAATACTTAATCTATATTCATAGCTGAGATAGTACCCTCAAAGTCACTGCATAGGATACGAATGCAACACGTTTGAATACGATCTGTGAAATGGATTTGTGTTGAAGGAGTGACCGTTATTGGTAGTAGAGAAAAGACGACTTGCTAACAGATATTTCATTCAAACAAATGTTGACTATTCTATTCATCTTACAGATTATCCTAGGGGTGCTTAATAAACTTACTTTAGAAGGTGCTGGATAAGTCCTTGTCTTGTAGTCATGTAAGTAGCAGTTGTAGTCATTTAATCAGATGTTAGGGTGATAAATTGCCAAAAACCTGACTACAGAGAGATCTGGTCTAAATTTTAAGAAGCTCTGATCTACACAGGAACGCTAATGACGAGTGTCATTTGTTTCTTAACTCTGTGAA
>NC_134807.1:24931450-24933950 GCF_046742065.1 Oratosquilla oratoria
GTCCTCTTCCTCCTCCTCTTCTTTTTTACCTGTGGTTCCTCCTCCTCTTCTTCTTTTCCTTTTTTTTCGTCCTCCATCTTGTCGTCATCCTCCTCCTCCTACTCTTATTCCTTTTCACTCTCCTCATTCTCTTCCTCCTCCTCTTCTTCCCATCTTCCCCCTATCTGTTCCTTTTCCTTTTCCTCTTCCCCCTCTTCTTCCCCTTTTCTCTTCCTTTTCCTCATCCCCTTTCTCCTTCCACGCATCCTCTCCTTCTCAAACTCTTCCTACTTTTTATCCTCTTCTTTCAACTCCTCTTCCTCCTTCTCCTCCTCCTCTTTCTATTCTTTCTCCTTCTCGTCCTCCTCCTCCTCGTTCTCCTCCTCCTCGTTCTCTTCCTCCTCCTCCTCCTCCTTTTTCTCTTCGTCTTGTGATGTCGTTAATCTGTCTCTGATCACCGACCCCGTTAAGCCGTCGAGGAAGAAGAAGAACGAAGAAGAAGAAAAAGGAGAAGAAGAACTGGTCAGGGAGATGTCAGGAACATTCAGAGAACTCTTCTTCAGCATTTTGCCACAGCTTTCTGGTTGGAAACAATATTCACAGCTTACCTTTGAGTAAATTCCAATAAAGAAATTTTTTATGGAAAGTGAAAAAGAAAGAAAAGAAAAGAAAAACAATTGGATCGCTAAATATAGCAAACAGGTAAATGTGATAGATCCATTGCTATTAGAGAGAAGCACCCCAAGGAAAGTTAAACTGCTCATCTATAAGCCAGTACTAATACCAGTGATGACAGCCCAGTGTCATACTATACGGAGGCGCCGGACGCGGCCAGACTATGGGGAAGTTTAAATAGCTTAATAAAATCACCTGACGATGGGAGATTTTGTTGAGGCAAAAAAACGAGCCGCAACGGCGGAGCCGGACAGTGTGACACCAATCTTATAAAGCAGAAGCATGAAAATTAATCAACAAAAACTTATAGCAAGATAATACCAAAATACATAAGGACACTACGAATGATGTATGAAGCAATTAAAAGAGATAGGAAATAAAGTCGTGGATATATTGAGAAAAATTTGGAGTAGAATCAAATAACATCATTAATCCAAAGAGACCCTACTTAAGGTGAATAGATGTATGGTGGCCATAGAGTGTACAACTGGGTTCCAGACGGAAGAAGAACAAGAGGACGCCCGAGATTTTGGGAACAAAACACTAATAAACCACTGCAACAGATAGGAAAAGGGCTGAAGGAAGTCAAGAAGAACGACACACACACATACACACAAACACACACACACACACACACACACACACACACACACACACACACACACACACACACACACACACACACACACACACACACACACACACACACACACATATATATATATATATATATGTATATGTATATATATATGAATATATATATATGTATATAATATATATATGAATATATATATATATATATATATATGTATATAATACATATATATTTGTATATATGTATGTATATATATATATATATACATACATATATATATATATATACTGTATATATATACATATATATACATATATATATATATATATATATATATATATACATATATATATATATATATATATGGATGATGGAGAACATAAACACAGGGGAAGGCTCGGAACCCTGTACACTCTAACGTTTCGTTCGTGTAGAACTTCTTCAGAAGAAGTTCTACACGAACGAAACGTTAGAGTGTACAGGGTTCCGAGCCTTCCCCTGTGTTTATGTTCTCCATCATCCAAATAATTTGTCTAAAATACTTATCAATATATATATATATATATATATATATATATATATATATATGTACATATGTATAAACATATATGTTTTGCAGGATAGGCAATATACAGTGGAGACGTCTCGTGCATCGCTGCTGTCAGGTCTGAGATCTACCGCGAGGATGCGAAAATTAGTTCCTACTGGGTTAAGAGATTTATTCGTAATAGTTCTGAGATCTTCATCATTTCTATATATTTTTCTATTTTTCTATTTATGTACTATGTTTATTTTTATTTCTATATCTATTTTCATTTTCATTTTTATCATTATATATATTTTTCCTAATTTCATTTGATTTTTTAATATTCATTTAGATTTCATCTCTCATTTATCATAATTATTTTACATATTCAATTATTTTTTCTATTATCATTTGTATTTTTGTTTGACTTAGTTCTATCTTATTTTGTTTTATTCTATCTTATTTCATTTTACCTTCGTTTATTTGATTTCACTTTATCTTCTTATTTGCTTTCGAAATGTACATCCATTATTTTGCAGCGGGTTTGTACAGCTGCACAGAAAACTATCGTTAGTAAATCACGCTAATCATTTTGACACAAAACAACGAAACAATTTGAGACAAGTTGAAGTCTCCATCGGAAATAAGATTATCATGTCATAGTGAATCCATATGAACTCCGGAACTATTATTCGATTCATATTCATTCAGAAGGAATTCGAACA
>NC_134807.1:24941450-24943950 GCF_046742065.1 Oratosquilla oratoria
AGTGACGGTAACGGTGACGCTGACAGTAACAGTAATGGTGACGGTAATACTAATAGTGACGGTAACGGTAACGGTAATGGTAACTGACGGTGTTGACAGTGATGGTAACGGTGACGTTTACAAAGACACACTGGCAGTGGGAGATGCTTCGCTCCGACGTCCGTCTCTCAGGACGAAGGTTTTCATCGTTAAGTTTCTTTAGTGTCGGGGGTGACTGTGATTTTTTTTTTTTTTTTGTAATTTTGTTTTATTCTGTATTTATTCTAGTTTATTTAATTTCGATTTCTTTTATTTTATTTTCCTTTATTTTTTTATTTTTATTTTATTTTATATTACATTACTTTATTCTATTTTATTTCATATTATTTTATATCATATTATTTCATCTTTTACTTTATCTACTCTTTCTATTTTTTACATGTTTATTTATCTATTTATTAATTAATTTATTTATCTATTTATTTTTTGGGGGAGGAGTCAGGGATGGAATGTCTGCTGGGGTCTGTGGTGACGTCATTGATGATGGTCGTGCTGGTGGAAGACCTGGTGGGCAAGTTTGTTGCACTGGTGGTAGCCTAGTTATTCGGGTCCCTATAGCGTCATTAGCCCTGTTAACGTTATTATTTCTTAACACTAGTTATTAGTTATTATATAGTGAGGTAATTTGTGGATTCCTTCTCCTGATGCTAATTCCACCCATTTTCATTCTGATGAGAGATGGATTCTGAAAAGTATATATATATATATATATGTATACATATATATATATATATATATATATGTATGTATATATACCTGTATATATATATATATATATATACATTTACATAAACGTATGTATGTGTGTGTGTGTGTGTGTGTGTGTGTGTGTGTGTGTGTGTGTGGGTGTGTGTGTATAAATATATATATATATACATACATATATACATATATATATATATATATATAATATACAGTATGTATACATAGATATATACACACACACACACACAACCATACACACACACACACACACACACACACACACACACACACACACACACACACACACACACACACACACACACACACACACACACACACACACACACACACACACACACACACACCCGGATTGCCAATCATTACAGGAAAACCTGAATAAGGTTTGGAAATGGAGTTCAGAAATGGGGAGTGGACTTCAATATTAAGGAGGGTAGCATAATGGAGTTCGGAAAAAGTAAAGATAGAATATAAGGACAAAAAAAAAAAAAAATGGAAATAAGGAGGTAAAGAATGTGGGATCTGAAAAAGATCTGGGAGTAATTATTTCAAACGACTTGTCCTCTTATAAACAATTAAAGAAAATTGTCGGAGAATCCTATAATTTGCTAAGATCAATAAAAGTGGCATTTACATGTTTGGACGAAGAAATTATTGAAAAAATATTAGTCACACTGATGAAGCCTAGACTAGAATATGCGGCGACATTGTGGTTACTCAGTACCAAAAAGAATATAAAGAAATTTAAAAGAATCCAGAGAGCAACCACAAAAATGGTTCCAGAACTTTCAAACTTGTCATATGAGGAGAGACTGGCTAAATTGGAGTTACCGACTTTGGAGCAAAGAAGAGAGAGAGGCAACCTACAGACCATCAATAGGATCACGAAGGGCACAGAAATACTCGATAGAGAGGACTTGTTAAATTGGGACAAGAGAAACACAAGAGGACATGGAAAGAAACTTTTAAAAGATAGTTATAGAAAACATCTGAAGAAGAACAGTTTTCCACACAGAGTGGTGGACACTTGGAACAAACTGGACGAAAAAATAGTGTAAAAAAAACATTCACGAATTTAAGAGTAAATTAGACACTCCGAGATACAAAGGCGGGATACCACGAGCGTAACTCTCCTTCCCGTAAAATACAACTAGGTAAATACACACACACACACACACACACACACACACACACACACACACACACACACACACACACACACACACACACACACACACACACACACACACACACACACACACACACACACACACACACACACACACAGACACACACACACACACACACACACACACACACACACACACACACACACACACACACACACACACACACACATACATACACACATACACATACTAATTTAAAAACAGTCTAGATAAAACGAGATACGGAGACGGGACACTACGAGCATAGCTCCCCTTCCCGTAAAATACAACTGGGTAAATACACACACACACACACACACACACACACACACACACACACACACACACACACACACACACACACACACACACACACACACACACACACACACACACACACACACACACACACACACACAACACCTCTCATGGCGCTGTGGTTAGAGCTCTGGCCTGCCACTACGGAGGTCCGGGTTCGATCCTCGCCCGGGGCTGAAATAATTTCAGTATCGCAGCGCTGAGGGGTGTTACTCCAACTCTCGTGGGCGGGGAGTTGGGGGTGTGTGTGT
>NC_134807.1:24946450-24953420 GCF_046742065.1 Oratosquilla oratoria
AGTCATTCCTTCATCCTCACTTCATTCAACCTTATCTTTTGGAATATTTTCTCTGTTCAAAAGACTTACTACGTTCACCCAGTGCTCCCTTCATCCTATCCATTCATATCATTCTTAGTCTTTCTCTTAAACTCATTCTAATTCTGTTTTTCAAACTTTCTTCACTTGTCTTTCCTTATACATTCTTTCTATATGCCCGAACTTCCTCAAACACTATCTGATCCATCCTAACAGCCATTTTTCCCTCGCCTCCATATTTCATTTTTTGATCTAAAAACATCTATAATTTTTCACAATAACATCAAGGTCATTATATTAAGACAACAGGGCAAGACTCGCAGTAATGGATTTGAATTGGACAAATTTAAATTTGAGAATTAAATAGACAAGAACTGGTTTACTAATAGGGTGATTAATGAATGGAATAGACATAGTAACCATTTAGTGATCGCTGAAAATATCGGTTGTTTTATGAAATGGTTAGACAACTTTATGGATGGTGATGACAGATGGTAATGGACATGGAACTGCCTAGTGTAGCCCTTATGGCCTCTTACAGTCTCCTTCATTCTTATGTTCTTTTCTCAAAAAAAAAAAAAAAACACACTCACTTTCTTCCTCTCCACCTCTCTTACATCTAAAATCTCCGCTTCAATTAACACCGTGGGTACAAACTTTCCTTAAAACATGTTTTACATTATATTGATCCCAAATACACAGGCTCAACAGTACAGTGCAACCGTTCTAGACCACTAATTCAGCGATCCGAGTTCGAGTCCCACCCATGGCTGCAAAAAGTCAGCATCACTGCACTGCGAGACGGCACTCCAACTCTAATGGGTAAAGAATTGTGCGCGCGAGCCCGTGTGTGTGTGTGTGTGTGTGTGTGTGTGTGTGTGTGTGTGTGTGTGTGTGTGTGTGTGTGTGTGTGTGTGTGTGTGTGTGTGTGTGTGTGTGTGTGTGTGTGTGTGTGTGTGTGTGTGTGTGTGTGTGTGTATGTGTGTGCGTGTGTGTGTGTTTGCATGAATGCAGGTGTGTGTGTATGTGTAAGGTTACAGCATTACCCATAGATCGGCCCATATACGAGGTCTGAGGTCTCATCCGGTGGGTAATAGCTGTCGATCATGGGTCTAACACGTGACCCAAGACCATGATGAATTACTTCTGACAATCCTTTTCATTACACTTACACATTTGTTTTTTATCTTTTTTATTTAATTTCATTTCATTTTATTTTATTTTATTTTATTTTATTTTATTTTATTTTATTTTATTTTATTTTATTTTATTTTATTTTATTTTATTTTATTCTATTTTATTTTATCTTATTTTGTGTAACTCATCTCCAAATCAACTCCATTCATTGCGACATACGACTCTAAACTCTTCACATCATCAAACCATTCACCCTTCAGGTATATTTTGCCTTCCACCATCCTCATTTCTCATAATCTCATAAGTTTACGTTTCCCCACATTCACTCAAAACTTCATTTTTTCACAAACCATAAACAAAACCATTCACCAACTGCCTTAATCTTCCTTCTCAGAATCAGCCACAAGCGCAGTGTCATCCACAAATAACAACTAGAGCGCTTTCTACATTCCTCCCTTCCCATTCACTAAATCTAGACTTTTGTTTGAGTTCTGTGTTTACGTTCACCGCCAGTTCGTCCACGGACACAATGAACAACCATGGCGACATCACGCATCTCTGACGCAGCCCCGCGTCAACCCCAAACCACTCACTCTCTCCTCTAATGACCCTCACACATGACCTCATCTTGCAAAAACTTTTAACTGCCTTCAACAGACTACCCATATATCTGTAGCATACTCCACAATGCTTCTCTGTCAACCCCGTCTTGTACTTTCTCCAAGTTTATGAATGCCAAAAACATCCTTACCTTTCGCTAAATTCCTGTCACATACCTGCCTAACCACAAAAACTTGATTCACGCGCCCTCTTCTACTCCTATGCTCACACTGCACTTCTCCAATCATTGTTCCAACCCTGAGCTTTTTATTCAAGAATGGAATAAAATGAGCTAAAGTATAATAAGGCCAAAAATAATAAGATAAAATCATACTAAATCAATACGAAATAAGAAAGAACGATAAGAAGAAAAAGGAGAAGAAGAAAAAGGAGAAGAAAAAAAGGAGAAGAAGAAAAAAAAGAAGAAAAAGGAGAAGAAGAAAAAGGAGAAGAAGAAAAAGGAGAAGAAGAAAAAGGAGAAGAAGAAAAAGGAGAAGAAGAAAAAGGAGAAGAAGAAGAAGGAGAAGAAGAAGAAGGAGAAGAAGAAGAAGGAGAAGAAGAAGAAGAAGAAGAAGAAGGAGAGGAAGAAGGAGAAGAAGAAGAAGAAGAAGAAGAAGAAGAAGAAGAAGAAGAAGAAGAAGAAGAAGAAGAAGAAGAAGAAGAAGAAGAAGAAGGAGAAGAAGGAGAAGGAGAAGGAGAAGAAGAAGAAGAAGAAGAAGAAGAAGAAGAAGAAGAAGAAGAAGAAGAAGAAGAAGAAGAAGAAGAAGAAGAAGAAGAAGAAGAAGAAGAAGAAGAAGAAGAAGAAGAAGAAGAAGAAGAAGAAGAAGAAGAAGAAGAAGAAGAAGAAGAAGAGAAAGAAGAAGAAGAGAAAGAAGAAGAAAAAAGAAGACGAATAAGAATACATTTATCCGGACTATCTTCGCTAGCCGAGCGTGTTCGATTGTCGCTACTTACGACGGAAGTGGGGGTGACGGCAGTTGGAAATCTACCGCCAGCGAGTTGGATCAAGGGCATGTTTTATTCAATTCCACGTTACAAAGTCCTTTGTAAGGGGCCCCGTCCCTGTCTCCTGATGGGGGGAGGGGGTTGTGACATTAAACAGAATAATCATTATCTGATTATCCTCAGGTGATTTTATTAAGGAAACTCCCTTTACATCGAAAGGATAGTCCTCTTGGTCTGGTGTGCATGAATCATTTAGTGTACAGTATCCAGCGGTTCTATCCTTGGGGACAATATCACATCGAAGCGGTGGAGTTATTGAGAGATTTAAGGTGGATAAACGTAGGGAGATCAGAAGCACAAAACTAAGCAACATTGTCTTTTGAGTGGAGATGTGTCTCCACTTGAAAAAAAAAAAAAAAAAAAATCTGAGAAACTCTGGTCCACAGGGGCATGACTAAAGTCGAGTGTATTAAACATGTAGTCAATACGTCATACCGGGAGATTGTCCGGTGTGTGTGTGTTGGAAGTAGGGGCTATGAACCTTCCGGACACCCGGACATAAGCCCACCTGCATTCCGGGTATGGCAACTTTGAGAAATGTGATCTATGTTTGAGAGACGTTTTTCTTTTATTATTATTATTCTTATTTATTTATTTATTTATTAAATTTCTATTCAGGTCTGCTGTAGCCCAGACAGTGAGTACTTCGGGAATCCGGGGAAGACGTGAATAAGGTTGGTACGTTGTTCCCTACGGACCAGAGGCGCGAAGCATTCTTTTTATGGTTTGAAACTAGTCTTTACCAGAAGAGGACTGTTGTTTTGTGGACTGTATTTTACCAGTGCTTCTATCCTTGTGTAAAATCTTTAGTATACTCGAGTATACTTTGAACATATTCTGTCCCTCACTGAATCTTTCTTAAATCTCTTCTTCACCACCTTTGAGACTCCACATCTTCAGCTCTGGTATTGTCGATGTAATACCATTACTCCGTATGCGATTTGGTGAGGATAGAATTGGTCTTAGTGGTCTATTTCTGAAATGGAAATAGAATTATTTTTAACTTTATTTTTCTTTATCATCGGTGTGATATGGGAATTTAGGTTAGGTTAAGCAAGGTTAGTTTAGGTGAAGTAAGATTAGTTAAGATTAGTTAAGGATAGTTAAGGTTAGGTAAGGTTAGGTAAGGCTAGGTTGGGTTAGGTATGATTAGGTAAGGTTAGATAAGGTTAGTTTGGGTTAGGTAAGGTTAAGTAAGGTTAGGTAAAATAGGTAAGGTTAGGTAATGTTAGGTGAGATTAGGTAAGATTAGGTAATGTTAGGTAAGGTTAGGTAAGGCTAGGTTGGGTTAGATATGATTAGGTAAGGTTAGATAAGGTTAGGTTGGATTAGGTGAGGTTAAGGTTAGGTAAGGTTAGATAATATTAGGTAATATTAGGTAAGTTTAGGTAATGTTAGGTAAGGCTAGGTAAGGTTTGGTAAGGTTAGGTAAGGTTAGTTAAGGTTAGTTAAGGTTAGGTTGGGTTAGGTAAGGTTAAGTAAGGTTAGGTAAGATTAGGTAAGGCTAGGTAATGTTAGGTAAGGTTAGGTAAGGTTAGGCAAGGTTACGTTAGGTTAGGTTAAATTTGGTTAGGTCCTGTTCATTTAAGTTAGGTTAGGTTGATTTATTTTAGATTAGGTCAGGTTAAGTTATGTTTGGTTAGTTTACATGAAGTTAATCAAATAAGGTTAGGTTAGTTTATGTGAGGTTGATCAAAGTAGGTTAGGCTAAGTTAAGTTCGGCTAGATTAGTTAGGGAGATACAAGTCAGGTTAGCTTAACTTAGATCAAGTTAGGTTAGGTTAGGTTAGGAGGTCGGGACGCAGGCGACCAAAAATCTATTTATCTACTTATTTATTTATTCATTTATTATTTATTTATTTATTTATTTATTTATTTATTTATTTATTTATTTATTTATTTATTTATTTATTTATTTATTTATTTATTTATCTATTTATTTACTTATTTATTTATTTATTCAGTTAGTTATTTAGTTATTTAATAATTCTTTTTTCAGAGAAGTCCATCTTATTTACTTGATATGAAATACATAGGTATCTTTCCGACCCCCCCCCCTTTTTTTTTTTTTTTTTTTTTTTAAGTACTTTGTCTTCTTGAGGACAGGTGACCTCCATTCTGGTACGCAGTAGAAGCTATCAGAGCATATGGGAGGGAGACGGTCATTAAGAACGGGGAATTTACCGTTTACATAATAATGTGCAATTTTTTCAGGTCACATCATTACAAAGGCAATTTTTCAACAAACAATGAAGGATAATTCTTCTATCACAGTTCTAATTACTTCTGAAACGTCAACAGAGTTAGCCAAGATGATAGTAATAAACAAGGGTAATACGAAATATAGGAGAGCTATTTGCTACAGTTATTTGGACGAGAAAAAAGAGAGAGAGAGGGAGAGAGAGAGGACAGAGAAAGAGAGAGAGAGAGAGAGAGAGAGAAGAGAGAGAGAGAGAGAGAGAGAGGAGAGAGAGAGAGAGAGAGAGAGAGAGAGAGAGAGAGAGAGAGAAAGAGAAAGAGAGAGAGAGAAAGGGGATCCGGTACTGAGCCTTGTGGGACTTCGTGACTAACGGACCCAGTTTTTGCAAGTTTGAAATTTTGGTGATTAAGTTAACAGTGGTGGTTTATAGGTCTCGGTATAGCTGTCCTTGTGGTTTAAGACCGCGATTATGACGTTGCTGTCTTCCTGTATATCTAAAGAGTAACGGTTAATTTACAAGAGTGTATGTACGCGACGAGAAAATCTTATGTATATACATATGCACATGTAAGTGTTCATGTACATGTATAGGTATATGTATATGTACATGTAAATGTACGTGTACATGTATATGTATATGTATATGTATATGTATATGTATATGTATATATATATATATATATATATATATATATATGTACATAGACATGTATGTGTATATCCATATGTACACAAACATGACAGAATTGAATAGATACCAAGAGAAATTGTTTGATTTATTAAACAAGCAATTGATACAACTAAAGTGCTTATAAATGGTCACAATGTGAATAACTAATACTTGGTTGACATTCCCTTTGCTTTTTTTTAATGCAAGAGCCCTTTTAGGCATGCTAGTGATTAGTTCACGAACATCATCTTGATGAATTTTTTGCCATGTTTCCCGTAGTAATTTTAAGAGTTCGGGCTTTGAAGATGGCTTCCTGTTCATTTTGCAAAGTTGTCGGTCTAATATGCCCCAGAGGTGTTCAATAGGGTTCATGTCCGGGAACTGACTTGGCCATGGAAGTTTCCTGATCCCATTATGGCACAACAAATTTTGTGTTGCTTAAGCAGTGTGACAAGCTCCATCTTCCATAAATAGGAAGACATTTTTACTCATTCTACCACTGGAGAATATTGGAATGAGTCCTTCCTTTAATATAGAAACATATTTGCCTGAATTGATGTTTCCTTGACACTCCACAAGCTCTGATCGACCATCACTCCAAATTGCACCCCACACCATTATTGAAATGCCCCCATGTTTCACTGTTGGCTGCAGTCTTTTGAGGTCAAACTCTTGACTACAGAGTCTCCAGACCCACACTCTTCCACTGTCAGAAAATAATGTGAATCGTGACTCATCAGAGAAAATGACAGTGCTCCAAAAGGCCACAGGTCTCTCCACCATCTCAACAGCCCAATCCTTTCTGCGCTTGATATTGGCTGGACGAAGGAGTGGTTTCCTTCTTGCAGCTCTGCCATAGTAACCCAGCTTGTGGAGATACCTGATAGCTGTTCTGGGACTGACATCAGCTTGTGCTGCTATGTCAGAGGCCTTGCAACGTGGATCCTCTTCGACATTTCTTTTGATAAGACGCAAAGATCTTGATGAGGACCCGGGACGACTTAAATGAAGTTTTGTACCCTTGTTGCCCTCTCTGGTGAATAGTACGATCACTCTATTGATAGTAGAAAGGGGTATTTTTTTTTTTATATATCTTGCGTTGACTAAGTCAGCCTTCATGATGACCTACAATACGACCTCGTTGAAACTCAGATAGGCCTACTGCTCTTTTGGTTCATGGTATGTTTGATTAATCTTGTATTTAATCTGAAACATAAATTATAGGCAAATATAATATATTAAGTATATTTGAATAATATTAAGCACTGAATATAAGTAGAAATTCATTTTTCTTGGTGTCTATTCAATTGTCATGTCTGAGTATACATATACTAACACCA
>NC_134807.1:24978920-24981420 GCF_046742065.1 Oratosquilla oratoria
GAAGCGAACTCCTGGATGCGCAACACAATTCTGCGCAACGACGAACTGCGCATTGTTATTGTACAGCACCACTCTGCGCAACACTAATCTGCGCAACATAGAGATACGCAGTACCATTCTGCGCAACGATGAACTGCGCAAGATCATTCTACGCAACGTGGAACTACGTAACATTATTCTGCGCAACGACGAACTGCGCAACGCTGAACTGCACAATGACGAACTGCGCAAGGTGTAACTGCGCAACGGCGAACTGCGCAACACTTCTTTTCGCAACGACGAACTGCGCAACACTTCTTTGCGCAACGACGAACTGCGCAACACTTCTTTGCGCAACGACGAACTGCACAACACCATTCTGCGCAACGTGAAGGTGCACAGTTCTGATCTACGCAATTCTGATTTGCGCTGTGTGGAACTGCGCAACGTAGCGCTGAACGTAACTAGACGTCGATGAATTGGCGCCCCGCAGCGGGCAACCACTCCTCTCCTGCCTAATCACACCGCCACCACCTCCCAATCACTCCCACCTCACGACAAAACCACTCATTTTCACCACTCACCTCTTCCAATCACTCCACTCACCCACTCTCCGTCCACACCTCACTCACCTACTCACCTCTTCCATCACTCCACTCACTACTTCCAATCACTCCATTCATCCACTCACTTCCTCCAATCACTCCACTCACCACTTCCAATCACTCCACCCACTCCATTCACCTCTTCCAATCACTCCACTCACCCAGTCACTCTACTCACCCATTCACCTCTTCCAATCAGCCCCTCACCCACTTACTGTCGATAGTGTGCGCAGACACATTTCACAAACTCTGCACAGACTACCTTTCCTCGCTTCAGTTCCTGAAAGAGGAATACCACTTCATCTCCACTTCAACTCCATTTCAGCGCACTCGTTGACTATTATCGGTCTCTGAAGCGGGGTTCACACGAGCAGTGTATCGGTACCAAGTTCCCGTTTTCGGTAGCTTTATCCTGCGGGAAAAGGCTGCCGAGAAAACGGGAACTTGGTGCCGAAACATCCCTGGTGTGAACCGCGTTTGAAATTACTCACCTCCGCCATTTTAACCTAATCACTCGTTCGCACTTGTTTCTAATCAGTACGCTACATCTCATCATCTCAAGTCAATCACTGCTACCAATCACTGCGGATCCTCACCATCCTATGACCTCAGTGTCACCTATCACTGTTACCAATCAATAGTACTTTACCTCTCCCCGTTCCAAAATTTCGCCAATCATTGCTGATTGGCATCCACTCTTCACCTAATGATTCGTGACACGGAGCGTAGGTGCTCGCCTCTCTGATTTAGGTATGCCAATCACTTGTTCTAATCATACCACATGATTACCAATCAATTCCTCCTACTCACTTTCCTTCCCCTCACTCTTTCACTTCCTCTAAAGCCTTATCTACGATAGAATATATTGTCTATTTCGTAATAGTTCTTTATTATATCACACATCATAGTCAATATAACTACCACTATCTAGTGTAAGTAGTACATTTTTGTGGTCAACTTAGTGTACAAATATTACAATTATATTTGCGGTCATTGTCCATTAGGCTCCACTTATAAGTACCACAGTTACAGGTGTGTTCTCTAAAGCTGCACCACGTGTACGTGTTTACAATAAGTGTTTACGATTACGACCAAGACTGTGAGGTCGTAAGACACGTCGTAAATCTAAGACGTGGAGATACGAGCCAATAGAGACAAATTGACCAATGTTTACATTAATATTTGCAATTGAGTTTCAACCATTAGTAGGTGGTAGATTGTGTGTATACTTAAAACAAAATCAGTCTAAACAAAACCAATAACTACCACTTGCCCCAGCTGTGTGATTAATCACGACCCCAGACAGTGGCTTCTGCCGAAGCGAGACGACTTCACCCGTAAGTTTACATACATAACACTCAGAGCTCTTCTTTAAGAAATTTTGAACACCGCCTCCAAAAGTGTCTCCAATTTCGCAGCAGCACCCACTGGCGTCTCAGGGGCCATTTTCGAACTTGCAATTGAAAAAGTATAATACCCTACAACAACAGAGACACTTCGTCTTGCCACTGTGATCACGCGGGATGGGAGGGTGGCGCTTGCAACCGCGCATGCAATCCAACACTGTCTTTGCAATTGCACGATGCTATTAGTTGAGGCCTGCAATTAGGAAATAACAACGCCCCCCTTTTGACAATGCAATTATGGCTTTGCAAACTCGAGAGTGCAAAATTGTCCTCAAGTGAGATTTTCTTCCCTTTATGTTCTGTCTGGCTTGCCCGGTACCCCCGCTCTGTTGGGCAAAGTGTGTGTGTGTGTGTGTGTGTGTGTGTGTGTGTGTGTGTGTATGTGTGTGTGTGTGTGTGTTTATGTGTATATTTTTGTGTGTGTGATCCAAGACTACAATAAGTCACACACACACACACACACACACACACACACACACACACACACACACACACACACACACACACACA
>NC_134807.1:24986420-24988920 GCF_046742065.1 Oratosquilla oratoria
GAAGAGAGAAGGAGGGAGGGAAAAGGAGGAAGGGAGGAAGAAGGAGGAAAGGAGAAAGTGGAGGGAAGGCAAAGGAGGAAGGGATGAAGAAGAAGGAAAGGAAATAATGGAGGGAGGGAGGAAGGGAGAGAGGGAGGAGGAGGGAAGGAAAAAGAGGAAGGGAGAGGGAGGGAAAGAAGTAGAAGGAGGAAAGGAGAAAGGAGAGGGAGGAAGGAGGAGGAGAAAGAAGGTGGGAGAGAGACGGATGGAGTAATTGAAAAAGAGAGAGAAAGAATACAGATATGGGAGGAAAAGGGGAGGTAGAGAGAGGGATTAATGGAGAACGATGGGAGGAATGAAGGGAGAGACGAAATGAAGGAGGTGGTGGAGAGTGAAAGAGAACTAGGGAGGAGGAGGAAAGAGGAGTGAAGAAGTGGGAGTGGTAGTAGGAATGGGAATGAGAGAGGGTTTTGGAGTGGGAATGGGAGTGAGAGTGGGAAAGGGAGTAGGAGTAAAAATGTGAGTGGGAGTAGGAGAGTGGTAGTGGAAGTTGGCGTGAGAGTGGGAGTGGGAGTAAGAATGTGAGTGAGAATGGGAGTGGGAACTGAAATGGGAGCAGGGTGGGAGTAGGAATGGAAGTGAGGGTGGGATTGGATATAGGAGTGGGAATGACATAGGGAATGGGAGTAGGGGTAGGAGTGGGAGTGGGAGAGGGAGGAGTAGTAGGAGTAGTAGTGGGGTTGGGAGTAGGAGTGGATGAGGGAGTAGGAATGGATGTGGGAGTAGGAGTAAATAAATAGATAAATAATTATAACAATAGATGAATAATCAAGATGATAAATAAATAAATAAATAGATAAACGAATAGATAAATGAATAAATAAATGAATGAATAAATAAATTAATTGATAAATCAATAGATAACAAAACAGAAGAGTGGATAAAAAAATAGATAAATAGATAAATTGATGAATATATATAGATAAATAGATAAACAAATAAATAAGAGGATAAATGAGTTAATAAATAAATTAATAAATAAAACTGAGGGGAATGGAGAAGATAAGAAATGTGTGATTAAATTGGAGACCAACGAGAAGGTGCCCGGGGAGATGGAGGGCGAGGGAGAAGGGAGATGGAGGTGAGGAGGGAGGGAGGGAGGGAGGGAGGGAGGGAGGGAGAGGAGAGGAGGAGGAAGAGAAGGCCAGTGCTCCAGGCATGGAGGGGGGATGGAGGGTTCAGATGATGGGCGAGGAAGGACGGGAGGAGGAGGGAGGAGGAGGAGGGAGGAGGGAGGAGGGAGGGGGGAGGAGGGTGGGAAGGGAAGGGACGAGAGCAAGGATGTCGAATTAAAGATGGTGTGGAGTGGAAGGCATGGAGGGCAAAGAGGGAGGAGGGAGCGAGGGAGGGAGGGAGGGAGAGGGGATGAGAGGGAGGGAGGGAGAGGGGATGGAAGGAGAGGGGATGGGAGGGAAGGAGAGGGGATGGGAGGGAGGGAGGGAGGGAAGGAGAGGGGATGGGAGGGAGGGAGGGAGGGAAGGAGAGGGGATGGGAGGGAGGGAGGGAGGGAAGGAGAGGGGATGGGAGGGAGGGAGGGAGGGAAGGAGAGGGGATGGGAGGGAGGGAGGGAGGGAAGGAGCGGGGATGAGAGGGAGGGAGGGAGGAAGGGGAGGGAAGGGACAATGAAGAGAAAGAAGGTTGGAGGAAAATAGAAGGAGGACGAGAGTTAAATGGAGTGAATCTTAGAGTACAGGATATGGAGTTTGACTACTTGGAGGGAGGAAGGAGGGAGAGAGGGGGGAAGGAGGGGGAGGGAGGAATGGAAGGAGCTAAAGAGTAAGTGTTAGAATGAGTAATTGACTTAGTGTGTGAGTGAGTGAAGACTAAGTGAATCACTATATCAGTAAGTGGGGAGTGAGTGAGTGACTGAGTGGAGGGACCAAGTAAGGTTTCCTGAGAAGCACAGGCTAGGCTTGGCTGTCTGTCTGTCTGTCTGTCTGTCTGTTTTTCTGTATGTCCATTTATTTGTCTTTATTTTTTATTATTATTTTTTTGTATATCTGCGTTTCTATCTCGATGGCTTTCTGTCTCCCTGTTTCTTTGTCTACCTGTCTGTCTGTCTTTGTCTTTGTCGTCCCGCCATATTATCATTATCATTACTATTATTAGTGTTATTTTCATTATTATCATTATTATTATTATTACTATTATTATTATTATTATTATTATTATTATTATTATTATTATTATTATTATTATTATTATTATAATTATCATTATCATTATCATCATCATCATCATTGTTATTATCATTATTACTATTATTATTATTATCATTATCAATATCATTACTATTATTATGATGATTATTGTTATCATTAATATTATTATTATTATTATTATTATTATTATTATTATTATTATTATTATTATTATTATTATTATTATTATTATTATTATCATTATCATTATCGTTATCGTTATTTATTATTGTTATTGATTATTGTTATTTATTATCATT
>NC_134807.1:25018920-25023920 GCF_046742065.1 Oratosquilla oratoria
TTTGAGAACACGACGTCGTGTCGTGGGCGGCGCACGGCAGAATGTCGATACATGTGAAATGAACCTAAGACTTTATAAGATTTCGTTTGGCCGATCCAGCTGTCCGAGGACAAAGCCATTAATTTTGCCTATTGTTCACGGTTAGCTTAGGTGAATGGTAGTCAGCGGGAGTATATTTGTTGGTATTAAACCATATATCAAAGTTTTTTACCTATTTATTTATTCACATAATATATATATATATATATATATATATATATATATATAATATATATATATATATATATATATATATATATATATATATATATATATATATATATATATATATATATATATATAGGGTCAGCAGTGGGTCGGCAGGAGAAAAGCTGGAGAGGACTAAGCAGAGCCAAAACTAATTCCTTTGTGATTCACTCACTCGCCCCCCACACACAAACGCAAACAAGCAATTTCTCGCTCTCTTTTTTTTTCTCTCTCTATCTCTCTCGTACTCTCTTTTTATATACCTTATTTCCTTGACCTCCCTTTTTCTCTATACCAGAAGTCCTCAGTTTAAGGTACACATTCCCACTTGGAACCACAAACTTAAATCTAATGGTAGTTTGTGGGTGATTATTGATTTTATTCAGTTGACATTGTCCCTGGTGAGGTTGAAGAATAACAATACATTATTGCTTATATACACGAAGATTTATTTTCCTGCTTAAGCCACATGAGACTTGTTCATAACCAAGCCCTCCACACTAAGCAGACTTCCTGTTGCTGAATCGAAGTACAGTTTGAAAATCTCTCTCTTGAAATGCTTCAACATGTAATATCTCAGAATTTAAGTGAGAGAGAAGTTCAAAGTGTACTTCAATTAAACAACAGGAAGACTGCCTTTGCTCTGAGCTATGTGGCCTGTGTTGCCTGCGTGGACTGTATCGCCTGTGTCGCTTGTGTCGCCTGTGTCGCTTGTGTCGCCTGAGTCACCTGTGTCGCCTGAGTCACCTGTGTCGCCTGCGTCGCCTGTGTCGCCTGCGTCGCCTGTGTCGCCTGCGTCGCCTGCGTCGCCTGTGTCGCCTGCGTCGCCTGTGTCGCCTGCGTCGCCTGCGTCGCCTGTGTCGCCTGCGTCGCCTGCGTCGCCTGCGTCGCCTGTGTCACCTGCGTCCCCTGCGTCGCCTGCGTATCCTGTGTCGCCTGCGTCGCCTGCGTCTCAGTTTTCACTTGGGCTTACCCTACCTCCCTTTCTTCGCTTTCCTCTTATCCCTCCCTTTCTTCGCTTTCCTCTCATCCCTCCCTTTCCTTACTCCTCCATCGTTACTCCCCACCCCTCCACCCTTCCCCTCCAGCTTCCTTCCACACGTAGACTGCAATCACCTCATTAAGTCGTCCCTTGGTATCTCTGATATCGCTCAGATGACGTCATCTCGGGTCCTGGGGTTGAAGTCTCCATGCATACCAATGGGTCTATAAAAAGAAACTGGTGAGGATTCAATCACCATTTCGTACGTGAGGCGATGATCACGTGATGATTGGGTGATGATCGGGGTTTACGCATTGAAGTGCCGGTGTGGGATTGGTTCGCCTGATGTTAATGTACATAGGGTGCACAGGATAGATGTATTCACTCACACACACACACACACACACACACACACACACACACACACACACACACACACACACACACACACACACACACACACACACACACACACAAACACAAACACACACACAAGCACACACACGCACACGCACACGCACACGCACACACACACATAAACGTACGCACAAGTACATATACAAAATCATGTTTATTATCATTATTATTGCTGTTGTTGTTATCACTATTATTATTATTATTATTATTATTATTATTATTATTATTATTATTATTATTATTACTATTATTATTATTATTATTATTATTATTATTATTATTATTATTATTATTATTATTATTATTATTATTATTATTATTATTATTATTATTATTATTATTGTAATTATTATCATTATTATTATTATTATTATTATTATTATTATTATTATTATTATTATTATCATTATTATCATTATTATCATTATCATTATCATTATCATTGTTGTTGTTCTTGTCGTTATTGTTATTAGTTATTATTATTATCATTATCATTATCAGTATCATTATTATTACTATTATTATTGTCACAATGTATACACTATTATTATTATTATTATTATTATTATTATTAATTATTATTATTATTATCATTATCATTATTATTATCATTATTATTATTATTATAATTATCATTATTATTATTATTATTATTATTAATTATTATTAGTTATTATTAGTTATTATTATTATTATCATTATTATTATTATTATTATCATTATTATTATTATTATTATTATTATTATTGTTATTATTATTATTATCATCATCATTACCATTATTATTAATGTTGGTATTGTTGTTTTTATTATTTTTGGTGTTATTATCTTCGTTATTATTATAATTGTTGCTGTTATTACTATCATCATCAACATCATTATCATTGTTATCATTATCGTAATTATTATTACAATCATTATTACTATTAGCATTATTATTACTATATGTCTTATTTATATAATTAACAATATTGTTATCGTTATCATTATTAATCTTACTGTGCAGCTGGAAAAACTTTAAAGTCTTAAATATTAGGATAAACTGTTAAGATTTGTTGGGAGCTTCTAACCTTGGAGATATTTGGGGCGTGGCATCCTCCCCCCCTCCCCCTCCCCCTCTCTGCTCTCCTCACCCCACCAGGAGGGGAAATGGTGTGCAGTGAGGAGTGAAATATACTGAAGAACGTGCCGAGCAATACATGAGAGTAATACGTGAGGGTAATAATACACGAGAGAGGGGTGCGATGGGCCGTGGACAAAAAAAAAAAAAAAAAAAAAAAATCTTAGTAGCTTTTGTTCACATGTTTCTCCTCGTAGGTGCTCTTTGTATCCACCACACGCTCTTTGCTTTTTCTCTTAGTCTTTGCCAAATGCCTTAGGCTTTTCCTTCACTGGTCACGTATATCGAAGGCCATTTCCCATCACATTATTGTTGTGGTTTATGAGATAGATAGATAGACAAATAGATAAATGTAGAAATAGGTATGGATTGAATATAAAGATAGAAGGGTAAATAGATAGACAGACAAATCAGCAGATAGAGAAGCTGATATATATATATATATATATATATATATATATATATAACATATATATATATATATATGGTATATATATATATTGAGACATTCTGACAGGTTGACGTCAGCGTCAACCTGTCAGAATATATATATATATATATTTATATATATATATATATTATATATATATATATATATATGTTTATATATAATTATATATGTATATATATATATACATATTTATATATACATATATATATACATATATAACATTATATACATATATATATATATATATATATATATATATATGTATATATATATTACAAAGGATTACAAAGGTGGAGGATGCCGGCAGGAGACCTTTTGGTCCATAATCTAGGTCGTGATGCGAAAAATATCATAATAATGAAATATTAGATAAAAACTATAATAATGTAAATAACAAATAAAATACATAAAATAAATGCATAGGTATAGTTAAATAATAACCAAACAGGTAAATAGCAAATATTAAAAAGTTGACATATAACTAATATAATAATTAATAAATGAAAAATCAGAGACAAATGATAACAAAACAAAAACAATATAAATATAAATTATAATCGTTACAGCATTTCTTGCTTAGGTGGTTTTACCTTAAATGATTCTTAAAGCTTCGAACTGAACTACATTGTACTACCTGTGCAGGAAGTTTATTACATTCATTAACTACACGGTTGCCCAAAGTTGTTTCTACCTACTTTCCAAATTGAATCTTTTTCCGGACAGTTTGAGACCATTGTATCTTGTCTGATTTCTCATTCAATGTGAAAATTTTGTTACTTTTGATGCTGTCAATTCCCTTTAAAATCTTAAAGACCTGTATCAAGTCACCTCTGAGTCTACGCTTTTTTTAGGGAAAACAGATTCATATGTTTTAGTCGATTTTCATATGATTTATTTTTGATATTTGGAATCAGTTTTGTGGCTCGCCGTTGTACTTTTTCCAGTCTGTCAATGTCTTTAATGAGATTCGGTGACCATACGGAAACAGCATATTCCAAATGTGGACGAACTAACGATTTATATAGCTTGTTAATGAGTGATGGACTTTTGAAATCAAAAGATCGCGCAATCAGTCCTAGAATCTTATTTGCTTTCTCAGAGGCTGAAATACAGTGCTTGGATGATTTGAGGTCGTTACTGATAACTACGCCCAGATCTTTTTCACTATCCACTTTTGTTAACAAATTTCCAAATAACTTGTAATAGTACTTACTGCTATTTTTACCTATGTGCATTACCTTGCATTTACTTGTGTTAAATTTCATTAGCCACTTTTCAGACCATTACTGTAATTTATCTAAATCTTCTTGAATATCTAATTAATTTAAGTGATCATTTGCCATTCCGCACAGTTCTGTATCATTAGCAAATTTGGAAACAGTAGATTTTAGTCTATGGTCTATAACATTTATATATACTATGAATAGAAGTTCGCCCAGAACGGAACACTGAGGAACTCCACTTGTAAAAAAAAATTTCATCCAGAAGTTTTTCCGTTTAAAACAACTTTCTGTTTTCGATCATTCAACCAATTACTAGTCCAACTTAAAAGGCTATCACTTATTCCGTGTAAAGCTAATTTAGTAAGTATTCTTTCGTGGGGGACGATATCAAAAGCTTTTGCAAAGTCTAGATATATTAAATCTATATTGTTTCTTTTGCTATAATTCGAGAAAATAAAAACTATGTTGTAGGAATTCGAAGTAAGTTAGTCACGCAAGAACGTTTCCGTCTGAAACCATTGCTGGCTATCATTTATCAAACGGTTACTTTCTAAAATGAAT
>NC_134807.1:25051420-25053920 GCF_046742065.1 Oratosquilla oratoria
AGAGAGAGAGGAGAGAGAGAGAGAGAGAGAGAGAGAGAGAGAGAGAGAGAGAGAGAGAGAGAGAGAGAGAGAGAGAGACAGAGAGACAGAGAGACAGAGACAGAGAGACAAAGGACGTATGAAATGCGCAGCGCCTCCCCTGTGTTACTTTGAATGCATCCAGGAAATTATCCGCGCAACACCTGGGAGGACGAAAACGAATATAAATTCTCCCCGACAGATCGACTAGGAAGAAGGGATCGACCCAAATTGGCCTCCGGTGTCGTCAAGCATAAGGGATTGATTGCAAGGAAGGGGGACGGGGGGAGAGGAGGAGGGAGGAGGGAGGAGGGAGGAGGGAAGAGGGAGGAGGGAGGAGGGAGGAGGGAGGAGAGAGGGAGAAAAGAGGTATGAGGACGGAGGAGGACGAGGAAGGAGTGGGAAGAGAGGGGGAGGAGGGGGAGGGGGGGAGGAGGAGGGGAGGAGTAGGGAAGAGGAAGGGAGAACGGAGGAGGACGAAGGAAGAAGGAGAGGGGGCATAGGAAGGAGAGAAGGGGGAGGGGGGAGGAGTGCAAAGAAGAGAGAGAAGGAAGTAGGAAGTAGGAGGGAGGAGGGAGGAGAGAGGAGGGAGGAGAGAGGAGGGAAGAGGGAGCTGGTAGGAAGAAGGAAGGAAGTGTAGAGGAAGGGAGAGGGTGGTATGAGGAGGATGGGGGAGGAGGAAGGAGGGAGGAAGAAAGAGAAAAAAAGGAGGAGGACAGAAGGAGGAGGAGGAGGAAGAGGAGGAGGAGGAGGGGGAAAGGAGAGAAGGAAGCCTAAGAACTAAGTGGAAAGATGAATGAATGAGAATGGAGGAGGAAGAGGATAAAGAGGATGAAAGGAGGAGAAAGAATGAGGAGGAAGGAAGACTGGATGAGGATGAAGGAAGACGACGAATAAACGGGATGTAAGAGAGCAATAACCAGCGGTTCTATCCTTGGAAACAGAATCAAAGAGGTAGGCTCTTAGAAGAGAGAAAAGAGAGATTTATCGAGGGCAACAGGAGAGAGAGAGAGAGAGAGAGAGAGAGAGAGAGAGAGAGAGAGAGAGAGAGAGAGAGAGAGAGAGAGAGAGAGAGAGAGAGAGAGAGAGAGAGAGAGAGAGAGTGAGAGACAGAGAGAGAGAGAGAGAGAGACAGAGAGAGAGAGAGAGAAACGGAGAAAGAGTGAGAAAGAGAAGCGGAGAGAGAGAGAGAGAGAGAGAGAGAGAGAGAGAGAGAGAGAGAGAGAGAGAGAGAGGGGATAGGAGAAGTTCAAAGTGGTCAGCATTCTTTCTTGAGTGGAGATTAGTCTCCAATCGTAGAAGAATGCCGAGTGACCGTGGTCCGTAGGGGTGTCATTAGAATTTCTAAATTATTGAATGCATAAGGTATGCAGTCAATAAATCCATAAGGGGAAGAGATAGGATATGGGAATAAAGAAAATAATAAAGAAAGAATGAGAGAGAGAGAGAGAGAGAGAGAGAGAGAGAGAGAGAGAGAGAGAGAGAGAGAGAGAGAGAGAGAGAGAGAGAGAGAGAGAGGGAGGGAGAGAAGAGAAACTATATATATATATATATATATATATATATATATATATATATATATATATATATATATATAAACAAAATTATTGAAGAAAAATATGGGAAGATCGAGGGGCGTGGATGCCCTTCATCTATGCCTCCTTCATCTCCCTGAAGGAGCAGCCTCCACTGCTGCATCCACTCCTGCATCATCCGCTTGTTGTTGCGTGTCCTCCGCTAATACATCCCAAATTAACGCGAGTTCATGATTAGGCCAATTACACCCACTTAATAACCTCCGGATATTATACGTCACATTTGTAATATTTCACCTCTCAACTGGATACGATATCCCAAGATGGCGATGGACGTCTGAGCACCTGTGGAGTTTGCTGGCTTGATGAACAGCGGTGAACAAAATGGGTTTGTTGGCTGTTTGAACAATGGTGAACGATGTTGAACGAGGCGAAGGAAGCGGGTACATGCCCCAATTATGGTTTTGATTCTGTGAACATTTTTTTTTTCGTGATTCTGAGAAAAGGAGGCTTTGGTCTCAATCTGAGTTAAGTGTAACTTTGAGTAAAGAAGAGTATGTTCGTTCAAAGCGACATGTGTTGTCACAGAGTAAAGAAATTTTTGTGTTACTCTGAGTGAAGGAATATTCTCTTTTTGAGTAAAGAAGCTCATGCACACAGCAACATTTGAGAAAAGCAGGTTCTGTTCTCATTCTGAGTTAAGTGTCACTTTGAGTAAAGAGTCGTAAGTACACTAAAAGCAACATTTGGTGTCGCTGGGTAAAGAAACGTTTATATTACTTTGAGTGAAGAAGCGTTTTCGCTCTGAGTGAAGAAATAACTATTATTTTTGGGTAAAGAAGCACTCATTCTTGCTTTAGATAAAACAGAGTGCATTCTTGCTCTGAGTAAAGAAGTGCTCGCTCTCAGCCTGAGTAAAGAAAACTTTATTTTCACCAGGAGCTCAG
>NC_134807.1:25061420-25068920 GCF_046742065.1 Oratosquilla oratoria
TATTATTATTATTATTATTATTATTATTACTATTATCATACAAACGTTTTTTGCGTTCCCTCCATTATAGTGGTCTTCCTACAAACGAATCCTTTTGAAACTCACGACAACGCTCACGAAGCATTATTCACCTGGATCTCATTAAATCCCGCAGCGAAGATGTAATGGATTCATAACGCGGTGGCCTTATGAACCGTTGACGAGGCATCCTTTGCAACCACCTAATCAGACTGGGCCCTCTGTGATGGAGTTCAGACGTGGAGGTGACTAGGAACGCACAAAGCAATGAATGAAGCTCATAAAACACTGTAATATGTAGCCCCCCCCCTCACCTTTCCCTTCCCTCTACAAATACAGGAAGACATAAAGAAGGTGAGAGATGAGGGAAGAAGGGGAAGGGAGATTGGAGAGATAGTTACTGGGAGGTAATTTTTGGGGTAGTTGTATTAAACGAGTACAAAGAATACTGAATGTAAGAGAAGCAGGTGGGAATGCGTATATGGAGAGAAAGGTGGCTGGAGATAAAAGAACAATAAATACAGAGTACGAGTATATGTTTATACAAATATTCTAAGATAAGTACGTGTATGCATGTAAACATATTTTCTGTCTCTCTTACGCATACACACACATACACACACACACACAAACACACACACACACACGCACACACACACACACACACACACACACACACACACACACACACACACACACACACACACACACACACACACACACACACACACACACACACACACACACACACACACGGCTCGGTGGCGGATTGGTAAAGCACTGGCCTCACAAGCCAGAGAACCGGGGTTCGATTCCACGGCCGGGCGGAGATAAGTTGGGTTTGTCTCCTTTCACGTGTAACCCCTGTTCACCTAGCAGTGAGTAGGTACGGGACGTTAGTCAAGGAGTTGTGACCTTGCTGTCCCGGTGTGTGGTGTGTGAGTGGTCTCAGACCTACCTAGAGATCGGCAAATAATGAGCTCTGAGCTCACTGCCGTAGGGTGGTGTCTGGCTGTCTCGACAGAGACTGCAGCAGATCCGAGGTGAATACACACTATATTGCTTATGGAAGTCCGTCGGTGATCGACAACGACAGTACTTTGGTGAAAAGTGATGAGTTGAGTGAAGCTTTGTGGTAACAATGCGTTTTTTGACACTTCCAATTTTTCCCAACTTCCAGATTTTTTTTCTTTTCTAGATTATTCCACATTTCGACAGTTTTCCATACTTCCAGATTTTCTGTGCTTCCAGATTTTCTGTGCTTCCAGATTTTTATATGCTCTCTGATTTACCACCAGATATTTTTTCCCTTTTCCAGATTTTCTATGATCTCTGATTTTCTCCCCACAAATATTTTTTTCGCTTTCAGATTTTTCCAAACAAACTTGTCCACACTGGGAAATGTTCCTCCATTTATGGTACGCTAAGAAATGAATCATTCCACGGCCACTGATGATTGTCACTGACCCCGGCATTTGAGCTAAATATTATAGTTCAACCACAGGTAAACGTTTTGTAATGTATACTCGTATATATTCATTCTCTAACTAATGCAGACATACATAGATATTGACGGCTCAGTGATGTAAATGTTTTTATATTTGTTTGCCTGTGTTTTGTGTGTGTGTGTGTGTGTGTGTGTGTGTGCATGTATGTATGCATATATGTATGTGTCTATGTGTGCGTGTGTATGCTTGTGTGTGTGTGTGTGTGTGTGTGTGTGTGTGTGTGTGTGTGTGTGTGTGTGTGTGTGTGTGTGCATGCTTATATGTATGTGTCTGTGTGTGCGTGTGTATACTTGTGTGTGTGTCTGTGTGTCTATCTGAGTATGCATATATCTATTGGTATTTACTTATTATAATATACTAGAGAAGAGCTCTCGTTAGAAGCTGTCTCTGTATAAGATATCAAACAGCTCGTAAAAGAACAAACTGGTTGTCTTAATGTATGCCCAATAAGAAACCTGATAAGTTGTCAAAGTTGAAAAAGAAAAGAGGAAATAAAATAAGAATGAAAATCTTCATCACGGAATCAATGACCAGCCGGTGAAAGAAAGGAAGAATAGAATAGAAAATATATAGAAAATGAAATTAAATAATATATGAAATAAGATAAAATAAAATTAAATAAGATAAGATAAGAAATATAATAAGATGAAATAAAATGAAACAAAATAAAATAGAATGAAATAGAATAAAATTATATGAAATGAAATAAAATGAAATGAAATAGAATAAAACAAAACAGAATAAAACGAAACAAAATAAAATAAAATAAAATAAAATAAAGTAAAATAAAGTAAAATAAAATAAAATAAAATAAAATAAAATAAAATAAAATAAAATAAAATAAAATAAAATTAAATCGTTTGATAGGATTTCAAATTGGCTCACTTCATTAAAGTCAGTCTTGATATTTTTGTTTTAGCCAACATCAAAGGAACTCACATCCGAGTCTCGTTGAAGATTCCTTTCAAGACCTCAATAACGTTATCTGTTATTGTAAGAATACTGAAAATGATAATGATAACGATTACAGGTTGATGGTGACAGTGATGATGATGGTGATAACGATGATGAAGCTAAGTTGATGATGACGGTGATGACGATAGTGTTGTTGATGACGGTGATGACGGCAGTGGTGTTGGTAGGAATGGTGATGGAGGTGGTGTTGATGATGATGATGATGATGATGATGATGATGATGATGATGATGATGATGATGATGATGATGATGATGATGATGATGATGATGATGATGAAGGTAATAGTGGTGATGACGGTGATGTTGACAGTGGTGCTGATGATGGTTATGGTGATGATGATGGTGATGATGGTGATGATGATGGCGTAATTATAGGCTCAATAGAAAATATTTATAGACAAAATGATTCAAAATACAAAACTTGCCAGTCAAAATATTTGGAATATACAAAACAAACGCCATTAACTGAGTTGTATTGAATTTGGGTTAAATCTTAACCAACAATGGATACAAAAAAAAAATCGTAATTGTTTTCTTTAGTAACGAAATGACAACACAACGTCGGAAAAAAATGAAGAAGTAAAAGGAGAAGAAGAAGATGAAGAAGAAGGAGAAACAGAAGACGAAAAAGAAGAATACAAAGAAGGAAAAGAAGGAGAAGAGGAAGGAGAAGAACAAGATGAAGGAGAAGAAGACAAAGAAGAAGAAAAAGACGAAGAAGACGACGACGACATCGACAACGAAAAAGACAAAGAATAAAAAGAAGAAAGAAATTGTTGAGAAGAAATTCCCAAATTAACTCAAGGCGTCACTTTTTTCTTCTTTCTTTTTTTTTTATTCTTTTTTTTTTATTCTTTGTGGAGCTCATTAGCAGCGTGGAGGGGAGAGAAAATGAAGACATAAAATAAATTCTTGAGAAAATTAGAGCAACTAGTGAAGAGATGTTGGAGACAAGAGAAATATTTGGTGGAGTAAGGGGATGAGAGGAGAGAAGGGGCGTACAGTATGAATATATATATATATATATATATATATATATATATATATGTATATATATTATATATATATATATATATACATACATACATAAATACATATATATATATATATATGTATATATGTATATATATATATATATATATATATGTATATATACACACATATACATACATACATATACCAAGGCTTTTCCCCCTTACAAGGGAGGTAGCCAAAAAGGAAAAGGCATAAAATCATTCCCACCCATTCCATCCCTGAATACACTCCACACCCCTCCACCCTCCCTCTTATCTTAGCACCTCCTGAATGACAGGTCATCCCTGCACCTTGTCCACTGCCCTGGGTCAGAAGCAGTGTCGCAAGACACAGCACATCCACAGCAAGGCCGCTTCATTAAATCGGCGACCCCCCCTCTCCGTCCCCCCATGCATAAAAGGAGAAGACGGGGAGAAATCCCTTCGGGCTGCGTCAAATTTTGCTCACACATACTACCTAACCCCCCATCCCCCTGCCCATTCCACCTCATGCATCACAACATCATCCATATCCAACCATTCTCAATTCACCCATGTCTTCTGTCCTCTCCCGTCCTTCCTCAACAGACATTCCCCTCTTCCCCAAAGCCCCCTTCACCCCATCCATCTACCTCATCCTAGGACGTCCCCTCATGTTCACTCCCTCCACATCTGCCTTCCATACCTCTTTTACTAGTCTTTCCTCACTCATTCTTTCCATGTGTCCAAACCATCCTAATACTCTTTCATCAACCCTATCTCCCAACTCCCTTTCCACCCCCGTTCTACACCATATCTCCTCATTTCTCACTCTATCTAGCCCAGTATATGACGTAAGTTGAGCAGGAAGCACAAGATTCTTAGTCTGAGTTTATTCCTGTCTAGTTTCGCGTTCCTTTGAAAGAGTTTATCTGCAAAACTAGTCAGGAATAAAATCAGACTAAGACTCCTGTGTTTTCTACTCCACTTACGCCAACCTGTCAGAATGTTTCAATATATATATATATATATATATATATATATATATATATATATATATATATATATATATATATTTAGTATATTTTTTAGTATATTTTTTCGTGACCAAACAAATCAAAAACAAATAAATGAATAGATATGTAAGTATATAAACAAGTAAATAAATGAATAAACAAAAATAATAAATGAATAAACAAATAAATACACAATAATAAACAAATAAATAAATAGAAATAATAATGCTAAGAGAGGACAACTGTTTAATACATTTGATTTGAGATTTATCTTCTAAATCTATTTTATGCCAACGTCCCAATCTTGCCAACATTCTCCTTGAAATTATATTTAAACGTTACCTGTCATCTTATACTAAAATTAAGCCAACTAATTCCTTCTAACTTGATCAAGGCATAGGTAGTTATTACTAGATTCATCAGTAATCAATGGTTTATCTAACACTATCGTCATCATGCATTACTTTACACAATGTACTCTGGTTGTCACAGTTTTTTAACTAGTTTAGGAAAGTTTGCTTTGGTCATAAATGAATACAATCTCCACGATTTTAACAAGTTTGAAAATCCAGTTTAAGGAATCCTGTGCCATTCATAGGATAAAACTATCTTTAGCTTCTGTAAAATTTGTGAAAAAAAAAAAAAAAAAAAAAAAAAAACAACTGAAAACTAATACTCAGTGGTATTCTTTACAGTCTTTCTTCTGGCAAAAGCCAGATATTTTCATCTCTTCTGCATTTCCTTCCAATTTACACAAAGCTAGTTACTCCTCCACTCCCACTCTCCCTCCTTACAACCACAAGCCCCATAATTGGTGCTCCCTCAAGAAAACCACTCCCACTAGGCCTGACTACCACTCCCTCCTCCCTCCTCCCTCCTCCCTCCTCCCTCCTCTCCCACCTCCCTGTGTTATCTCCCTCCTCCTCTTCTCTTATGCTCTTCCTCTTGTCCCTCTCCCTCTTCTCGTCTTCCATGTATGAACTGAGCGTTTTTCTTGTTAATCTTTTCTTTTCTTCCCTATTCATTCTTCTCATCTTTGGTTCTCTTCTTTCTTTCTTCTCTTCTCTTCTCTTCTCTTCGTCCTCCTCCTCTTTCTAACATTACTATGCGCTTATCTTCTCTTTCTTCTTCCTTCTCGTGTTTTTGAAGTCTTTTTGTAGGCCATACTTTTCGAACAATCCATTCTTTTTCTCTTCCCTTTGTATCTTTATTATCCACATTTTCAATCATTCATTCCTCCTACTCCCAATTCTTAAATCATATCTATTCCTGTTTTTACTTTCCTTTGCCTTAGTCTCCAACCACCACTTCTCGCATCCTCCTCCTCTTCCTCCTCCTCTTCCTCCTCCTCTTCTCCCTCCTCCTTCTTCCTCCTTCACTTCTGTAATCCCTTCCCTTCCATTTTCTTTTGTTCTCCTCATTACTTCCCTTCTCCACCTCCTCTTCCTCCTCCTCCTTATTCCTCCTCCTCTTCCTCCTCCTCCTTATTCGTCTTTTTCTTCCTTCTTCTCCTTCATTTCTGTGATTCCTTTCCTTCCCTTTTCTAAATCATATTTATTCCCGTTTTCATCTCCCTTCCTTTGTTCTTCTTATCACTTCCCTCCTCCTCCTCTTCCTCCTCCTCCTCCTTCTCCTCTTCCTCCTCCTCCTCTTTTTACCCCCTCCCCCCCGCTAGGGCTCCCGTGTACCCCCCTCCCCTCCCCCCACACCCTATTTCGTCTGAGCCTATTGGCTCCCGCCCTACTCACCCACTACAACTCAAGAAGACTTTCTTCAGTGCCATTTGCATAAAACCCATTACCCAAACAAATTAGCTCAAGACCGAGAAAATAAAAAGAAGTTGATTTGTAATTATAGAGAAGACCCAGGGAGGACGGGTTGGCTTTTGTCCCGGGCCGGGTAATGATTGGGTTGAGGCTTTTTAGTGGGCAATGTTTGTTTTGTGGAGACAAGCGGAGGTCCGTGGAGGGTTCTCTTCCGCGCGGGGTTGAGGTTCCTGGGTTCAAACGCTCATTCTTCCTGGAAGGGTCTCCTCTTCTTCCTCGTACGCTACCTCCTCCTCTTCTTCGAGTTCGTGTCTAGGGTTGTGCCTCTCCTTTGCCTTCAATTTAAATGCATGTGAGGCGATGTCGAACGATCAATTACACGAAAGATGTACTTCGGTCAAACGGTCTCGTTAACCCTTTCCCTCCTCCAGCCCGCGCCGATTCACACGCGAGGCAGAATAGCTTACGAAGACAGACACTCGCGCAAGTGTGTAAAAAGAGGAGCAAGCATGCACGCGATTTTTACTCTATGATACAAAATTACACCCAAGCAATCTTAAGTATATATTTATTTCTGCACCGATATGTATACACCTACTGTATAAGCATCGACACATGCATACATACATACATACAAACATATACATACATATATTCATAAATTAATTCATACATACATACTTGCATATATACATATATATAATACGAATATGTATATGCACATACGCACGGATTCAGATATATATATGTATGTATGCAATGGTGCATACATATGTCCATACATATAAATATCCACATATATAAATATGAATTTGATGCAGATATCCTGTATAGGTCATGTGTGTACATACATCACATATAAGGACATTATATATCAGTTTTTACCCACAGCTGGTCCCAACACAGATTATAAGAACTACTCACAGGCTGCTCTACAAGTGATTGCTCAAAGCTTAATCGTTTGGGGGATTCATGGGTACGCCAAATGAAGTATCAAGAGAGTAATAATCGCCTTGATATCGTAATATACTATAATTTCCTGTAGGTACTAAAAATAAGCACATGCACATGTACATCGATACGCGCACAAGCATGTACGTATGCGCACACACATGCAGATACACACGCGCTCATACTCACACATACACACACACACACACACACACACACACACACACACACACACACACACACACACACACACACACACACACACACACACAC
>NC_134807.1:25086420-25088920 GCF_046742065.1 Oratosquilla oratoria
TATTCTAAACACTGTCTTTCTATCTCTCTCTCTCTCTCTCTCTCTCTCTCTCTCTCTCTCTCTCTCTCTTACACACACACACACACACACACACACACACACACACACACACACACACACACACACACACACACACACACACACACACACACACACACACAAACACACACACACACATACACACACACACACACACATACACACACACACACACACACACACACACACACACACACACACACACACACACACACACACACACACACACACACACACACACACACACACACACACACACACACACACACACACACACACACACGCATTTATTTTTCCAAGAAACCACTGGGAAATGAAAAACCGGAAAACCACACGTTTTCGTTCATTAAGACATCTTCAGGATACCATGAAGGACTCTTAATAAGATAACTTGTTATTTCATTTCCCATTGGTTTCTTCAAATATCTTAATTCTCATTCACTCACTCTCTCTCTCTCTCTCTTTCTCTCTCTCTCTCTCTCACACATACACACACACACACACACACACACACACACACACACACACACACACACACACACACACACACACACACACACACACACACACACACACACATACACCATAATCATTAACACACGTACTCATGCAGCAATAAATCTCTTTTGAAGCCAAACCACTTACTCTTCAGCAAATCACAAAATATAAATCAAATGTCGTTTCCTTTAGTTTTTTCATTTTTAAAAGTAAAAATGAAGGATGGAAATTGACTTTCTTTGTGGTCACTGCGGTATTGCTTTTTCGGAAAGTCAAAATTCCCTTTAAACCCACTTTTTGCAGTGCAGCACTGTCTTACTGCGGACTGACAAACGTCAGATAATTTTGTTCAGTTGAAGAAAACCTCAACAGACGTCAAAAGATTTGATCTTGATCGAGGAGACCTTAATGTGCCCTCCCTACCTCCAGGTGATTTTATTCATTTAATGGGTTTATATACTTTCTAATGAGGTTGAATCTCTCTTAAAGGAGTTGGGTCCTTTTTAAAGTGATTGGATTATTTTTATAGAGGATTTGGATCCTCTAAGAAAAATTCAACCTCTATAGAAGGATCAAACCTCATTAAAAAGTATCTAATCCCATAGAATGATTCAATCCCATTTTTAGAATACAGTCCCCTTAAGGGAAACGTACTTAGACATCAGTGGTCAGGCCAGCGTCTTTGAGATAAAGGTTGAATAAAATCGTCTAACGATAGGATGAATCAATACAGTTCCTCCAAGTAGTGAACCACCAGACCATCAAGATTCTAGCACACACACACACACACACACACACACACACACACACACACACACACACACACACACACACACACACACACACACACACACACACACACACACACACACACACACACACACACACACACACACACACACACACACACACACACACACACACTCACAAACACACACACACACACACACACACACACACACACACACACACACACACACACACACACACACACACACGGGAGCATGTATATACGTACCGATACATACTATATATCTTATACTAGGAGCCATATTTCTAAACAGAAATCTTGGGCCCAAAATCTCACACCGAAACGAAGAACGACCGTATGTCAAAAGGAAATATGGTTGATATTTGACTAATCTTTTTTCTAAGTCCCAGATGGTTCCTTGCTTAAGTATGCGGGTTTAGATCTTCCACAAGATGGGGTTGATGGCTTGTATGGTGGCAATGTGTTTGTTGTGTGTGTGTGGGGGGGGTAGGATTACCGTGGAATAGGATTCCCATGGGGAGAATTCTAGGATTCCATGGGGATCCAGAACCCTGTGGGAGTGCTAGGAGAGTCCATTCCTTGTGATTATGTAGAAACTGTAGTTCCTGTATAACTATATGTTAGCGTAGTGGACTACCCAAAACTGACCCTAAGGGATACTGAGGTCGGAAAATATGAAAAAAATGGATTCACATAAGTATATAATCAATTCAACATCGTGGAATAAATCAAGTATTTTCTTCTGGCCCGCTTCATCTAAAGGGTTAATCTTATTTAAGTCTTTATTCATTTATTTATCTATTTATTTATCTGTTATTTATTCATTTGTCTATTTGCTTATCTATTTATTTATCTTTATTTACACTTTTATTTCCGTGGCATAATTCATTAATTTTTTTCTGACTAAATTAAAAGATTTTCGTTCATTTTAAGGCGTCTGTTTCTTGGGCTGAGGGAAAGAGTATGCAGTGTCCCAAACGAAGTACTCACTCTTTGAAACGTTTCATAACGTTGTGAAATCCATTGGTCCGTGCTATCACCAGCTGTGTCTGGAAAATGGTGGTCATCAGGTTGAAATTAAATATACATTTGATATTTTCACATATATCTGGTATAGTCTAGTTCCCCTTGCGTGTTCGCAAATGTTCAATCTAATTACTACCATTTTCCAGACACAGCTGATAATGACGG
>NC_134807.1:25096420-25098920 GCF_046742065.1 Oratosquilla oratoria
GAGGTGTAGGAGGAGGCGCCCCCCTCAAAAAAAAAAAAAAAAAAAAAAAAAAAAAAAAAACCGGTCGTTATGGACCGCCTTTAACCAGCACTTCTGTCCGCGCGGACAATCGCGCGGCGCCATCGTGTGGTCTCTAGATTTCGGGGGGCTTAATGACAAAGTGCCCAGCTGTCTTCGAGTAGAAGGTAGATGCTTATCTACCCCTCACAGGTACACAGATATCGAGTAGATAAACTGGCCATTTCTCTTCTGATGGAATCGGAGAAATGATGGGAATCTAAACAAAGAAATTTAATTCAAGTTCTTCCACGACGACCGGATCTTCAGAAATCCGGACTCCTGTTTGTGTATTGTCCCAAGAAACAGGAGAAACAATTTTATTCGTTTCTTTTGGCGTCCATATTATATATGTGTCTATATATATATATATATATATATAATATATATATATACATATATATATATATACATTATATACATATACATAGAAACGCATATACATTATATATTTATATATGTATATACATATATATATACATACACACACACACACACACACACACACACACACACACACACACACACACACACACACACACACACACACACACATATATATATATATATATATATATATATGAATGTATATCAAGGTTTAGCGTGAGGGACGAAACCTACACATGTTTAAGGGTTCAGATGATTAACAGATCTTGGTATGAAGAACGACCTCAAGACTGTTCAAAGACTCACCAACGGCCTAGAAAATCCAAAATATAATTTGTTCAAATATGTCTGATATTATTCATAATTCTCTTTATAGTGTTGGGTGTATTCGTTGTGGTAATATGACATAATTATATTTCTAGGACTGTTTATTTATCGCTGATAGACAAGTATATTATTCAATCCAATTATGAAACTATTTCCATTTATGTGTGTGATTATCATAAAGATGTTAATCGGATTAATTAAAATTTAAATAATATGTTATAACGAAATTCTTACTTTTTTTTATCTGTTAACAATGAGAAATATGTTGTAATTATGCAAACCATTCGCATACGCTCTTATGTGTGGATTTATATTATCTTTCATTCCTAGGTTCTATTTTTTTTGTTCTAAGTCGATACAACAGATGAATTCTTGATCATTTGGAAGGTTAACTGTTGCTTCTGGTAAAAAAGGTGTACACACACACACACACACACACACACACACACACACACACACACACACACACACACACACACACACACACACACACACACACAGACACACACACACACACACACACACACACACACACACACACACACACACACGCACGCACGCACACACACACACACACACACATATAGGTAGAAGGAGAGAGGGAAAGGGAGAAGGAGGGAGAGGAAGAAAGAGAGAGAGAAGAGGGAGAAAGAGGGAGAGGGTTTTGTATGAGGGAGAGAAAAAAGGAGAGAGGGAGAAGGGGAAAGAGGAAGTGGGAGAGGGAGATAGAGAGGGAGAAGGAGGAAGAGGAAGTGGGAGAGGGAGATAGAGAGGGAGAAGGAGGAAGAGGAAGTGGGAAAAGGAGAGGGAGAGGAAGAGGGAGTGGGAGAGGGAGAGGGAGAGGAAGAGGGAGAGGAAGAGGGAGAGGAAGAGGGAGAGGGAGAGGGAGAGGGAGAGGGAGAGAAAGAGAAGGGAGAATTAGATGGTGAGGGAAAGGGCAGAATGAGGTTCCACAGACGGAGCTTCTTAGTTCTGAAAGGAAGATAACGAAGGACTCCAAAAGAATCATGAGACCACAGAAGAACAGGAAACGGTCCTTTGAAAAAAAAAAAAAAAAAAAAAAAAAAAAAAAATTACTGAGTCACGCAAAATACAGACTGGAAAACGCCAGAGACTGTTTGTCACAGGTTTCAATGAGCATGACAGAAGCATCGAGCACATCTAACAAGTAAACCCCCCCACGCTTTGTTCCTGATTATGATAATGATAGTAATACTAATAATATTAATAGGAGTGATATTGAAAATGTTAATAACAATAGGATGACAATATAATTCTAAAATCATGATAGAATGATCAAGTGATTATAAGATACGATATTAATAATAACGATAACGATAGTGATAATGATGATGATTACAAAGGATTACAAAGGCGGAGCATGCCGACAGGAGACCTTTTGGTCCATATCTAGGTCGGATGCGAAAAAAATCATAATAATAAAATAATGAATGAAAACTATAATAATGTAAATAAATAAAATACATAAATAAATGCATAGGTATAGTTAAATAATAAAGAAACAGGTAAATAGTAAATAATAATAAATTCAGACAGACAAATGATAACAAAACAAAAACAATATAAAATAAATTATAATTATTACAGCATCATGCTTAGGTGTTTATCTAAATGATTCTTAAAGCTTCGAACTGAACTACATCGCACTACTTGTGCAGGAAGTTTATTCCATTCATTAACTTTATGGTTGGCAAAGTTGTTTCTACCT
>NC_134807.1:25118920-25123920 GCF_046742065.1 Oratosquilla oratoria
GTCCAAAATACTCACTGCGTTGACATTGTTTTATATATGTTTTTTGGCTGCCACAATGTGATTTTATTCAGGTGAAGAAACCTTCACTCCATCGGTGTTTCAGGATCAATAGCGTTTGCCACGAAAGAAGAACAAGAACGAAAAAAATGAACAAAATCTACTGTTCTTGGCAAGCACTCCTCAAGACGAAATCAAAATCCTTAAGTTATGTCATTGTATTGAGGGGATTAAAGCTATGACGTCAGGGTTAGCTCTGGCTTTCGTCAGATAATTTTATTAAGCTAAGGGAACGGTATTGGCCTCAAGGGGTATACTTTGTAGATAATACTGATACTTGCAAGATGTGATCCTGTGATAGGGGCATCAGAGACATTATCTTTTTTTCAATAAATGCTACGGTAGTGTAATAATGCAGAAATCATGACTGAACTTTTTGCGGAAATTGTACTTAATTCTGTGTTATGCTATCTCATTTACTTGTTTATTTCTATTCATTTATCTATTTATCTATTGTTTTTTATCTATTTATTTTTTCTATTTTTCTAGTATTTTTAATTATATATATATATATATATATATATATATATATATATATATTATATATATATATATATATATAATTTTTTTTTTTTTTTTTTTAATTTTTTTTTTTTTTTTTTTTTGCGGGAAAGGACTGTCAGGAGTAGAGTGACTGTCATTAACTCTTGCGAACCGAAGAGAAAAATTTCGAATGGATATTTTGACAACATTGGGTTTCCCGCAGCTGAACAAAATCGTTCGTGTGTAGCCAGAATAAGACAAAGATGGCGTAGATAGTGAAGAAGGGGGTGAGATGCACGCCACGGTGTGTCTGTGTCTGTGTCTATTTGTCTGTCTCCCTCTCTCTCGCACAGACAGATTCGTGGTTTTATACACACACACACTCACACACACACACACACACACACACACACACACACACACACACACACACACACACACACACACACACACACACACACATATATATATATATATATATTATATATATGTATATATATATATATATATATATATATATATACATACATGTGTGTTCACACAGAAATATTCATATGTATATATATGACTGCTAGCATACGATAGGATCAGGACAATAAAATTATTTTCTATTATTATCTTCCAAAACCTGTCAACAATCACTCAAGTGGCAGTTGTAACAATGTAGGTGATAATGAGTCTGTACCAGGTAATTACAGTAATAATAACACGACGAGTAATGGTGATGACATAACAATAGGAGCGGTAATGACAGTTGTAACTATCAATAACAGTGCAGATGGAGCTGGGGTGGGGAGATTTTGCTCTCTGGGGCTACAAATAACGGCAACGTACACAGCCAAACTAATCGTTACAACACACTTAACGTAACATCTGCTCTCTCACATTTGTTATTCGACAGTCATTCCTTACGAGACTTCATTCCTTACCTTCTTCTAGTTTATCCTAATCCCCCACTACCTCACCCACCTCCTCCACAATAAAACCTATGATTCTTATATCCAAATCGCGAAAAATATTCTCCGCAAATAAATGAACCTACGCTTTAGGGTGTGTTCTTTATGCATTATAGAACCCTGACGCGAAAACCTATGATTTTGATATCCAAATCGTGAAAAAAGTTCTCCGCGAATGAGTGAATCTACGTGCATTATATATATATACATCAGTATGTGCCCCTTTTAGCAAGGGTGAAAAATTGGCGTTTGTCGGTACTACGCACAGGATAGGTGATAGATGGTCAGACAATCGCCATACCTGAGTGATGAATAGTTGTCTCTATTTCCTGTCCCACACGCATAGAGGGGGTGAAGGTAGGATGTGGGAGGGGGAGGGGGAAGGGGGAGAGGGGAGGGGGTGACCAAGCACAAGGGGGAGAGGGGGAGAAAAGGGGGGAAGGGGAGGAAAGTCGCTGTTGTCATAGTAACAGAGGGTAGAATGTGGAAGAACGCACACACAGACACACACACACACACACACACACACACACACACACACACACACACACACACACACACACACACACACACACACACACACACACACACACACACACACACACACACACACACACACCACACACACACCACACACACACACACACACACACGTATGTTGGAGTGCTTTTGCAAGTAGAATCATGCATAGAGTTCTTTGTCATTGTCTAGTATGCAAGCCAGTATAGCCAACTTAGAAATTAATTATAGTAATCTGTCAAGAATGAAAGAACTTGTTTATTTACTTTTGTGGGGAAGACTATTAATGACAGACATATTTTCAATTGAATAATTAAAACTTTCTTGATGTCAGTATTTAATGTGACAACTGTGCATATAAAAGTGCAAGCATGCAAGTACACACGAACGTAAACTCACACAAACACACACACGTATACACACACACACACACACACACACACACACACACACACACACACACACACACACACACACACACACACACACACGTATACACACACACACGTATACACACACACACACACACACACACACACACACACACACACACACACACACACACACACACACACATATAAACACTTGTAACGCTTGATATCAGCAGTAATGACGTCATCATTATATTCGATTTCATAATCACAATATCAAATTAACAATCAATTTTGTAAATATAGTTTTACTGATATCCAGTTTAATTAAAAGAATTCTCCAGTAGCGAATGCGACTTAAATCCTGTGTTTAGTTACCTCGTTCAAACAGTGAATTTGGTATTTGCTCTGAAAAAAAAAAATGGTTTTATTCATTTTTGGTTTGCGAAAGGTGACGAAAATGAATAATAGATAAACTAATGAACAGAAGATGAATGGCCGAGAAAGAAAAATGAATAATCAATAGTGTATTCAATAAATCGATATGTAGGCAAGATGGTAACAATTGAATAATCTCGGATGTCTGCGCTTGCGCACTGAGGTGCCTCCCGCCTCGCCCCTCGAGGGAAGGTGGAGGAAGGGAAGGGGAGGAAAGGGGGTAAGAAAGGTAAGGGGAGAGGGAGAAGGGAAGCAAGGAGGAAAAGTGCATGGTATATATAAAATATCACAGCAAGTATTAGTAGTAATAGCAGTAGTAATAGTAGTAGTAGTAGTAGTAGTAGTAGTAGTAGTAGTAGTAGTAGTAGTAGTAGTAGTAGTAGTAGTAGTAGTAGTAGTAGTAGTAGTAGTAGTAGTAGTAGTAGTAGTAGTAGTTCTTGTTGTTGTTGTCATTGTAGTTTTTGTGGACTGTAGTTTACCAGATCTTCGTTTTGAGCTCTCATCAGGAAATTTATCAACTGTCAATTACTAGTCCAGCACGTGATCGTTGTTTCTTGTTTATCTACAATGGATTTAAATGGGAATGTGTGTGTGTAGATGTAGTTACGTAGATGTAATTTTGTACAGATAAACATCCCCATTATTTTGAAGTGTTCATATCTCACATATATGTATTTAGTAATAATAAGAAATGATGATGATGATGATGATGATGATAATAATAATGGCAATAATAATGATAATGATGGCAATGATGATGATATTGATATCAATGATGATGATGATGATGATGATGATGATGATGATAATAATAATGGCAATAATAATAATAATGATAATGATAATGATAATGATAATGATAATGATAATGATAATAATTATTATTATTATCATTATAATAATAATGATTAATAATAATGGTAATAATGATATTATTATTATTATTATTGTTATTGTTATTACTGTTATTATTATTATCATTATTATTATTACTATCATTATTATTATCATAATAACAGTAATAAAAGTGCGCTTTTTGAAAGATCTCCCTCAATGCATTTTTTGAACTGAACACAAATCATAAACGATTTGACGTCATAACGCTCCATTCGTTCATTTCAACGGTTTCAGAAGATAGAACCAATCAAATCGCTCCAATTCATCACATAATTCGAGAAGGGGTTTCTTAGCGAGCAGAAATAAATAAAAGAAATAATGGATGAATGACATGACACGCCGCTGGTAAATGAAAATCCATACAACACTGGTGACACATTCTCATTACTCAAACAACGTTATATCAATTCTTATAAGCTTAAAGTATTATTGATTTACGATGATGACAAGTTGTGATGGGGGGTCTACAGTGAAAACAGTGCACTGCTCTGAGGCATGCAGTGCAAGAGAGACTGATGTTGTAAAGCAGCTATTGTTGTTGCTGTTACTGTTGTTGTTGCTGTTACTGTTGTTGTTGCTCTAACTGCTGTTGTTGTTGTCATTATGGGTGACGTATGAATGAAAGGGCAGGTATATAATTACGCAGGAATGTGTGTAATTCGGAGCTTAGATTTGATTTCTTTTCTTGTGTCATTGCTAGGATTAGAACGTAAGGTAGATTAAATTGTTTGTTTATTAAATACATGGCTGAGTATGACTGAGATTATTTAACCATACGTGCAAGCACACACACAGACACACATACACACACAGACACACACACACACACACACACACACACACACACACACACACACACACACACACACACACACACACACACACACACACACACACACACACACACACACGCAGGTACAATTATTCATGCATATAATGAATATGTATACACACACAAACATATAGCTGCTTTACATATATGTGCATGTATTCGTATATGTATATATATATATATATACATATATATACACATATATATGTGTGTGTGTGCATATGTGTGCCTGAGTGTGTGTGTGTGTGTGTGTGTGTGTGTGTGTGTGTGTGCATGTGTGCGCGCGCGTACCCTTGTGCATGCGTGTGTAAATATCGTGGATGATTACAACACAAATCCTGGCCGTAAACTATTTCCCTTCAAGCAGAATCGTTATGGTTTTTTAAGCACAGCTCCATCGTCCCTGATTGTCACAATTCGTTTTCATTTTTGGTTGCGAGCCTCCGC
>NC_134807.1:25126420-25128920 GCF_046742065.1 Oratosquilla oratoria
GCACCCACCCCTACGGCGTGTTCCCTCCCTCGGCACCCCTGCCCCTCCAGGCCCCGCCCCTGCCGCCCACCATCGGCAGCCCCTTTGCCAGCCTCTCCTACCCGCCTCCGTCCAAGACCCTGGACTCGATGTTCCACACCGGAAGCGCCGCTGGGGCCACCAGGGTTCCTCCGACGTACCTCCCACCTACTTCGGTGTCCGCGGCCGTCTCTCCGGGGCTCCTGCCGAGTTCGGCCTACATGCCACCTTCCCCTCTGACGATGCTCCGCGATCTCCCAGGAGCGAGCCCCTACGGAAGACCCCCGACACTTCCCCCGCCTCTGCTCCCCTACGCTCCTTCCTTCACCTCCGTCTTGGCCCAGCTCTCTCAGAGGTCGAAGTTGGAGATGCCTTACCTGGCTGGCCTCCAACCGTACCTGCCGGCGCTAGGAGGCCTCCCTCCCTCCACACTCACCTCCTCTCTCTCCACCTCCCCTCTCACCTCCTCACTCTCCACCTCGCTCGCCTCCTCGCCCATTCCCTCGGGGTTGACGCATGCGGGGTTGTCCTTCTCCTCCCAGCTCAGGGGATCCACCCCGATAGGTCTTCAGGGTCCTCCACCTTTGGCGCCTCTGACCCTGAGCATGGACGACGCCGAGCGTCGCCAGGCGTCCCTCCAGGACCTCCGCCTTAAGGCCAGAGACCAAGAAGTCAAGCTCGAGCTCCTGAAGAAGGCTGGGGAAATAGCGGCTTAAAGTTCTTGGGGAGCCGTCGGCGTCCTGCTCGAAGACGCCAAGCTAAATCGAAAGTTTCGAAGTCCGTCCTAGGCTTAGTGTTCCTCCCGTCCACCGTGAAACCGTCCAATGCCCGCGGTCGTCTGTCCGGTTATCCGTCCGTTTCTGGACACACGTCCTTCCTCTTCTCCCGTCTGGAAACTTCCGAGGATTTCCGAAAACTTCGGAGACTTCTCCGAAGAGGTTGACATCGATGAAGAGGAGGCCCCTTTTGCTCGCTGCAAAAGACCAAAGTCGAGGACGCTCAAGACTAGAAACTCCTCTTGAAAGTGATTGTATTCCAAGAGGAGGAAATCCACCGCTGCTGCAGCAGCAGCAGCCTGTGGAATGGACCTCCTGTGCAGCTGACCAAGCTCTCGATCCTGCCCAGTGCAGCTGGTCGAGGATCGTCGTCGTCGTCATCGTTGAGCGTCGACACAGGAATGAGAATATTAGCGTCGAGCAGTGATCGACGTTCTCTATTAGTGTTTGGACAGGAGACCATTGCACGCCCCTCTCGCTACCAAACCTTCTCACTCTGCTCCCCTCCCTTCCTCCCTCCGTTCCTCCATCCCTCCTGTTGCCCCGTCCCGCCCTCTGAACTACTCTCACTCATCTACCACTGCTCACTCACTCTCACTCTCATTCTCTCTCCCTCTCCCTCCATCCCTTTTTCTCTCTATATCCAACCCCTCTTTCTTTCTCTCTCCAACCTTTCCCCCATCTCTCTCTCTCTCTCTCTCTATCTATCTCTCTTTCTCTCTCTTTCTCTCACTAACTTCCTCTCCCCCTCTCCGTCTCTCACCCGTGCCCTCTTTTATATATATATATTTTTGAGCGTCACCCATCCATCCAACTCGGGACGTTGAGATAATGAAGACTGCAGGCGGAGTGATGCATCCGAGGAGTCGGATGGTCACCTGCGTCATGAAAGGTCTGAAAATGAGCAATGAACATGAGGAGGGTTCATACCTTGAATGCCTCGCTGAACACATCTACTCACAATATGTGGGCAGACTTATATCTTATCAAAGTCAACCCGTTGTTCCGTTGTAGCTGAATCAAATCGTCGAGTATCATTAGCTGAGTGTTTATATGTTTGTTATGGGTAAAGAAGATGAGGATATAGTTTGAGCAGATTATGTAGAGTGATGAGTTGTTATTGTCTTGGAGTCTGAAGAGCCGTGGGTTTCTACTTCTGGCCTATGGGCTTCCTGGTAGCCCAGGCAGGTTTAGAATGTGGACCACAATGCAAAATCTAGTGTGACTTAACAGATGCCTTACGATTAAGTTCAGCGTTAATGTGGTTAATGCAGGGTAAAAGACAGCAACACATACAGTGATTAGTCGTTATTCTCTTGGAGTCTGAAGAACAGTGGGTCACTCCCTCTGGCCTATGGACCTTTCAGTGGTCCAGGGAGGTTCAGAATGTGGATCACAATCCGAAGCTAGTGTGACTTGGTGAATCATTATGATTAATTTCAGCCTTGATATGGTCTATTGCAGGTTAAAGAACAGCAACACATAAAGTATGAAGTCCATTGAAGGTTAATCATCTCTGATCTAATGGATGAATATGGATGGAGATTTCAGTGGTGATGAAGGAAAATGGTGATCCGATATCTTGTCATGATAAACATGACCAGTGATGATGATGATGGTGATGAAGCAATGAAGAATATACTCTTGGTTCATATCATGGCGTTCGTGATATGAGCAAAGGGTTCTTGATGCTATGATGATTCATG
>NC_134807.1:25148920-25151420 GCF_046742065.1 Oratosquilla oratoria
ATGCTAAAAGTGACATATTTAATGAATAGATGAAACATAGCCCCATATAGCATCTCAGTAATTACGAAACCGACTCCTAAGGTCCTGCACTGAAACACAAATACCCGTCATATTTATTACCTACTTATTACCATAGCACTACCGCACTTTGCAATCGCCGTTGTGGTATTTACACCGTGTGAACACCGAGCTGTGTTCAATACAGGCCTCATTCATCTAATTGTTTTGATTACTTCTTCATAAAAAAATATCAATCTATTTGGCAATCAGAGGATCGGCAGGGGTCCACACTACCTGGAGAATCCGAATGTTCCGTTTTGTTTCCCATAACTTTTCGTCCAGGCCCTCCTCCTGTTAGCGTGTACAAAAGGGGCGGAGTTTCTGATCGATATGAAGAGAGAAACGAAAGCCGAGTTTCCGTACGTGAACGAAGTGATAGGAGAACTGCCTGTTTAATTACTTTTCAGTTATGGTTTAAGTCCAGGAGATAATTGCATTTATCCGTCGAGCCCTTATCTCACCCACACAGCTAATAAGTGACCAGCGCCGATGCCAATATGCTTCGTCCGTGGGCGTGAGGGCGCCCGGCAGCCAATGGGCGTGGACTGATGCGGGTGTGATGTTGTCTGCAACGAGGGTGTGTGCTCATGGGTATATACTGTATGTGTTTAAACATACATGCATATATGTATGTATATATACATGTATGTATGTATGTATGTATGTATATATGTATGAATGTATGCACGTATGTACGTATGTATGTACGTATGTATGTATGTATGTACGTATGTATGTATGTATGTATGTATGTATATAGGTATCCATGTACATATGTATGTGTGAGTATGTGCATGTGTGTGCTCGTATGTACGAGTGTGTGTACATGCGTGTTTGCGTGTTTGGTGTGTATTTTAAGCATAAGTGAAGTATGAAGTAAATTAAGGGGCAAATTAATTATAGGACAATTATAGTATCTAGTATCAACCATGTTTTGCTCTCACTCTGCGCGATATTTATTATAAATATATATATACATATTATATATATATATATATATATGTATACATATATATATATATGTATACATATATATAAATATGTATACATATATATATATATAAACATATATGCATATATATATATATACATATATATATATATGTATACACATATATACATATGCATATATATATATAAAAACATATATACATACATATATACATACTTCATTAAAAGTGATGGCTAGTTGTGCATTAATAATTTTCTTAAAGGTATTTTCCATATACCTTATCAAGGATTTGTTTTCCTTAGGAAGGAAATTTATGACTTGGCTGTATGTAGTCATATTAGCTAGATCGCGATTTCGGGTTCAAGACCCTTCTTCAGTAGCTATAGGGATAAGAATTAATCCGAAGATTCTAGTAAAGATCTTTACTAGAATCTTCGGATTAATTCTTATCCCTATAGCTACTGAAGAAGGGTCTTGAACCCGAAATCGCGATCTAGCTAATATGACTACATACAGCCAAGTCATAAATTTCCTTCCTAAGGAAAACAAATCCTTAATAAGGTATATGGAAAATACCTTTAAGAAAATTATTAATGCACAACTAGCCATCACTTTTAATGAAACATGCATTAGAGAAAAACTCCTGCCCAAATACACTGACAATATATACATACATATATATATACACATATATATACATACATATATATATATACATACATATATATATACATACATATATATATATATATGTATATATACATACATATACATATGTGTATATATACACAGACGAATTGAATAGACACCAAGAGAACATAAGAACATAAGAATAAAAGAGACTGCAAAAGACCATAAGGCCTACACTAGGCAGCTCCGTATCCATCACCACCTGTCATCCCCATCCATGAAGTTGTCTAATCGTTTTTTAAAACAACTGATAGTTTCAGCGCTTACTACATGGTTACTAAGTTTATTCCATTCATCGACCACCCTATTAGTAAACCAATTCTTGCCTATTTCCTTCTTAAATCTAAATTTGTCCAGTTTATACCCATTACTGCGAGTCCTGCCCTGTTGTTTTATTTTGATGACCTTGTTTGCATCTCCCTTGTTATAGCCTTTGATCCACTTGAACACTTCTACTAGATCACCCCGCACTCTGCGTCTTTCCAGAGAGTGTAAGTTTAGGTGCCTAAGTCTCTCTTCGTAAGGCAAATTTCCGAGTCCATGTATCATTTTGGTTATTCTTCTCTGTACTGATTCTAGTGGATTTATGTCCATTCTGTAAGACGGAGACCAAAACTGCACCGCATAGTCAAGGATGGGTCTAACTATCGCTAGATAGAGTTTAATAATTACCTCTGCACTTCTATTCGTTACCGTCCTAGCAATGAAGCCTAATGCACTGTTAGCTTTATTTCTGGCGCTAATGCACTGTTTCCTGGTATTAAGGTCCAGACTCACCAGAACTCCCAAGTCCCTCTC
>NC_134807.1:25156420-25161420 GCF_046742065.1 Oratosquilla oratoria
ATGTGATAATGAGGAGGAGGATGAACTATGGTAGATGACAGTGACGATTATATTGGTAGCGATGTCGACGGCGACGACGGCAATAACGACGGTAACGATGACAATACTGTAGTGTTGGGGACGACACAGATCCAACAGCACTCATAGACGATAATGAGAGTTACGATGTTACAGGTGTCATGTGGATATATATATATACACGATACCTGCCCTTTTCGTCGTACATCAGTGTTATAATGATTAATGGAAGATTGGACCTCCTGGCAAAGGTAATAAGGAAACCTGAATGACAATAAGAAAAGGCAAGTGGCTGTGCACTGGGCAAAGAATAGAATACAATAGTGGGTAATACTCGCAAATATGTTATCGGGGATGGGTGTTCATCCGATACATAACAATATGATATATCAGATGATATTCCCGCAAATTAAGAGATTCTGTTCTCGATAAAGACGGTCGTGATGGGAGGGTATGGCCAAGATAATAAATAGGAATATATATATATATATATATATATATATATATATATATATATATATATATATGTATATATATATATATATATATATATGTATATATATATATGTATATATATATATGTATATATATATATATATATGTATATATATATATATATATATGATTATTATATATATATATATATATATGTATATATTATATATTATATATATATATATGATTATATATATATATATAATGTATATATGTATATATATGTATATATATATATATGTATATGTATATATTTATATATATATACAGTATATATATTTATATATATGTATATATATATATTTATATATATATATAAATATATATATATATATATATATCTATATATTATATGTATATATATATATATACATATACATGTATATATATATACATATCATGTACATATGTATTTATATATACATATATATGTATACATATCATATACATATATATGTATGTATATATGTATATATATATACATATACATATATATGTATGTATATATGTATACATATCATATACATATATATATATGTATATATATATACATATGTACGTATGTATATATATATATATATCAATAATCAATCAAATCAGGCATCCTGAGTCCACTGTTGAACAAAGGCTTCCTTCATTGCATTCCATGATTCACACGACCGCGCCAACCTCTGCCATGTCACTCCTGTGAACTTCTCTATCTCGTCTCTGTATCTTCTGTCTGGTCTCCTTCTTCCACGCTTCCTATCTCGCGGCGTCCACTCAGTAATACAATTGCTCCATCGATCATCAGTCGTTCGCGCTAACTTTCCTGCCCAATTCCACTTCCTTTCTTTTACCGCCTCCACAATATCTTTCACTCTATTCTGCTCTCTCACCCAACTTGCTCTCTTTCGGTCTCTCAGTATTATTGTCATAATTGATGTCTTCATTCTCCTCTGTGAAGTCCTTAGATTTGTTTCCATCGCCTTCGTTAGTTTCCAAGTCTTACACCCGTAGATTATTGCTGGCAGAATGCACTGATTATAAACTTTTTGTTTCAAACATAAAGGTAGAGAGCCTCTCAGGATTTTATTATACTTACCAAATACTTTCCAACCAATTGTAATACGTCTTTTTATTTCATTATCATGATCTTTCCTTACTTTCACCATCTGGCCTAAATAATTATACTCCTTAACTTTTTCAAGACTCCCACCATCGGCTATAATCTCTTTACTATGAACTTCCGTGTTAAACATTACTTTGGTTTTACTCTTATTAGTTTTAAACTTACTTTGAGAATTTCTTTGTTCAGGTCATTCAACATATCTTGAAAGTCTTCTGCTTTTTCTGAAATAGGAATAGTGTCATCTGCAAATCTTAGGTGGTTCAAATATTCGCCATTAATCTTCAACCTTTCTCTTCCCAACTCAACCTTCTGTAAATAGTTTGAGTGAAATGGCATCGCCTTACTCCTTTCTCGATCTTGATCTTTTCCCTATCTTTATGTAGTCGAATTATAGCGCTACCTTTCGCATAAATCTTTTCTAAAACCCTTGCGATCTGTTCGTTTGTACCCTTACTTGTGTAACGAGTTTAGTACTGCTATTTGTTCTACCGAGTCAAAGGCCTTCTTGTAATCTACAAAAGCTAAACAGAGAGGAATATTTTATTCTGTCGCTTTCTCGATTAGTTGGTTCATCGCTCCTAAAGTCTGCCTGTTCTTTTCGTTGGTTTCCATCTAAAACTTGACTTAATCTATTTATAAGGATCTTGGGGAATACTTTATATACATTTGATAGCAAGCTAATCGGCCGATAGTTACTAAGGTCCTTCTGGTCTCCTTTTTCATGAGACAAAATCACTATAGCAATTGCACCACGATTCAGGATTGCTTTCTTGACGTAAGCACTGGGTGCACAACTGAGCTAACTTAATATGAACTTCTTTCCCTGCGTTTTTCAAGAGATCTATCGATATACCATCTTCCCCATGTGCTTTTCCTCGTTTTATACTTTTAGAGCAAATTCTACTTCTTCCTTTGTAATCTCTGGTACACTACTAACGTCTCTACAGATGAATTTACCGATTCAACTACGGTCTTCGACGAGTAAAGCTCTTGATAAATTTATTCTACTCTTTTTACCATTCTGTCTCTGCAGTTAATGATTTCTTTATTTCTATCTTTCAAACATATCATTTGGTGTCTTCCTAAAGCATGTCTGAGCTCGGTCCCTTTAATATTTTTACCTTTCCGAATAGTTTTCTCTATTTCATCCATGTTTCTCTTTCTTTCCACTGATTTTTGCCTTTTGTTGATAAGCTTGTTTAGTTCTACTCTTTCAATTTCGTCTCTCCTGCTTTTAATCTGCATGGTCCTTCTTCTTTAAATAAGGTCATTTGTAGCTTTAGAGTATTTGTTTTCTCTAATACTTTTTGTACTTCTTGCTTTCTCTGCCGATTCCCTAATGATATTCACTAAATTTAAATTCATATCTTCCACGGTGTCCTCGTTGGATCTTAGAGCTTCCAATCTATTTTCAATTTCTAACTGAAATTTCTACAAATTATCCTTAACCTTTGCAAGACTGATTTTCTTTCTTAAAACTAATTTATTTCTCTCGGTTTTGAAACTGAATCTAGCTGTGCAACCTACCATTCTATGGTCATTACCTATGTTGACTTAATTTGTGACCGTAACATTGCTAACATTCTTGCTCTCATCTCCAAATATGAAGTCTACTTCGTTCTTTGTTGTTCTATTTGGACTTCCGTAAAATTTACTAACATCTTGCCACTGTCATTTCTTTCACCTACTCCAAACTTCCCAATGCACAACTCATCTCCCATATTCTTTCCCACTTTAGTATTAAATTCGCCTATTACCAACGCGTATTTACTTTTTTCTTGATCCATTACCTGACTTAAATCATCATAGGACTCAATTTCATCGTCTGAACTCTGTGAAGTGGATGCATAAACCTGAAATATCTTTTACACAGCCTAATCACAATCCAAGCTACCCTGTCTGATAAACTACTGAACTTAACTACGTTACCAGCAACCTCTCGGTTTATCAAGAATCCTACTCCACTAGATCTTTCTTTGTCCTTACCTCTATAGTAGAACAGGTGGTGACCATCTTGTAATTGTATCAGCTTTTCTTCCGCTCTTCGGACTTCGCTTAGTCCCACGATGTCCCACATGATGTTGTCAAGTTCTTCAATTAAACTCTCCAGCCTGATGTCTTCTGAGATACATTGTAAGTATAGATCTTCATTTTCTTCATGTTGTTTAATGTCCAGGCATTACTGTAGATTTCTCTAACACTTTTTCCACGATTTGCTTCTGATATTTCGTGTCTGTTGAGTAGTTCATGTCTTCCCCATTTCCCCATATATCACTCTCTGAGGTAAAGGGGTCACAGGAAAAGATGACAATCCAAAATGTCATAGATTAAGAATGTACATAATTTGCGGATAACCGCTGGCGTCTTGTGGTCACGTCATCTCGGATCTATTACTTCAATATCATTTCCTTCTTCATCGAAGGAGGTATGTATGCATGTATGTTTGAATGTATGTGTATGTGTGTGTGTGTGTGTGTGTGTGTGTGTGTGTGTGTGTGTGTGTGTGTGTGTGTGTGTGTGTGTGTGTGTGTGTGTGTGTGTGTGTGTGCTTATGTATGTATGTATATGTATGTATGTGTTTGTATATGCATGTGTGTGTATATATGTGTGTATGTATATGCATGTGTGTGTATGTATATGTGTGTATGTGTGTATGTATGATTATTTGAGATTGTTATTAGTAATGACACTAATATATCTTTAGTTTTCTATCTTTGGTCATATTCCAAATAACTTTTCATCTCATTGTTCACTCTATCTACTTGTATAAGTTACTTCCAGTTACTTTTATTACACATCACCATTGACTGTAGTTTGTTTAAATCTCCATGTAGAATCAACTTATATGAATGACTATCTTCACTTTTATTTTTTACTGTGTTTTCCTGTTCTAAGTAAACTCTATTGTAAAAGTTACTTTTGAGTTACTTTTGCTCCATATCCACAATGACTGTAAGACAGTGCATTAGGTTGTCTAAATCTTCAAGTACATTCAACATATTACAAAGGATTACAAAGGATTACAAAGGCGGAGCATGCCGACAGGAGACCTTTTGATCCATATCTAGGTCGGATGCGAAAAAAAAATCATATTAATAATAAAAACAATAAATAAAAACTATAATAATGTAAATAACAAATAAAATACATAAATAAATGCATAGGTATAGTTAAATAATAAACAAACAGGTAAATAGTAAATAATAATAAAGTGACATATAACTAATAATAAATAAAAATCAGACAGACAAATGATAACAAAACAAAAACAAATAATATAAGTTAAATTATAATCATTACAGCATCTTACTTAGGTATTTACTTAGGTATTATGGGAAAGGTGGAGGGGGAAACACGGGTCTTTATCTGAATATCG
>NC_134807.1:25183920-25193920 GCF_046742065.1 Oratosquilla oratoria
GTAAAGGTACGAGTACTTAAGGAGAGATTTGAGGATAGTTAAAAATAGATATACTCGTAGTAGGAATTAAAATCGATCAATATTTATGTTTTTGGTGCGTGTAAGTCTCGTATAATATTGTGAATGAAATATTCAGTGTAGTGCCAAATGCTAGCTTTATTAAGTGCACACCTACTCACTCACTCACTCAATCGTGCGCGCGCACACGCACACGCACACACACACACACACACACACACACACACACACACACACACACACACACACACGCACACACACACACACACACACACACACACACGCACACACACACACACACACACACACACACACACACACACACACACACACACACACACACACACACACACACACACACACACACACACACACACACACACACACACACACACACGCACACGAAGAGAGAGAGAGAGAGAGAGAGAGAGAGAGAGAGAGAGAGAGAGAGAGAGAGAGAGAGAGAGAGAGAGAGAGAGAGAGAGAGAGAGAGAGAGAGAGAGAGAGAGAGAGAGAGAGAAATAGAGAGAGAGAGAGAGAGGAAAACACTTGATATTTATATATCTTGCATGTATGTATGTTAACATAGCCAAGATAGCCCGCAATGTTTCTCATAAGAATCACCAATCGAAAGCTATTAAATCCACCAGCCTATCTCTCTATAGAATACAATGATACAATCATCATGTATTGTAAATTTCTCTTCATTGTCTTCTGTTAGTCTATATATCAACAGAACAAGGGTTTGTTCAGTTATATCAAAAATACCTTAGTTTCTTTTACCAGTTCGAATCCCGCACTTCCTCTCGATTTCCAGCAGTGACTGTTACCTCCCCAACCAGTTTCCAAAGCACATAATAAGGTAAAGGTGACGGCTTCGGCCGCAGCTACTCAGCGTCTCCTGGTGTAGATCCTTCACCTTGTTATGGAATTCCTGAAGGTCTGAAGTCATCATTTATCTTCATCACATCTGTAATGACACTCAGGACTGCCTCGACACTAATGTGATGTCAACAAACAGAGTGTGATGATGACATTTGTGATGTACAATTCATACTCGACTGCCATCTTGTCGAACAGGTCTTGTTTAATACATGACTTCCTAAGATTCTCTGTGTTAGTATTTCATTGTTGTATGTTTCTCAGTAACGATTTGTCTTCTTAATGAATAACTATTTGCATTTATTTGTGTCACTAGGCGTGTAGATAGTTGACTATGGTATCGTCAGAACAGGTGAAAATTTGATTTCTGTTCTAGATATCCAAAATTAGATCATTCTTAATCCATTAACTGCTTTTTGAAATGTCTAACAATCATCTAACATTCTAACAATGTGTTACTCCCCAGGAATGGTATAAGCAAGATAAAAAGAAAAAGAAAAAGAAAAAGAAAAAGAAAAAAAAATGAAAAAGAAAAAGAAAAAAAAAGAGAAAAAAGAAAAAGAACAACAACAACAACAACAACAACAACAACAACAACAACAACAACAACAACAGAAACAGAAACAGAAACAAGAACAAGAACAAGAACAAGAACAAAAACAAAACAAGAAGAACAAGAACAAAAACAAGAACAGGAACTAGAACCAGGACAAGAACAAGAGCAAGGGCAAGAACAAGGGTAAGGACAAGAACAAGAACCAGAACAAAAACAAGAATAAGAAAATGAATAAGCACAAGAACAAGAACAGAACAAAAACCAGATCAGGAACAAGAACACAAATAAGAGCAAGAACGAAAATAATAACAAGAGCAATAAGAAGAACAAAAACAAAGTCATTGACATTTTTAGCATTGATAGTCAGTGCTGCTGTTGTTATGGATTACAGTTCACTGGCGATTCTGTCCTTGTGATTGCAAAGTTCCATAACTGTGTCTAAAATTGTTCTAAACCAACTTGCATTACCAACCACTCTAGAATCCTAGTATCTACTTTGGTTATATCTATGTATAGTTCTTATAATTATACATTGATACTATCTTTGTGTTTCAAATTATTCTAAACCAACTTGTATCACCAGTCATTCTAAATCTTAGTATCTACTTAGTTATATCTACGTATACTTCTTATAGTTATACATTTGTTACTATAATTTGTTACTATATTTATGATACTTCAATAGATTTCATATTGGGTTACAAGTCTTAAATAAGTCAATTTTACTTTCCATGTACAATTCTTGTTGAAGAGTTTTTATGTAATCATCTACACAAGAAAATAATTTTGAAATATGGCAAATAAAACAAAAAGAATATAGAATTTGATAAACAGCAGAAAACATACTTGCATGGTAAAAATTATGAATTCTGCGGCCAACTGTGCATATATCTTCTTGATTATGATACTGTGCTGCTGTTTGTGTTATTTATGCTGCTGTTTATGTGTTATTTATGCTGTTGTTTATCTGCTGCGCCCCCAACATGCTCACATGGCCGTCACGCTTTTGTATTATGCCATTAATGCACATTTCGTGTATTTCAGGGCTTCTATTTAGCCATGAAATAAAGAGCAAGAAGAGGAGTTGAAGAAAGGGGAAGAAGAAAATACGAAGGAGGAGGAGAAGAAGAAGCAGGAAGTAGAGAAAAAGAAAGGGAAAGAGAGGGAGAATGAGAATGAGGAGGAGGAGGAGGAGGAGGAGAAGGAGAAGGACTAGGAGAAGGAGAAGGAGAAGAAGGAGAAGAAGGAGAAGGAGAAGGAGAAGAGGAAGGAGAAAGAGAAGAAGTAGAAGAAGGAAAAAGAGAAGGAGGAGAAAGAGAAGGAGAAGGAAGAGAAGGAGAAGGAGGAGAAGGAGGAGAAGGAGGAGAAGGAGGAGAAGGAGGTGAAGGAGGTGAAGGAGGAGAAGGAGGAGAAGGAGGAGACGGAGGAGAAGGAGAAGGATGAGAATAAGGAGAAGGAGAAGGGGAAGGAGAAGGAGGGAAAGGAGAAGGAGAAGGAGGAGGAAAAAGAGATGAAAAAGAAGAGGGCTAAGGAGGAGAAGAAAGATGAGAAAGAGAAGAAGAAAAGGGGAAAGAAGGAGAAGAAGAACAAAAAAGGAAAAGAAAAAGGAGAAGAAGCTTTGGTGTTGTGGGAAGCGATCCTGAATATATCCTGTACGTTGTCACCCAGAAGAAGAAAAAGAAAAAGAAAATATTGACTGATATTTACAGCTATCAGAAAACAAACAAAATAACAAACAAGCAAACAGAGGGACGTTGAGAATAAACTTTACAAAAAGAAAAAAAAACACACATTGTTGAGTAGAACTTACTGCTAGTTTAGTGCCACTTATGAAGTATGGGCATGACACTATACACTATTGCATCTACAAGTGGCTGATTACAAAGTGGCGGGTCAACATCGTTGGCAAACGAGTGTTCTGTGTTCCTATTTCCCTGGAGGTTCATTGCATGTCTTCAAGTGGACCAATTACATGACATGACGTGAGGTGACACGTGCCCTTTCATATAGGAGCTCGAAACGTTTGATGAAGACGTATGCACACCACGATCTTTCTCATCGAAGTAGACCAGAAGGAACGTTCTTTTTCTTTGGGAAGTATGTTAAGTTATCGAGGAAAGTTTTGTCCCAATTTGGGGTCGTCCTTTCGCAGTGGACAAGGCGGATCTTGCGGAAGTTTATTTTAGTCGGTACGGAAGGTCGTTTACTGGATTAATGTATCTTTCTAAACCCGAATGTAATTTATACCTAGTTTATCCTGGGACTGAATTATATATTATATACATATGAACAAAAACACACACACACACAGACACACACACACACACACACACACACACACACACACACACACACACAGACACACACACACAGACACAGACACAGACACAGACACACAGACAGAGACACATACACACACACACACACACACACACACACACACACACACTCACACACACACACACACACACACACACACACACACACACACACACACACACACACACACACACACACACACACACACACACACACACACACACACACACACACACACACACACACACACACACACACGCACATACAGTACTGTACATCCACACAGATACATTCATACATACATACATACATACATACATACATACATACATACATACATACATACATACATACATACATACATACATTCATACATGCATGTGTACATACATACATACATACATACATACATACATTACATGCATACATACATACATACATACATACATACATACATACACACATACATACATACATACATACATACATAAATACATACATACATACATACATACATACATACATACATACATACATACATACATACATACATACATACATACATACATACATACATACATACATACATACATACGCACACACATAAAGACGCATGAAAGACCATATTTCAAAGAGTATCAAACTTAGACTTACCGATTATTCTGTGACTCCACCTCTTCCACTTTACGGTAACGATCATTAAGAAAGATGATTAAAAAAAAAAAAAAAAATCTGGTCGGCGTCCGTCAAATGTTTTTATTCAGTCCATGGATGATTTTCAGTGAAGAGATAAAAGCAACCTTATTTTCTTGATTCGGTAACGTTGTTCAAGTAGTTCGTTCAGACATTTCCCAGATATTTTCATTCGTGTAAAGGGACTATTACAAGAGGAAGACTGACAGTGATAGAGCAGGGGGAACCGAAAGTGGAAACAGCTTAAGTTAAAGGGTTAAAGCTTAATTGCTCGCTGCAGGACCTCCGATCTATCCCATGAAGCGTAATACAACCTGTACACTTTACGGTGGTGATTTGATCCAGCTTAGTAAATTTCTATAAATTACAATATCTCTTAGTTTGTTATTGTATTTTGTTCGATGTATTTGGCTGTTTGGGTGTTTGTCTTCATGTTTGTTTTATTTTTGTTATTTTATTTCTATTTTGTACATCTGACCTCGCGCGTACTAAAGGATCTATACATATGTTTCGTCACAGTAACACATTCAAATACCTTGTCACTGTAACAACAATTGCAACAAATTCAGATTGCATGACGAAGACAATGAAAAGAAACATCATGACAGCAGCAAGCTGTTGAGTTACATTACCATTATGACAAGAAATGTAGTTATTACCAATCAAAGGAATCCAAATTACTACTAGTAATCATATTTTGAATGACAGAATACCGACATCTCGTTAATAGTGCAAGAGGTCTATTGATCACAACACAATTATAATAACAGTGGAAGTAGACATTGTCTTAAACAACAAATGCATCTGAAATGACACCAACGGAGGAATGTGTTAGTAAACATGGTAATAATGGTATTAAAAGTAATAACGATTACCAGTAATGAGGGTAATAAGACTGTAAGAAAAGGGTTTAGGCAATTTTGATTAAAGTTTTGAATAAGGTGACATGTTTTAATCATATTATTCTGGCTAGCAATTGATACTTTCATTTAGCTTAATAGAGCCGCGTGGTAGCCTAGTGAATATCGTGTCGAACTCATGAACAAGTGGTCGTGAGTTCGATTCCTGGGACCAGCTGCGTGCTTCTTCTGTCCTAAAAGCCAATGGGTTTCTCACTTCCCCCTTCGTGGGAAACGACTTCACAGCAAAAAGTTATTTTTTATTATTATAGGCCGTTTCCCAGCGCTTCTATCCTTTGCACTGAAAGAATTAAATATCAACTCATTTCTAGATTAATTCTTTTTCTATATATTGTTTTAGTGTAACATCATCAACGACTGTAGACTTCGTATCTTAAAAAGACTTTCCCCGTAGTACAAATACTAAAACTACAGTTATTAAATCATTAGTATAATTAATCCATTGGTTATTTTTTGTATCATACAACGATCAGCACTATCATTGCAAATACGCTTTTATCAAGAATACCGTCTTTTCATCTTTATAATTTTCAACAACACAAATTATTACTTCCAAACAACAAATATTCTATTTTTTCTTATCACTCAATTGTTAACTTTTCCTATTATCTTGCATTATCATTATTCATAAGAAATTGACATTATCTTTATTGTTATGTCAATATATGTAAAATATTTTTGATACGTTACCTATCATGATAGCATAATTCGAGTATATAGCATTCTCTTAGATTCTCTGGTCGATAGTCCTGATATTTTTAGATATTTATTATCTTACCAAAAACAATTTCTTTCTAGATAATTACTCCCATTTTGTATTCAATTTATATCCCATTCCATTACTCATCATATTATGAGGGACGATACTATCTTAACTTCAGCACTTGTATCGTTATCCTCCTCCTTATGATAATGATAGCAGTTATCATTATCCTAATCCTTTACTATATTTTGTGTCCTGAGATAACGTCACGGAGGAAAATGTTTTACGTTTAAAGTAAACAAAACAAAGATGAACGCTGCCATTGATGTCACGAAGGAGGAGGAAAGAAATCTACCAACAATATTTGTGGTATTTTTTTTTTTTTTTACAGTCAATTACATTGACATTTTTTGTATTTTCCTATAACTACACCTCTTATGCACAGACTAATTCTAAAATAAGGAACAAAGGGATAAGTAGATATATGATTAAGCTAATCAGTAGTAAATCATATAAATAATAGAAATAATAAATGAATGGTAAGTCACAAATTGTATGTAATAGTTAGTAAATGTTAAATAACAAATGGTAAATAATAACTACAAAATGATAGATAATTAACAAATAATGGATAAAATAATAAATAAGCACATACATACATACATACACATACTAATGGCTTTTCCCCCTTATAAGGGAAGTAGCCAAAGTCAAAAGCATAAATCCACTCTCACCCATTTCATCCCCACATACTCCACTCCCATTCACCACCCCTTCCTTCCTCTTATCTTGGCTCCTCCTGGATGACGGGTCATCCCGGCATCTCGCCCACTGCCGTGGGTCAGAAGCAATGTAGCAAGACGGCACATCAACAGCAATGACACTTCATTTAATACCCTTCCCGTCCCCTCATGCAGAAAAAAAATATCAAGTACACACACATGCACACACACACACGCACGCACGATCACACACACACACACACACACACACACACACACACACACACACACACACACACACACACACACACACACACACACACACATACACACAATCACAAACACAAACACAAACACAAACACAAACACAAACACAAACACAAACACACTGCATCAAATGGACGGACATTTGTTTCGTTTTCACCGCATCGCTGTATTAACAGCCTTAACACAAACGTATCACTGTTTCACTTTCACTCTATCACTGCATCAGTAAAGTCTCATATGCTTGACAAAAAATAATTCTTTGTCAAGCAGGTGTTTACATATGGCAAATAACTTAAAGAGTGTAAATTTGAAATCTACGACCAGTTAACGGAAATATTTAGTAGGTCAGTAGACACTGGTTTTGTGCCTATTGCTCGGGGGATGGGAAACTTCGTTTTCGTTTTCAAAAAGGGAGATAAATCGTCTATATGCAACTACAGGCCAGTCAGTTTGACATCAGTTATAGGTTAAATGCCTGAATCAATCATGGTTAATAGATTCAGAGGTCACATCGAGAGACATAATTTGTTTCGTGACTCACAGTATGGTTTCTCCAAGGGTGTGTGACTAATTGTCTATCTTTTTACACTAAAGTATACAAGGCGTCAGGTAATAATGATAGCTACGATGTTATTTACCTTCACTTTGGCAAAGAGTTCGACAAAGTGCCCCACCAGAGATTACTAAATAAAGTTAAAGCCCAGGGCATAGGAGGAAAAGTGTTTGAATGGATTAGAGCAATTATCAGTGACAGGAAACAGCGGATCACCTTAACGGTGTAAAATCCAAAAGGGGGAGTGTTTCTAGTGGAGTTCCCCAGGGCTCGGTTTTTGGGTCCCTTATTCTTTATTACGTGTATAAACGACTTGGAAAATGGGGTTAATAGTGATGTTAGTAAGTTTGCGGACGAAACTAAAATATATACATACATATACCAAAGGCTTTTTTCCCCCTTATAAGGGAGGTAGCCCAAAAAACAAAGGCATAAAAACCACTCCCACCCATTCCATCCCATTCATACTCCACTCCCCTCCACCCTATTCCTTCCCTCTTATCTTGGCACCTCCTGGATGACGGGTCATCCCTGCATCTCGCCCACTGCCCTGGGTCAGAGGCAGTGTCACAAGACACAGTACATCCACAGCAAGGCGACACCCCCCCCCCTCCGTCTCCTCATGCAGAAAAGGAGAAGACAGGGAGAAATCCCTTCGGGCTGCGTCAAATTATTTCTCACACATACTCTCTCATTCCCCATCCCCCACCCATTCCACCTCAAGAGAATACAGAGAGATTCTGCAGGAAGATCTTAACAAATTGTTCATATGGTTGGTGAAATGGTAAACGATTTCAGTATATCAAAGTGCAGCGTGTTAAACGTAGAGCTACACAACCCATAAAGCAGATGTAGCTTAGATAACACGTTTTTAGAGAAAATCGAGTGCAAGAGAAACTTGGGAGTTCTAGTGAGCCCTGACCTTAAATCTAGGAAACAGTGCATTAGCGCCAGGAATAAAGCTAACAGAGCATTAGGTTTCATTGTTAGGATGTTTACGAATAGAAGTGCAGGGGTAATTATCAAACTCTATCTGGCGTTATTTAGACCCATCCTTGACTATGCGGTACATTTTTGGTCTTCGTCCTATAGAATGGACATCATTTCACTAGAATCAGTGCAAAGGAGAATGACCAAAATAACACCAGGGCTCAGAAATTTACCTTGCGAGGAGAGGTTTTGGCACCTTAATTTTCACTCTGGAAAGACGCAGAGTGCGGGGTGATCTAATAGAGGTGTTCAAATGAATCAAAGGCTTTAACAAGGGTGGCGCAAACAAGGTGATCATATTAAGACAACAGGGCAGGAATCGCATTAAGAGATTTAAATTTGACAATTTTAGATTTAAAAAGGAAATAGGCAAGAAATGGTTTACTAATAGGGTTGTCAACGAATAGGCTTAGTAACCATGTATTGAGCGCTGAAACTATCGGTTGTTTTAGGAAAAGTTTAGACAACTTTTTAGGTGGGGATGACAGGTGGTAATGGAGATAGAACTGTCTAGTGTAGGCCTCATGGTCTCTTGCAGTCTCCTTCATTCATATGTTCTTATGTTAACTTGCACGATTGACTTGCCTCTCAACTTGCCCCATGTAAATGAGACTTAACGTTAACTCACACGAACGTTTCTCTGCTCCACTGTCACTGCATTACTACATCAACAACCCAAACGGCCTTATCACTGTTCCACTAAAGCACTGTATCACTGCAACAGTGCCTCAGGCAGGAGGAGTTGATGACTCTGGTGCCATCAGCTTCTAAGTAATTAACGACAGTGCCCGTGCAGTGCCTGCCGGGGACATCAAAAGAACCCGAGTTCGAATCCGTCTTGCAACGACGTTCTGCCTCAAGCCAGTAAATAGGGCTTCGCTGACGCCAGATTACAAAGGGCGTCTGGACAAGTACCTCGTTAATAAAAAGGATACAAAGGCGTTGCTTGTATGTAGATACGTTCGTTCATGCGTGTATTCTTGCGTACGAGACATGTACGTATGTATTTGCATGCATGCACGTACACGCACACACACATGCACACACACGCAGGCACACACATACACACACAGGCAGAAACACACACACACACACACACACACACACACACACGTTATATATATATATATATATATACAGATATATATATATATATATATATATATATATATATAGAGAGAGAGAGAGAGAGAGAGGGGGGAGAGGGAGAGAGAAAGAGAGAGAAAGTGACGGTGATGGGTATTTATGTTTAAATATTTTCAAAGACAATACCGTGACTAAAGAACCAAAGAAGGCGAAAGATGGAGGAAGAGGGGAGGAGGAGGGGAAGGGGAAAGGAGGAAGGGGGAGGGGGGAGAATGAAGGGGGAGGAGGAGG
>NC_134807.1:25198920-25211420 GCF_046742065.1 Oratosquilla oratoria
GTATGATATTACCCCTAAGGATAGAAACGTCTTTCCCTCCCTATCCACCCTTCCTTCCCACTACCTCACTCTTACTTCCAACACTTATCCTATATCCTCTTCCTCCTCCTCCTCTCCCTCCTCCTCCACCTCCTCCTCTTCCTCTTCAATTACCTCCTCTCTCTCCTTCTCCTCCTCCTCCTCAACCCCGTCCTCTCCCTCTTCTTCCTTCTCCTCCTCTTCCTCCTCCTCAATCCTCTTCTCTCCTTTTCTATCTCCTCCTTCTCCTCCTCTCTCTCTTCCTCTTACTCCTCCTCCTCCTTCCTCCTCTTCCTCCTCCTCTCTTTCCTCCTCAATCCCCTCCTCTCCTCTCCTATCTCTTCTCCTCCTCCTCCTCCTCTTCCCTCTCCTCCTCCTCCTCCTCCGCCTTTCTCTCTTTCCTAATCCTATCTCTCCTCCTCCTCTCTCCTCCTCCTCTCTCCTCCTCCTCCTCCTCCTCCTCTTCCTCCTCCTCTCTCTCCTCCTCTCTCTCCTCCTCCTCCTTCTCTTTTTCCTAATCCTATCTCTCCTCCTCCTCTCTCCTCCTCCTCCTCCTCCTCCTCTTTCTCCTCCTCCTCGATCCGGAAGTGAGGAGAGACCAGGAACTTGTAAGGGAACTTGTTTATGAGATGTTTTCACGTTAGTCCATGAACCACGTGTATCATCTCTCTCTCTCTTCTTTTCGTTCAAAGGACATATTTTTTCCTTTTCCAATCGTTCACCCACATAATGGCCGTAGCATGAATGATAGCGATAATGTTTTCATATAACTCTGAAACAAGATAATGATTATAATGAAAAATATTTTCTTAGGGTGATAATGATAATAGCTTCGGTGTTAATAAAGGTAATTGTTATCCCGTCATACATCTTTTCAAAATTGGTGTCATTAACAACGTTGTTATCGTTTTCTGTATTGTCATATATACATATATATATATGTTGTTACCAGTAACACGGTCATATCATCATCTTCATTGTTGGTGTAATTCTTTTCTATCCGTTACTACTACCATTAGGAATATCGACGTCATCATTCATATCATTATCATAATTACTTTTATCACTGTATGCATTTTCGTAGTATATTATATCATCTATAATTTTTAGAACGGTGCAATGGCTGACTTGTGTTTTTATACAAGACTTAGACTGCTATTTGTTTGATAAAAATAAGACGATTATTCTTGCAATTATTGTTCATACTTCGCATCATCATCTCTGTTATTATCACCCTCACATTTTATCATATTTTATGTAAATCATTACTTATTATTATATGTTCATTGTTTATATTCTGCTAGTGCTTCTTCATTACACAGCCAGAACAGAGTCTCCTTGTTGCTGTTAACTTATTGAAAGTGGTGATAGACAAGATTGGGATGGAATGAATAAATGAATAAATAGTTAGATAAATAGAAAGGCAAGGCAGAAAGACAGATAGATAGGTAGATATAGGTAAATGAATAAATAAATTAATTAATAGAGAAATGAATAGATGTATAAAAATAGATAAATAAATAAATAAATAATTGATTAATTAATAAAAAGAATAAGTAGACAAATAAATAGACAAATGAATAGATAAATAGATTAATAGAAAATTAATAGATAAACAAATGAATAAATAAATAAATGGATAAACAGATATACACATAAGTAAACAGATACATAAATAAATAAATAAATGACTGAATAGATAGATATGTAATTAGAAAAGTAAACATAGAATGAATAGATAAATAGATAATAAATTAATTAATAAACAAACAAATAAATATACAAAAACAACAAATAGATAAAATAAGTAAATAAATAAATGAATAGATAAATAAATAAATAAATTATTCATTTCAGTTTCTCGGGTTGGAGTTTCGGAGCCCCATAGTGGCTGGCCACGGTTCCCTGACCCTCCCCACCCCCCTCCTCCCTTTGATCTCACTGTGAAGAAAGTTTAGACTACTGTGCTGTCTCAAGAGAAACTCTCTCCGTTTCTAGACAGTAATAGAAAGAGAACAGTTAGATTATCAGCTTTCCTTATGTGAAAAAATAGGAAACACATTTCTACCTGATAAGAAAGAGATCTTGGTCCTTTGACCGAGAGCTAGCCTATCGGGACCGCACCTCCAGGTGGAGTGGAGGATGTGGGGCTGAAGGACAGACAGCAGGGAGATGATACTCTCCGACACACGCCATCAACGAGGAACTTAATTGCCCTTATCATAGATATAATAACAGAAATAATTATATGTTTATTGAAACAAATATATCGATAGATATATAAAGGGAAGCCGACGACGATAGACTTGTTATAATGAACGTCATAACGGCCGTGGAGGAATTAATGATAACTTGTAATTAAACAACATCTGGTCCATAGAAATCTGATCTAATAATATGACAACTGACGGATGTAGAATCAGATATATAGGTTGTTGTTGTTGTTTTGGACTGTAGTTTACCCCGTTTCTATCCTTGTGAAACATCTTGAGTTGTTTTAAGGTTCGTACGTCGGTTCATTAGATACTTAGAGTAAGTGCAGTATTATGAAATGCTGTTACTATTCTAACAAGAACATAAAGTATCTTTATTATTCTAACAAGAACGTAGAATGCTTTTTCTAGTCTAAGAAGAATATAGAATGTTTTTCTTATGTTAATCAAAACAAGGAATGTTTTTTATTTTCTAACAAAAACACACAATACTTTCACTACTTTAACAATAACATACATTTTTTTTCTTTTCTAACAAGAACATTGAATGCTTTAACTATTCTAACAAGAAAACAGAATGCTTTTTACTATTCTAACAAGAACACAGAATGCTTCTACAATTCTAACAATAACTTAGAATACTTTTACTATGCTAACAATGAATTAGAATTATTATACTATTCTAACAAGAACATAGAATGTTTTACTATTCTAACAAGAGCTTAGAATTTTTTTTACTTTTCTAACAATAACCTAGAATACTTTTACTATGCTAACAATGAAGTAGAATCATTTTACTATTCTAACAATAACTTAGAATGTCTTTAGTATTCTAACAATAACTTAGAATGCTTTCACTATTGTTATTTTAACAAGTATTTTTTTGTCTATTCTAACGATAACATAAAATGCTTTTTCTATTCTAACGATAGAAATAAGGCCCAATGAAATGGTATTGAAGCCGCTTAAGACTCGACCAGTTTTCATAAACTGTTGTGTGTTCGTTTGAGTAGAAACGACTTCGGACATAAATTTTCATTTTTCAAATCTCCAAATATCAAATTACCTTTGCGTCACGTAATGAGAAAGTGTATAATGATCTAAGATTAGCTAGACCTATACGAATATTAGGATTATTGTAGAGGGGTTCTTAGGAAAGTCTAGAATAGTGTAAACGAAGTCGTTTCTGGTTATTCAAATTCACAACAATTGACGGGAATCGGCCCAGTGTTAACCGGGGGAAACAGAATAAATCATACCACATCAAACACGTGAATTGGTGGCTCAAATTGCACATAATACAATTTACAACTTCCGAGAAATATGGAGTAAATAAATTAATGCAAATGACAATAATGGCAGAACAAACGAGAGTAACATATAAGTTAAAAGTAAAGTCTCAAGCTATCAAAGAAGTAAATCGAGAGCAAATTTTTGTGACATATGAGAGCCATTACATAAACAATGGCAATAAGGACCGACTTTGGCTACACGTACACTGCAAGGTGGCGTCACAAGAGGCTAGCATGCTACTTGCTATTGCTACTTGCTATTCCTACTTGGTTTGAGTAGAAACAACTTCGGTTATAATGTCCTAGACTTCCGTAAGAACCCCTCATCAATGTGTCTAACATTCGTATTCCAGGTTTAACTTCTCTTATTTGATCATTCAGCCATTCACTATATGACCCAAGAGTAATTCGACATTTGGAAAATTGAAAAAAAGTTCGTAACTGAAGTAGTTTCTAATCAAATTAAGTAACAAAAGCAAGTAGCATTGAGGGAGGGGCGTTGAGGGAGGGGCGTTGAGGGAGGGGCGTTGAGGGAGGGGCGTTGAGGGAGGGGCGTTGAAGGAGGGGCGTTGAGGAGGCATTGAAGGGGCATTGACGAAGGGCATTCACAGGGGCATTGAAGGGGGCGTTGACGGGGGACGTCGAGAGGGGGCGTTGAGAAGGGGACGTTGAAGGGGAGATCATTGTTCCCTGTGTTAGAAGGGAACTCACCATCGGTCTTTAGGTCTTTATATCTCCCTGAAATTCTCAAAATTAAAAAAAAAAAAAAAAAAAAAAAAAAAAAAAAATATATATATATATATATATATACATATATATATATATATATATACATATATATATACATATATATACATATATATGTATACATCTATGTATATATATATATATACATATATATATATACATATACATATAAATACATATATATATATATATATATATATATATATATATATATATATATATATATATATATATATATATATATATATATACATGTATAATGCTAAAATAAGGAAAATAGAATAGAATGAAATAAGCAAGTAAATATAATAAAATAGCATACAGATTATAATATACAAAAAATACATATATGTTGAGTATATATATATATATATATATATATATATATATATATATATATATATATATATATATATATATATATATAACAACACTGTATTCACAATAAAACAACTGACCGGGATACATAATCTAACTAACATGACTACATCAAATTCAAAACACCGAAATAAATATGTAGACTGACATTGTAATACTGCTATACTTAAACTCGTCGTCTAGAAAGGAGAGGTGACTGACCGCCTCCACGCCCCCCCTACTCCCCCTGCTACCCCCCATTACTCCCCCAACTGCTATCCCCCCCCACCCCGACACACACCGACCCCTTACGAATTTTTGTAGACGACTGTACACGTTACGGGCTCGCTTAGTATCCGTTAGGGCTAAAAGCGACTTGTAAACTACCTCTCTACTTGCCCAGTGTCAACGGAAAATTAGTCAACTTGCCTCCAAACTATGCTAGTGTCAACACATACTTGCCTGTTAAGTTAACTTGTAGCTAGCACTAGCGGCCACTAAACTAGCCGCTAATGCTAGTTTAGTAGCCGCTAGTGTTAGTTTAGTAGCTGCTAGTGCTACTAAATGCTAGGTTGTGTCTGAATGCATGCATAACACTGCTTTATACAAAATTAGACTTTACACGATTACATTATAGAATACTAATACTGACACATTACGCTTATGCATATAGACACAAATCATGCACATATATAAACAACTTTATATGCTCGATATATTGTGTTTTTTTCATACCATTGCGGATATTTCAACTTGATCCACGACATAATGAACTTAAACAAATATACATTTCGTTAGTGCCTACTATATTCCTGTATATTGTAGCTCCCTCAATATTATTGCGCAATATTCCGTGTTCTGTAATATTATTGATATTGTAGGGATGGTACTGAAGAGGCAAACGTGTTTGGCCTGTCCATTTGATGTCTTCAATATACTGTGTCATTCTTCAATACCATCCCTAAACTGTCAATAACATTGTACAATACTGGATATTGCGCAATAATATTGATCATGTAGGGCCCGTTTAAACGTTGTATTACTTCAATAACAACAACATATATATTTACATAGTAACCATATATCATGGTATGCCGCGTGTCTAGATAATCTAGCTTGAATAAATCGCACATTTCTAAACTGAACATATGTATAACTTGGGAAACTTAGATATACACTAGTACAGAAGGCACAACAACTAACCACTCATTCTTTATTCCCTCATTCATTCATTTATTCATTCATTCATTCATTCATTCATTTATCCATCCATCCATCCATCCATCCATCCATTCATATAAAAGAAAAGAAGAAAAAAAAAACATACAGGATGGAGAGACACTAAACGAGATGATCCATGATTCACTGTATGGGTGAATCATACGTACCTTATGAATCATGGGCGTGTAATTGCAGCTTACATTAGAAATCACAAGGGGGCTAATTGCACCATAATTGCCGCTGGCCGCGATGAGGAGGCCGTTCCTAACGACTGTTGGCTTGTTCGTCTTAACGACCTTGATGTTGTCAAATTACCAACACCTTCTCGGTGGCAGCTACTACTTCACCAGCGCTTCTGTTCAGAGTTAGAGCAGGAATTCCATGGAACATTCTCCCCTCTCCCACCGCAGGCATTGCACGCCCTACGCAGTGGGTAGGCATGACATCCTCTGTCGTATCTCCGGGATTTAAGGACTAATTTCCCTTATTGCCGTCACGTGCTGACTCTAGTGGTGTCGAACCACGCTAGTATACAAGCCTATTCTTCCACTATGTTTCCCATATGACAAAGTATAGATCAATGTTTTTTTATCCTGGGCTGCGCGGACACTCCAGGGGTCCGTAGAACCCTACCAAAGGGTCCGCAGAACAAGGAATTCAACATGTTAGGCCTTGTTTACACTAGCGGTTTGAACCGCGCGGAAACCGCGGCGGTACACATAGACAAGGAGAAAGTGTGCGGTTGTGTGTGAACGCCTCCATTGACTTACATTGTAATTGAGCCACCGCTCTTTGAACCGCGGCGGTTGAAACCGTAAGTGTGAACAGGGCCTTACAGTTAATCTAAAAAGTGTATTTTGTTATCTATTTCGTAAATATACACGGATATCTTTTCTTTTGATTTTGTGTTTGTACAATGAAAATAATCTGATAACAAACATCAATTCCTGTTTAAAGAAAACCTTCTATTAACAAAGCTTACAAACAAATGTAAAAATGATTATATATTCTATATAATGCTGTATCAAGGGGTCTCTTGTATTTATATAATTTACTGTTAATGGTCCACTAAGCTTAAAACGTTGAGAAACACTGGACTCTGCATGAAAGTACACTCATGCCCTGTTCACACTAGCGGTTTGAACCGAGCGGAGACCGCGGCGGTACCGCATAGTCAAAGAAAAAACTTCACGGTTGTGTGTAAACGCCTTCGTTGACTTATATTGTAATTGAACCGCTGCGGTTGAAACCGCTAGTGTGAACAGGGGCAAAGGGGGAAAATATTTATTTGTATATTGACGATCATAACCCCACGTTGGGGGGCCCGGTGTCATTTCCTTCTGACGTCATCCAGGAGAGAATCTCTCGTGACGTCACGGTTACGTCTGTGACGTCATTCGTTGTGACGCATTGGAGGATTTTTTCTTATAATATTTCCTTATGAATTTTGTCACAGAGCCAGAGACACTATTAAAAGTTTTTTGAAATGTGTTGAGATTTTGGAAGAATTTCATAGACATCTTCGATATACGATATAAAAAAAATATGCAGAAAATGACTTTTTTCGAAATAAAAACTGTAAAAACGAAAGAAATAGAAAGAAAAAACTAGCAAAACGTGGGTTTTACTAACGGTGAGGTAAAAACACGTTTGCCACCTGAATTTAAATTATTACTAATGTAAACTGAGAGGCGAGTTAAAACGTTGTATATGTATATTATATATATATATATATATATATATTATATATATATATATATATATATATGTATATTATATATATATATATATATATATATTATATATATATATATTCATTGTATATATGGGCAGGAGATTTTCTCTCAAGCATGTTTGGTTAAATTTAATGGCAAGATTATTATTGCAGAGTTTTTTTATCTGCCTTTTCTCTTTCTCTGAGAACCTTTTTCCCTTCCACGGGAAGTTGTCTTATAATGTCACCATATGACATTGTTTTGTAAGTTACTTTGGGCATGGCTTTACCAAAGTGAAAAGCTGGCCAGAACGCTTTTTCACAATACTTAGTGCTTCATCAATGGCTAGAGTGTGAGTATCTGATTGAATTTTTGTGTTTATATACTATTAGTGGTGGTCTGATATTTCATTTTGAGGCTTCTGATTGGCTAGTGGGCTGGACTGGAACTCCCGAACTATTCTACTTCCTCATTGGTCGGTTGTTGTGTGACGTCATCAGTATTGTACCTTGTATCAGGGAGCTTAGATCTCCTTACGCTAGGGAGGGCCTCTAAATCCCTAGTTTGTATATTAAGATTGGGAGATGTTTCTTTAATAAAGAGAGCCTCGAGGATAGGTAGTCTTCTATGGTCTTGATTTGTTGCCAGCACTTCTGTGTTTTCTACTAGAGTTTCTTTTTTTAAATTTCTTTTGTGAGCAGAATGATGGTGGTTTTTGGGAGCTCCTGAAGAGAGGTGATATGATAACCGGCGTGAGAGCTTCATTGTTGTCATGCCAATATAGTTTGAAGGTTAGGATGCACAGTTCCGAAGTTTACAGGTGTACCTATATATGACGTGAGTTCTCTGAAGGTCACTTTTACTTTGTGTTATATTATTCTTTAGTAGCAGTTGGGATGTCTTTTTATTTTGATAATATATAATCAGTTGTACTTTAGAGTTTTCTTCTTTAGGTTTAATATTTCTTTTAATAATTTGTTACACAACCCTTTCATCTTCTTTGTAGGCTGTGGAGAAGAAGGACTTATAGTAAATTTTAATCAGGTTTTTGGCGTTAATGTCCTGTGGGATTTTGTATGGGTGGATTTTGTCCTGGTGGTTTTTGTCCAAGTACCTTATATCGATGCTACCCATAAAAAAGTTAGCAAAAAGTACTCCGAGTGGTGATCCCATTGCAACACCATCGGTTTGGCAATATTTATTTCCTCTAGGGCACATAAAGGGGGCTTCTTTGGTGCAACATTCCAAAAGGTCTTTCATTACTTTCTCTGGGATATCACAGTTAGGAGTGGTATCATTGTGATAAACTCTGTCTATTATATATTGAATAGTGCGGTCAACTTGGATGTTAGTGTAGAGGGACTCCGCATCTAACGAAGCGATAATGCCTTTTGAGTTATTGTTTGCTAAAAGATCTAGAAAATCAGTGGCGGATTTGACATTGCAGTCAGAGAGAGTGTAAGGAGTGAGGATTTCAGCAAGTTTTTTTTTTTTAGCAATTTTGTAAGTTGGTAATGGTATCTGTGAGATAATTGGACGTAGCTTGTTGCCGGGTTTATGGGTTTTAACATTGCCATAGCAGTAACCTAGTTCGTAATCGCCTGTAGGTTTAGGAAGCTTTATGCCTCCTTTAACTGCGTTTGCACAATCTACTAATTTATAAAAAAAAAAATTTTTAGGGAGTCTGTGGGGTCTCTTGAGATCTTCTTAAATTTTCTCTCATCGTTTAGGATTTCATCCTCGAGGCTCTCTTTATTAAAGAAACATCTCCCAATCTTAATATACAAACTAGGGATTTAGAGGCCCTCCCCAGCGTAAGGAGATCTAAACTCCCTGATAGAAGGTACAATACTGATGACGTCACACAACAACCGACCAATGAGGAAGTAGAATAGTTCGGGAGTCCCAGTCCAGCCCACTAGCCAATCAGAAGCCTCAAAATGAAATATCAGACCACCACTAATAGTATATAAACACAAAAATTCAATCAGATACTCACACTCTAGCCACTGATGAAGCACTAAGTAGTGTGAAAACGCGTTCTGGCCAGCTTTTCACTTTGGTAAAGCCATGCCCAAAGTAACTTACAAAACAATGTCATATGGTGACATTATAAGACAACTTCCCGTGGAAGGGAAAAAGGTTCTCAGATAAAGAGAAAAGGCAGATAAAAAAACTCTGCAATAATAATCTTGCCATTAAATTTAACCATGTATATATATATATATATATATATATATATATATATATATATATAAATATAATACTATTAGTAACAAACAGACAGACAAAAAAAAAACATGACCGAGAACATGACCTTGATGTATGTAATCATATTGTGTCAACCAAATGTAATACATTTGAACAAATCGAACGGAATCTGACACATCTGTTCTTGTGTTCTATCATGAGAGCATGTGTTCTATCATGAGAACAGACAGACAAACTAACAAAACCGAAGGCATGACCTTGGTGTATGTAATCATATTGTGTCAACCAAATGTAATACATTTGAACAAATCGAACGGAACCTGACACACCTGTTCTTGTGTTCTATCATGAGAGCTTGTGTTCTATCATAAGAACAACCTAAGCTCACTTCCCACCCTTCCCCTCACTTCCCTATACTTCCCTACTCCCTCACTGCTTCCGTTCGCTCTACCAATTCCCGTTTTCTTCCCCTTCATCCTCTCTCTCTCCATTTTCTTTCTTCAATTTCTCCTCCTCCCCTACACCCTATCTCCCCCTCACCCTTCCTCTTCCCCCTCCACCTTCAATTTTTATCTTACACATTCTCCCCTCTATCTCCCCTCCCACTCCCACTCACCCTTCCCCCCTGACACACCTCCCCCTCTCTTTCTCCCCTCCCCCTCCCACTACCCCCTTTCCCCCCCCACGCAATCCCTCCCCCTATCCATCTCCTCCTCCATCTTCTCTCCCTTCTTCCTTCTTACTCCACATTTCCCCTTCACTCTCTCTCCCTCCTCCTCATCCTCCACCATCACAACCACACACCTCCCCCACTCCATCTCCTCTTTATCATCTGCCTCTCCCCCTTCCTCCTTCCTCCCCAACAAATCTTCCCCCTTTCCCTCTCTCCTTTCTATCACTACCTCCTCTTCCAACGCCCTCTTCCTCCATCCTTCCTCCCTCTCCCTTCCCCTTCCCCTAGCCCCCTCTCCCTCTCCCACTCCCTCTCCCACTCCCTCTCCCTCTCCGCTTTCTCTTATTGCCTCTTCCCCATACTCCCCACCTTCCCTTCCCACTCCCCCTTACTCCTTTCCCCGGTCCTGTCCGGTTTCCGGGATTTCCCAATCACGTGACGTTCCAGTAATTGATTACACGAAACTGACTATATCCCCCCCCCACAACCCACTATCCCCCCTTCCCTCCCTCCCTCCCTCCTTCACCCCATCCGTCACCCCATTCCCTCCCTCCATCACCCCACCTGCCTCCCACCCTCCCACCATCCGTCCCCCTCCTTCTGTCCCTTACCCTGTCTATCCCCTATCCCCTTCCAGCTTTCCTTCACCCCGTCTCCTTCCTCCTCCTCCTCCTCCTCCTCTTCCTCCTCCTCCTCCTCCTCTTCTTCACCCCGTCCTTCCCCCCTCCTCCACCCTGTCTACCTTCCCTCTCTCTCTCTCCCATTCTCCATCACTCCGTCTATCCCCCTATCTTCCTCCCTCCCTCCAACACCTCATCAGCCCGTTCTCTCTATTCCTCCCTCACTCCGCCTGTCTCTCCCTCTCAATCTTTCTCCCTCAGACTTGTCTCTCTGTGTCTGTCTGTTCGTCTCTGTCAGTGTGTACTTCTGTCTCTCTGTCTATCTCTATTTCTCTGTGCCTGTTTCAGTCTCTATCTCTTCCTCTATGTCTGTCTGTCTCTTCCCCTCTCTTTGCCTGTCTGTCTCTGTCTCATTTTCTGTCTGTCTGTATATATGTCTCTTTGTATGCCTGTGTCTGTCTGTCTCTCCGTCTGTCTCTCCAGTTGTCTCAATCTCCATCACCATCTTTCACTTGCCTTCCTACGCCACTCTCCTTCGTTCCACCTCACTCCTTCCCTCCTTCTCAGACTTCCTGATAAATCTCTTTCCCACTTCCTCTCCTTCCCTGCTCCCACATTCCATTCACCTTAATTCTCATCTTCCGTTGTTCTCTCCTCCCACCTCCGTCTCCCCCCTCCCCCCCCCCCGATCTTTTGCTCCTCACTCCCTCTCTTTATCAGTCTCACATTTTCTTTTTTCTCCTCTTTAAGACACCAACCAGATTCCTTTCTTATTTTGTCTTTCTCTTTGGGTGCTTCTGAAAATAATATGGAAATCTTTTCGGTAAGAAAAGATAAAATAATTTAGTTTTTAAGTGAAGAAAAGTGAAGAGATATGTCATACGAAAGTAGTAAAATGAGATACATAAAACTATGCATAAAGTAACTGTTACAAAAGACGAATAAACAAATAGATAAAAATATAAATATAATAAATGAATGAATAAATGAATAAGATAAAAGTTGTTAATAAAATGGGTGTATCGTGTTGATCTATATGGTAAGGAAACTAATGAAAACCCGATATACAATTTCATCTATCTATATACTGAGAGCTTTTCCCCCTTACAAGGGGGGTAGCTAAGTCAGAGGCACGTACTTATTCCCTCCCATTTCAGCTCCTCATGGATGACGTGACGGATCATCCCTGCATCCGTCAACTGCCCTGGATCAAAATATATATAAAATACTTGTCTATTATACAGTATATTTGCACCAGGAACTCGATGGTTACATGAAATAGATAGCAGTGTCCAACTCTACAGGTCCTCGACACGCAGGATTACATCATCCTATGCTTAGCAAAGCACTTGGCCAGTTGATGCTCAGGCATCTTTTGGCATTGGAATATCCCATTTGAGTATGAGAAGAGTGAGTGACGCAGTCATGAGTTT
>NC_134807.1:25221420-25231420 GCF_046742065.1 Oratosquilla oratoria
GTAAATGTAAAATGATTGTATAATTTTTTTTACCAAATATTGAAATACTGGTTATTCTAATTTAATTTTAGTGCGGGCGGAAATTGATTATTCAAGAGGCTGCTACTTTATTATAGTAAATGTATACATAGTGTATACATACATGGCGGAGGAAGGTTTGAGAATAAATGTACTACGAGACGTCTCTGTGATGAACATACAGACAAATAGACAGAGAGAGCGAGAGCTAGAAAGCGAGAGAAAGAGCAAATAAAAGAGCAAGAGTAGGAGCGAGAGCAGGAGAGAGATACAGACAAATAAGAAGCATACATAGTTCTCTTCGCAAGTACGGTCACTAGAAAGTATTTTGACTCACGGTGACGTTCACACAACATCAGTACGATTTTTTTTGCCAAGAACGTCATGTATTTTGCTTTATAGACTGTATCTAACATTTAGGTAATACTCTTAAATATATAAAACAAAGCTGCCAGAAAATTGTTTGAATTTTGTATCATGAAAAAACCTGGACTCTTTTCTTTGTGGCTGTACATCAGGACAGCAATGACCGTGAGTGCTTGAGTGTGTGCATTTGTTCAATCCAACTTTAATAAACACGATGGCCATACATGTCTGTTTACACGAGGCATTTGTCACAAGCGTCAGCAAATTGAAATCAATACGTTAGAGTTATCATCATGAGAGAGATTAAGTACTAATCGATTGAGTCCACTAAATTAACGAATAACGTCACGACTGAAAATAGGTTAGATAGTTGGAGAGTAAGACACGGGACCCCGTGAGCGTTGCTCCGTCCCTGTATACTACAGTTAAATACAATAGATTTGTTTCTGAGATTCTGTTCATGAGAATGTTCTCACCATATGCTTGCATGCATTCATGAATAGATATATGCATGCATATATGCAATTATGCATCATATATAGATGCATATCATGCGCATGTAAATGCATGCCATACCTACATATATACTTATGTATATATTCATGTATATACATATTGTATGTACATAAATACATCCGCATGCATATGTACATGTGTGTGTGTGTGTGTGTGTGTGTGTGTGTGTGTGTGTGTGTGTGTGTGTGTGTGTGTGTGTGTGTGTGTGTGTGTGTGTGTGTGTGTGTGTGTGTGTGTGTGCGCGTGTGTGATGACCACATATATTGACGTCACAAGTTTGTTGATTCTTTTTCTAATATCTAGAGGATTCTTTTGAAATCAGGACAAGAAACAACTCCAAGAGTGTTAATATCGATGGTGCACCTATTCAACGTTTCATTTATGCACTAAACATCATCAGGACACTTTTTGCAAGTATATGGACTCAGACAGATAACAGATTTTGACATAGGGAGTGCAAGAACAGTGGAAAAGGTGAAGTGAAGAATCTCACAAAGTGCCTTTGGATAATTATATATATATTTTTTGGTGTGAACAAGTTTAAAGCTTTCGTTCTTCCTCTATTTTCGTCGTTCCTGGAAGTGCTTAATGATCTCATTATTTTCCACAAGTCTTTTTCAAGGTGAATTTTTTATGTCTGTACATGTATTCAAACCACATATGTACAAATGCCATAGGATTCTCTCTCTCTCTCTCTCTCTCTCTCTCTCTCTCTCTCTCTCTCTCTCTATCTCTTTCTCTCTCTCTTTCTCTCTCTCTCTCTCTCTCTCTCTCTCTCTCTCTCTCTCTCTCTCTCTCTCTCTCTCTCTCTCTCTCTCTCTCTCTGATTCTCTTTTATTAGGTTTTTTTCATTTTTCTTACTCCTCCCTACCGTGATGAGGCTCGTTTGGCAGTTGGATATGGGGGGGGGGGGTAAGGGGTTGTGAGTGGTGCTGGGCGGGGAATATCTCATTTGTCCGGAGACAAGTAACGGAAGGAGGAGGAGGAGGAGGCGGAGGAGGAGGAGGTAAGGGGGGGGGGGGTGATGATGATGATGATGATGATGATGATGATGATGATGATGATGATGATGATGATGATGATGATGATGATGATGATGATGATGATGATGATGATGATGATGATGATGATGATGATGATGATGATGATGATGATGATGATGATGATGATGATGATGATGATGATGAGGAGGAGGAGGAGGAGGAGGAGGGGAAGGAGGAAGAGGAGGAGGAAAATGAAGAGGAGGTGGAACAATAGTAAGGTAAGGACCAGTATGATGATGAAAGACAAGGAGGAGGAAAAGGAAGAGTAGGACAAGAAGAAAGAGGAGAGAGAAGAGGAGAGGGAGGAGGAGAGGGAGAAGGAGGACTAGGATGAGGAGGATGAATAAGAGGTAGAGGAGGAGAAGGAAAAGCGGGAGGAAAAGAAAAAGAAGGAGGAGGAGGATAAGGAGGAAAAGTTGTTCTGCAACATCAGGATCAGGAACAAGAGTAGGAGGAGGAAAAGGAGGAAGAAGAAGTGGACGAGGAGAAGGGAGAGGAGTCAGAGAAGAAAGAAGAGGAAGAGGAGGAAGAGGAGAAGGGAGAGGAGAAGACAGAACAGGAAGAAAAGGAAGAGGAGGAGAAAGAGGAGGAAGAGGAGGACTTGCATGAAAAAGATAAAGTGGAGGAAGTTTAAGTGAATATTTGTTGGATTAAGTGGAGCGGCAACTCAGACGGACTGGATGGAAGAGTGGACCTGACAATCGCTTCAGGGTGGATGAAGAGGAGTAGATGAAGGAGCAGATGAGGGAGTAGATGACGTTGATTAGACGAATTATGTTGATGAGATGGATTGTGTGGGTTCTATGAATTAAGTGGATGTGGTGGATTGGGTGGGGTGTTTGGACTGGATGGAATTGGTGGATTAGATCGTAATGATAGGACTGGATTTGGCGGATTGGGTAGACTTGAGGGACAAAGAAACTGGTGGGTTTGGTGGACTGGGTAAATTAGGTGGAATTGGTGGATCAGATCGTTATATGGATGGACTGGATCTTGTGGATCATGTAGACTTGGTGGATAGAGGGAAGCTGATGGGTTTGGTGGATTAGGTAAAGAGGTGGATTAGATCGTTTCGTGGATGGACTCAATTTTATGGATCGTGTAGACTTGGGGATAAAGGGAAGCTAGTGGGTTTGGTGAATTAGGTAAATTTAAGTGGATTAGGTAAATTAGTTGGATTCATTGCATTGGAAGGAATATGTAGACTATGTGGATTTCTGGTGTAAAGAAAATGACAGTATGGTGGATAATAAAAATTTGTGGATTTTGAGTGGATGGCGAGAATACGACAGAAGTGGATGCACTGGATATGGTGGATGAGTTGGATACTGACTGCTATGTAGACATTAACAACAATAACAACCTCACTAGTAATAACATCAATGCTATAAATAACATCATAACCATCATCAGGGACAACAACATCATCATCATCATCATCACCATCACCGTCACCATCCCCACCATCACCATCACCAACAAGAACAAAAACAAGAACAACAATAATGATAATAAAACAACTACTACTACTACTACTACTACTACTACTACTACTACTAATGATAATAATAATAATAACAGCAAAAACAACAATACTACCAACAAGACCAATACAAGAACAACACAACTGCCCCATCGATAACGATAACAGAAAAATAACAATAGCACAACAACGAACATCAAAACCTTCAATAACAACACAAAAACCACAAAGACAACAAAAAAATGAAAAGAAGAGCAACATTAACCGAAAACCTTCGACAACACCACCACCATCAACGACACAGCATCACCACTACTAACAACAACGACACATCACGACTAACAACCAAACAACCATCAACGACGACAATAACAGTTAATTTGCTGTTGGGCGCCCAATGGAGCGATCTTATGCCCTGCAGCAGTGGTCAATTGTCCGCTTGTCGGGCTTTCCCTCTGTAATCTTGTGTCGAGGTCTTCAGACGGCCCGCAACACTCACTTCCTCTTCCCCAGCTCCTCCTCTCCATCTCAACATTCCCCTAGCATTCCACTTTACACTACTACACACACTCCATTCATTGCCTAACATGTCAACATTTCTAACCCTTCTACCTTAAATTCTAATTCTAACACAAATGTTTTCTCTTTGCTAACATGTTAACATTCCCCAACCTTCTAAAACAAATCTGATTAGCTTTTCTAACAAGTAAACCTCCCTAATCGTTCTAACTCACAAAGGCCATCCTTTCTCTAACATGTGAACATTTCTAACCTTGCATTCTAACACAAAGTTGATCTCTTCTCTAACATATTAACATTCTGTATATGTTTCTTAAAAAAAAAAAAAATCTAAAAACATATTAACATTCCCCATCCTTCTGCATCTTATAATACTCTCTCTCTCTCTATTATATATATATATATATATATATATATATATATATATATATATAAATATATATATATATATATATATATATATATAATCACATTCTACCTTTTTATGAACCAGAAGGTCTGTCGTCACCCTTCAAGTTCTATCATTGTAATTCGTTTCTATCACCCCTTCAACGCGTATTGATTCTTTTATAATAATCACCATACGATTTCATTCAGCTCGGGGCCGAACGCCTAACTTTACTGAGACCTCGACCGACCGAAACCCCCTTTCAGCTGAATGAAATACCCTGGCAGGCGTCAGAGGAGAACCCGCCCCACAACAGTTCTTAACCTGCCTTTCGTCACGTATCTCAGACTCTTATGTATTGCTGTTCTTTAGCCCTCTGGAATGGACCATTGACAACATTGAATTATATCACTAAGCATCCACTAACTACAACTAGTTATCGGTTTGTGACCTTCTATGGCCACCAACCTCACTTTCAGGTCTTCATGGACCACATGGACCACAATTAGAGGACTGGTCTTCTACAAAGGCCACATCGTACTGATGAGTGTAGCGGGAAGAACTTCCTTCCGGGGAAGTCGTGCAGTTGAAGAAATGATGGAGTTGTTCGTCTAATGACGAAGACGACAGATGATGAAACGAAGACTACACCTCCTCCTCTTCCTCCTCTTCCTCCCCCTCCTCCTCCTCTTCCTCCCCCTCCTCCTCCTCTTCCTCTTCCTCCTCCTCCTCCTCCTCCTCTTCTCCCTCCTTGTCCTTTTCCTTCTCCTCCACTTCCTCCTCCTCTGAGGTCAGTCAGCATAATGACGTGTACAAATATTTTGTTTCACCCAAGTAACGATGTTATTCTTAAACGATGAACAGTTAGGGGACCCCAAATATTATCTTCTTTGACTTGTCTGTTCATAGTTCCTCAACTTCCTTTTCTTTGTATCTGTTCTTTTTCTTCTTCTTACTATTCATTCTCTTCCTAGTTCTCCTTCCTATTCTCTACCTCTTTTTCCTATTTCTTCTCCCTTCCTCCTCCTCCCTATTTCCTACTTTTTATCCTCTTCATTATCCTTCCTTTCTTCCTCCATCCTGTGCTGCCTCTCCTCCTCCCTACCCAGTACCTCTCGATCCTTTTCCTCCTCCCAATCTTCTCTCTTCCATGTGTTCTTATTCCTTATCTATTATTTTCTCTTCCTCTCAATACTCTTTTTCTCTCTATTCTCCCCTTCCTCCACCTCCTCCTCCTCTTCTTCCACCTTCTTCTCTTCCTTATCCACTCCTTTCTTCTTCTTCCCTATCCTTCTTCTTCTCTCTATCCTCCCCTCTTCCTCTTCCTTTTCTTCTTCTAGGTCCTTCTCTTCCACCTCTTCTTCTACCTCCTTCTCTTCCTCTTCTTCTTCTACGTCCTCCTCTTCCTTGTCTACTCCCTTCATCTTCCTCCCTATCCTTTTCCTTCTCCCTATCCTCCTCCTCTTCTTTCATTTCTTCTTCCACCTTCTCGTACTCCTCTTCCTCTTGTCCTCCTCTTCTTCCTTCTCTTCCTTCTCCTCTTTCTTGTTCTCCTTCCCTTTATCTTTATTCTCCCCCTCCTCTTTCTCTTCCTCTTCCACCACCTCCTCTTCTTCCTCTTCCTCCTTCTCCTCCTCCTCCTCCTTGTTCTCCTTCTCTTCTTTTTATTCTCTCCCCCTCCTCCTCTTTCTCTTCTTCTACCTCTTCATCCTCCTTTTCCTTGTTCTCCTTCCCTTTCTCTTTATTATCCCCCTCCTCCCCTCCTCCTCCTCCTTCTCCTCCTGCTTGTCCATGTTCCCCGCATGACCACACTCATCCGGCGGTCAATTAGCAGACCAGAAACAGCAGCAAAACATGCAGCGAGAACAAATCATGCAAGAACAGCAGCAGCAGCATCGACAACAACAACATCGATAACAACGAAGAAATAATGGAAACAAGGAAAAATCCATTAAGAACGCCAAACCCAATTTTCAATGAACAGGAAAACGAAAAAAAAAAACTTATGACAAAAATTCATTTACAGTGGAAAAAATAAAGATAAAAAATAAACATAAGATAAAAGTAAATATAGTCGAATAATAACATTAACTATGAAAGTATCACGACAGTGTCAACACCTGAGAAATATAAAACGTGTGTGTGTGTGTGTGTGTGTGTGTGTGTGTGTGTGTGTGTGTGTGTGTGTGTGTGTGTGTGTGTGTGTGTGTGTGAGATTCATCATGGCCTTGGATCACGTGTTGGACTTGTGATCGACAGCTATTTCCCTCCCGGAAGAGAGCTCAGAGGTCATATATGATCAATCTATGGGTAATACTGTGACCTTCCACGCACACACACACCCAACTCCCCACCCACGAGAGTTTGAGTAACAACTCACAGCGCAGCGCAGCGATACTGAAATGATTTCAGCCCTGGGCGGGATTCGAACCCGGACCACCCTAGTGGTGGCCGCGAACGATACCCCTGCGCCATGAAGTGTGTGTGTGTGTGTGTGTGTGTGTGTGTGCGTGTGTGTGCGTGTGTGTGTGTGTGTGTGTGTGTGTGTGTGTGTGTGTGTGTGTGTGTGTGTGTGTGTGTGTGTGTGTATGTGTGTGTGTGTGTGTGTGTGTGTGTGTGTGTGTGTGTTGTCTATGTCCACGCATGTGTGTGTGTGTGTGTGTCTGTGTCCACGCACGTATGTGTGTGTGTGTGTGTGTGTGTGTGTATGTGTGTGTATGTGTGCATATACATTCTCAAACATACACGTGTATACACATTTATTTATGTACAGAAAAAATATATATGTATATATATGTGTATATATATATATATATACTGTATATATATATATATATGTGTGTGTGTGTGTATATATGTATATGAAGTTGGACATACACATTTATTAAAAAACTTGAAGGCAATTTATGAAAGATCCAAGTGCGGTAAAAACAAAATCACAAAAAGAAAAAAATAAAGAATGTTAATGTTCTATTTTATGAACTACTGTTTGTTGACAGCTTTGGTGTAATGATAATGGCCTCATAGCATGGCTGTTCTCGTCTTTAGTTGTGTACATCCATCTACATAACCAGCTCGTCCTTTATCTCTCATCATGCAAATGCAAACTACTATTCCGTGTTTGCTTTATAAGGTATAACCTGTGATATGATACGCGGATATGCTTTGACTGATCCCGTAATTGTGAAGAATGTCGGTCATTTACCTTTGTATTATGTCTTCAAGACATTTTCAAGGATCAAGATTACTACGCCAGGCTGGAAGTAACCCAGTGTCCAAACAGACACTGACAACACTAATGATGATAACAATCAACGAGTATGATAAAAGATAACACATCACGATGTCTTCGACTGTTGCCGCGTTAGGTTGCATTCATACTGTCCGGTGCAGCCGCATAGTGTGACAAGTTTTAAGAAGAGATTCAATATGATAACACTCATTCTTTTATTTTAAGTATATTGACCTTTTCTCATTTATTTTTCTGAAGTCATTTTTTCATGGTCAGTGTTTTTCGAGACGAATTTTGATTTGTTAGAATGGGTACGGGACACTGTACGATCATAACTAGTACCTAGTACCTAGGTACTAGTAATTCTAGAACGATTATACATAACTTTCTAATTATGAAATAGAGATCATATAGAATAATTGAATTAAATTAACTTAATCTGTTACTACATGAGGTTTAAGCATATTCTAACCTTCTCACAGCTAATGGCGACTCAATTGTACCTCTTTATGCCCTGTTCACACTAGCGGTTTGAACCGCGCGGAAGCCGCGGCGGTACCGCATAGTCAATGAAATACTGCACGGTTGTGTGTGAACGCCGCCATTGACTTACATTGGAATTGAAGCACCGCGGTTCAAACCGTTAGTGTGGACAGTTGACACAGGACAATTCTATTGAACCAAGGGAAGAGTGATTTGCCTCTTTCAGATGATGAAATGATTCCAACAATATCAGCACAATACTACCGCGTCTAGTGTCACCATCAATGGTGATGGTGACAAGCTCACCACCCGCCTTGCCCACCACTATTGCCACCACAATAACTCCAGCCACAACCACAACCGCAACCACCACAACCACAATCATCGTAACTACTATGACGACAACGACGACAACGACAACGACGATGACGATGACGATGACGATGACGATGACGATGACGATGACGATGACGATGACGATGACGATGACGATGACGATGACGATGACGATGACGATGACGATGACGATGACGATGACGATGACGATGACAACGACGATGACGATGACGATGACGATGACGATGACGATGACGATGACGATGACGGTGACGATGACGATGACGATGACGATGACGATGACGATGACGATGACGATGACGATGACGATGACGATGACGATGACGATGACGATGACGATGACGGCGACGAAGAAGAAGACGACGACCATCACAACCACCATCATCTATGTTAACCTCGTACCTTAAAAAAAAAAAAAGAAGAAGAAGAGAAAATGGCAGACGAAAAAGGGGCATTAGGAAACGTAAGCCGATGCGTCTAATCAAAGCAATTAGGCGAAGCCTTTAAAGATTTCGTTATAATCTTGTAAGATAAAACAAAATTGCGACAATTAGGAGGGCGGCGGCAGCGGCGGCGGGGCCCACAGAGACTTCTGGAGGGAAATGGAGGGGGAGGGGAGGGGAGGGGAGAAGAGAGGGGAGGAGAGGGGAGGGGAGGGGAAGGGAGTGGAGGGGAGAAGGGTGGGGAGGGGAAGGGAGTGGAGTGGAGAAGGGGAGGTGAGGGGAGAGGCGAGGGGAGGGGAAGAAAAGGAAGGGGAAAGAGAGGGGAGGGGAGGGGAGGGGAGAAGGGTGGGGAGGGGAAGGGAGTGGAGTGGGAGAGGTGAGGTGAGGGGAGAGGCGAGGGGAGGGGAAGAAAAGGAAGGGGAAAGAGAGGGGAGGGGAGGGGAGAAGGGAGGGGAGAAGAGAGGGGAGGGGAGGGGAGGGGAGGGGAGGGGGAGGGAGGGAAGAAGGGAGGGGGAAGAGAGGGGAGAGGAAGGGAGTGGAGTGAGGGAGGGGAGGTGAGGGGAGAGGCGAGGGGAGGGGAAGAAAAGGAAGAGGAAAGGGAGGGGAGGGGAGGGGAGGGGAGGGGAGAGGAGGGGAGGGAGGGGAGGGGAGGGGAGGGGAAGGGAGTGAGTGGGGGAGGGGAGGGGAAGAAAAGGAAGGGGAAAGGGAGGGGAGGGGAGGGGAGGGGAGGGGAGGGGAAGGGCGGTGAAGGGAGAAGGTGAAAATGAACAAAGGGAAGAGAAGATGGAAGGAAGGGAAAGGGAGAGAAAGGGGAAGGAAGGGGAGGGTTGGGGAGAGGAGGAAAAGGAAGGGGAGGAAAAGGGCGGGGATGATGAGGGGGAAGGGGAGGGGGTGGGGAGGGGAGAGAGGGGAGGGAGGGGAGGGGAGGGAGGAGAGGGGGTTTGTGTGAAGTAGGAAATATGGAGGAAAGATAGATCACAACGGAATGACAGGAATAGAAAGGAAGAGGGGCAAGGGGAGAAAAGGGGAGAGAATAGAGGGGAAGGGGGAGCAAGGAAGGGGAGAAAAGGGGAGAGAATAGAGGGGAAGGGGGCGTCAGATATGAGAGAAGAACGTAGGGAAAGGGTTAGGGAGTAGAAGGGGGGGGAAAGA
>NC_134807.1:25236420-25238920 GCF_046742065.1 Oratosquilla oratoria
TACATTAGTCATAGAAGACATGTCATGTTGTAGAAAACGGGTGGATAAAACACGAGGGTTAGTTAATATAGTGTCCTCCACTTTGGAGGCGTGAGTAGGTACACGAGGATGCCAACGGCGGCGTCCTAATATATATATATATATATATATATATATATATATATATATATATATATATATATATATATATATATATATTGTAGTTGTACATGAGTTATTCCCGGATTTTGTGAGTTAGTTTGTTCACGTTTTCTGTGTTTATTATTACTTAGAGTAAAAGATAGTAATACAACAATGACTTTATATTTCATAATGCGAGTAATGTGATACATCGTACATATGGCAACCGCAGCTGCACGCGAAAATTGGACTCATACTGACGTGGTTAAACCACTTGTTAATGATAACCCAATTCACATTTTTTAATCCTGATGAAACCAGACGACTTTATTTTATGTATTTTCATCTTTTCATTCCTATTTCTATTTCTATTTTTTGTTCTATTTCTTGTTTCTATCGCTATTGTTATTTCAATTCTGATTAAATTTTCTGATTTTTACTTTCAATTTCTCTTTTATTTTTATTTTTTTGTTTTAATTCACTACTTCACAAGGATGACGTACTATATGTTTTATTCTGGTTAATATAAGTTTATTAAATTTAAGGAAAAATCTTGTGGTGATGAGTTAATCAATTATATGCATAAGTTCTTGCGAGACATGACAATGTACTTGTACAACAGCGGTGACGAGATTTATATATACGTATATATATTATATGTATATATACATATATATATACACACACACACATATATATATATATATATATATGTGTGTGTGTGTGTGTGTGTGTGTGTGTGTGTGTGTGTGTGTGTGTGTGTGTGTGTGTGTGTGTGTGTGTGTGTGTGTAAAAATTGTTAGAGAAACGGGGGTTAGAGCGAGAACACTATATTTCCGACGTTTCGACCACAAGCCTTTTTCAGAGTATATATGTTTATATATATATATATATATATATATATATATATATATATATATACACTACATATATATAATTGTATCAGTATTAATATATTTTATGGTATTCATTGTTAAACTATAATATCTTATGTCAGACAACAAAATGATATGTGATGTCACAGGACGTTACATCACTTCAAATTATCAAATTGTGTTAATTTTATTTTATTCTATTTCATTTTACCTGGATATGGTATCATTGCATTATTTCATATTATAAGTTATCTTGTGACATTTTTCGGGATTTTTCACATTTTCACACCACTCACTTATTTTACTTACACCGTTACACCCTCGGACAACATTTTACACACACCGGAGCTGTATCTGACACCTATGGTTTAATAGCTACATTTCAAATTATTGTACACTGTATTAAAAACAACAAACGGAGCCCACCTCCAAGGAGGGAACGCATCACTATTCTTACTATGTATACCGCCAGCTTCACCCCTGAGTCATATTTCTCTGAAGAAGCATAGAGCGAAACCGGTCAGGAATAAACTCAAACTAGACCCGTGACTTCTTTTTCCACCTTCATCGTATATGTATATGTATATATATATATATATGTATATGTATATGTATATGTATATGTATATGTATATGTATATGTGTGTGTGTGTGTGTGTGTGTGTGTGTGTGTGTGTGTGTGTGTGTGTGTGTGTGTGTGTGTGTGTATGTGTGTGTGTGTGTGCGCGCGCGTGCGTGCGTGTGCGTGTGCGTGTGTGTGTGTGTGTGCATGTATTAGACATGTATGCGTATGTGTGCGTGTTTGTGTTTGCGTATGGACTACATGCATGTGTTCAAACAAACCCTTTGTACGAGTTTGTCTATGCATATATGATTTGATGATAAACTAAAACACTGGTTTCATATAATGACATACAACAAAAATACAATGAATTGGGTGATTTATGTATAACCCAAAATATATTCAATTTGCAAATAAACAGTAGTTTATTTATCTATTTATTTATTTAATTATTTTTTGTCTCGTTCAAATGGGTGTTTATCGTGGACGAAATGATAATGGTTTTCTTATCAATGGCCTGATCAAACTCATCGAGGCCATCATTACCTTATCATACGTCACGATGATCTTTTAATTACTCACAGCAATTTGTCTCCTTCAGTGTAGTTTTTGTCTCATAGATTACCTGCTTCCTTGTCTGCCTGCCTGCCTACCTGCCCTCTCCGCCTGCCTACCTGCCCTCTCCGCCTGCCTGTGTTCCTTTTTGTCTGTGTTCCTGCCTGTCTGCCTATCTATCTGCCTACAAACTGTCTGTGTTTCTGATTGTCTTTGTTCTTACCTGTGTTTCAGAATGACTGTCTGTCTAGCTGACTACACATCTACCTGTTTGTCTATCCTCTATTTATTTGATTTGATTTTTTTTTTCTTTTTTTCATGAATATTATCTTCTACTCCTCTTTTCTCCTTTCCAATGCTGCTGAACACTCATCGTAATAATTTTGTT
>NC_134807.1:25243920-25246420 GCF_046742065.1 Oratosquilla oratoria
GCAGTAGAAGAAGAGGAAGAGGAAGGTAAAAGAGGAAGAAGACAAAGAGGAAGAATATATATATATATATATATTATATATATATGTATATATATATTATATATATGTATATATATATTATATATATATATATATATCATATATTATATATATATATATATGTATATATATATATATAATATATGTACATATATATATATATATATGTATATATATATATATATGATATATATGCAGTCAAAATTATTATCCTTTCCTCCACAAATAAAGATAAACCAGAGCATTTGCTCATTAAACAAAATTGATCTTATCAGCCGTATTTAATTTATTCATTTATTTATATACCTATTTTTTGTAAAACAATTTTCTTAAACACTTCAACTTTGAACTCAATGAAATTCAATCTATTATTGGCCTTAGAGACAACCACTTCTTCAGAGTTCTCATAGAACTTTCACACTTTTTTTTTTATTTCACTCAGACAATTATTAGCTTTTTTTACTCTATAATTCATAAGTAGAGATACCTATGTATCTGTCTTTCTCTCTAAACGTAAATACATACATACCTACACACACTCCTACATATGTACATAGCTGCCTATATATATTCATAACTACGTTGATACGTACGTATCTGCATACCTATCTACACACGTACCTAAATACCTACCTCCCTAGCTTCCTGCCTACTTACCTACTTACCTAATTATCTACGTACATGCATACATACATACATACATACATACATACACACATTTATACATACATACATACATACATACATACATACATACATACATACATACATGCATACATACATACGTACATACATACGTACATACGTACATACATACATACATTACATACATACAGACACACAAACATACATACTGACAGACATACATGCTTATACATAAACGTATACATCATTACCAAAATAAAGAAATAAGCAAATGAAACTCAGGTAAACGAAGGGACGGCAAAATGCATAAAAAATCAAGAGAAGAGTAGTGAAATTGAAAGAGAAGGAGGAGGAGGAAGAGGAGGAGGAGGAGGAGAAAGAGGAGGAGGAGGAGGAGGAGGAGGAGGAGGAGGAGGAGGAGGAGGAGGGGGTGGTGTAGGATATAGAGTGAGAGAAGGAGAAGAGGGGGGAGGAGAACTGAATGGAAGAGGAAGAACATCAAGCAATTCCCCCCTTCCTCCCCCAAGAAGAACATGGGGATCAAGAGTCCAATCATTCGCCTCTCTCGCAACACTTGCCTTAACCTCCCCCCCAACCACCTTTTCCCTCCACCCACCCCTTCCATCATTACAGCGACACGTAAGCCAACACTTAGGACACGGCGCCCAACGCCGGCTACACGCGAGGACTGTTGCCCCAAGTGTGTTTGTAGATAATTTTTTTTTTTTTTTTTTTTTTTTTTTTTTAGTCTTTAGTTGACAACACGGAAGAGGATGTCACCTCGTGCTTGCAATCGGGATCCAACCGTCTGTCTGTCTGTCTGTCTGTATATATATATATATTGTGTGTGTGTGTGTGTGTGTGTGTGTGTGTGTGTGTGTGTGTGTGTGTGTGTGTGTGTGTATGTGTGTGTGCGTATGTGTGCGCGTACGTGTGTGTCTAGTTTTGCATTTATTTGTTTCTGTGTCTGTTTATCGGCCTGTCACTATTTCTTCTTTTATTCACTTCTGTCTGTCTGTGTGTTTTCCTATTTGTCCTTAAGTATCATCTCGCTCTTTTCATTTACCCAACTCACTCCCCACGTTACAAAGTATGGGTGAGGTGGGGTGGGATGTGGGGGATGGTGTGGGAGTAGGGGCTTTTAGGAAGGTGGGGGTGTTGGCCAAATTGAATAAAATCATCTGACGGCAGGAAGAAAAGATAACCAAAATCAAAGCCGTTCAAAAAATCTCTTTTTAATTTTATTTTATTTATCTATTTTTTATTTATTTATTTATTTATTCTATTTGGAAAGAAGACCTCTTGGAATGACCCAAAAGCCGATAGGCAGAATAAAGACGTTAAGGCATGTTTCTTGTTTGTTTTTAAGGTTTACGTACACGATGACGTCACTTCCAAAAATACGTAAAAACAGCAATAAACGAGCGATATTACGCTCGCGCACACACACACACACACACACACACACACACACACACACACACACACACACACACACACACACACACACACACACACACACACACACACACACACGCTTTGGTATGCAAACAAAGACGAATTACAGAGAATGGAACTGCAGTTGTATTTACAAATTTAAAAGTAATTTAGAAAATAATTTTCTTTACACTGCTCTTAATGAAGTTTATAGCAATACTAAGGAGATATGTAAACTATGGCAAAACGTGTATTAATCTTTGGTATTATGACTCCTTTATTTTCTTGAAGTCGTTTAATATTGATAAAGTATATAAAGTATTTTCTCATTTCTGAAGAAATTAGAACACATAGTCATCAACACACGCATACACGCAGT
>NC_134807.1:25253920-25256420 GCF_046742065.1 Oratosquilla oratoria
TCTCTCATCTTTTTCCCCTCCGCTCTCTCTATTTTTCTCGTTCTCTCTTCTGTGCTCTCTCATGTATACTCTCTCACTCTCTCTTTCTTGTAAACTCTTTCATGTCTCTTCTCAGTCCCATATTCTCTTCCACTCTCCTTCAGCCCTCTTCCTCATCCTTCCTCTTCCTCCTCCTCTCTTTATTTGTTTATCTTTCCTCTCTTATTTACCTATCTCTTTTCCTCCACTCCCCCTCCCTCCCTTTCCCCTCCCTCTATCGCCACCCCCTCTCTCCTCCTATACCTCCTTCTCCTACTCCACTCCCCCTCCCTCCCTTCCCCCCTCCTCCCCCCTTCCCCCCTCCCTCACCTCCCACCTGACTCAACCGGACAGGGATGTGTGTGTGTGAGTTGGTCTTGTATTAATTTGGTTACCTTTGGTGCTGTGTGATTTCCCGGGTGTCTGCTTGTGATCGCGGCCCTAAATGGCATCGTCCTGATTATACCTTGTTTCTTGCACGGCTCATCGACCCGGTACAGGCAGAGGGGCGGAGAGACGGGTCCCGGTACTCCGGTACTGTAAGACAAATGGGGCAAGAAAACCCTCAGGTACTTGATACCACTGGGACGATGACGTCATCGACCGTCGGGTCTGAGGGTCGATCCAGGATCCGGACAATTGAGGCGAACCACACTGGTCACATTTGTCGAAGGTATTTCCACAGGTGATGATGGACTGTGGTCACAACAATCACCTTTGCCCGGTGTTCTTGATAGCTGGAATAGCTGGGGTGCCTGGTTGGCAAATGTTTTCTTGAAGCTTTGTTTTCTAGACAGGAACGCTATTGTATGCTCTTGTGAAGAGTTTAGTAAACTGTTTCGAACTTAGTACCCTCTGTACTCAGGAGATGGCAGTCTGGTAAACTAACAGGTTATATAGGGGTTACGTCTGCTACATAAACACAAGAGTGAAGGTGTTTAAAAACGTAATTAAGTAGATAAATAAGATAGTATATATATATATATATATATATATATATATATATATGTGTGTGTGTGTGTATATATATATAATATACATATATATGTATATATACACATGTACACATACATATATATGTATATATATGCATATATATACATATATATATATATATATATATATATATGTATATATATGTATGTATATATACAGTATATATATACATTTATATATATATACAGTATATATATATATATACAGTATATATATATATATAAATATATATATATATATATATATATGAGTGGATGGGTGGTGGGATAAACAGAGGGAACCGTTTAGGGATTTATTCTGACGTTTCGTCCTTATCAGGACTTCTTCAGAGTACATGCACATTCAAACAATTCACTCCCAAAATACCCGCCGAATCTATCCGCGTTCCACCATGATCGACCTGACGCGGATAGATTCGGCGGGTATTTAGGGGGTGTGAATTGTTTGAATGTGCATGTACTCTGAAGAAGTCCTGGTAAGGACGAAACGTCAGAATAAATCCCTAAACGGTTCCCTGTGTTTATCTCACCACCCATCCACTCATCTGTCTTACAACATATATATATATATATATATATATATGTATATATATATATATATATATTATATATATATGTGTATTTATATATTAGACAAATCTGACATCATTCGATTATATTCAAGCTTGTCTCAACGATCGCCTCTATTGTAATCACTCCGAACCCTACATGAAAACTACGACACTGTCTATAGCATTCTCATCACATCACCCGTGAAACAACAGTTTTCATTATTAGCTCTTTCGTAAAGAAACAAATCGATAACCTTTGCAAGGTCATCAGTGAAACAAGATCAGAATCTATTCCGTAGTTTTCACAACAATGAAAGCTTCTCTTGTTTCTTCTGTAATTAACTATGATGCCGCAGGCGATGTTGCATTAGTCCACTATTCTTGACAGAGAAATAACTTTTGTTAGGTTATCTAATATATATATGCACACACACACACATACACACACACACACGCACACACACACGCACACACACACAGACACACACACACACACACACACACACACACACACACACACACACACACACACACACACACACACACACACACACACACACACATATTATAAATATTATATATATATGTATATATATATATAAAGAATTACAGCCTTCGCTCAATTGGTGTCCTCACCTTACATTAGCCTTCCTTTATTTCTCCATTTTCACCAGCATTACCATTATCACCACCTCAAACATCAACACCAAGATCACCCTCTCCACCATCTTTCCACCTCCAGAGATTACCTTAACCTCGAGCTCAACCTCAGAGGTTGAGGTTGATCTGAACTTCATAACCTACACTCAGAGGCAATGTGTTACGTGGGTGTACCTTTAACCTCCCCACCTTTTCTCCTTACAGAGGGCAACCGCTCTCACTACCGCAAGAACCGTCAGTTTCCCTGGAAGGACCGCACCGCTGGTAACGCGGTGA
>NC_134807.1:25271420-25288920 GCF_046742065.1 Oratosquilla oratoria
GTTTTCTCCTGGTCCTGGAAATATATTTTTCCATCCGTGTTCTCTTCCCCCCACTATATTAATGCCAATATCTTAAAAAAAAAAAAAAAAAAAAAAATTGAAGCCTTTATGAATCCACATCCACCGAAATACATAAGAACATAAGAATGAAGGAAACTGTAGGAGACCATAAGGCCTATACTAGGCAGTTAAATGTCCCTTACCACCTATCATCCCCATCAATTAATTTATCTACCCTTCTCTTAAAACATCCAGTAGTTTCAGCGTATACTACATGATTACTAAGTCTATTCCACTCGTTAATTACAGTTGGTAAACCAGTTCTTGCTTATTTCCTTCTTAAATCTAATTTTGTCCAACATAAGAACATAACAATGAAGGAGACTGCAAGAGACCATAAGGCCTTCACTAGGCAGCTCCGTATCCATCACTACCTGTCATCCCCATCCATAAAGTTGTCTAATCATTTCTTAAAACAACTGATAGTTTCAGCGCTTACTACATGGTTACTAAGTTTATTCCATTCGTTGACCACCCTATTAGTAAACCAATTCTTACCTATTTTCTTTTTAAATCTAAATTTGTCCAGTTTATAACCATTACTGCGAGTCCTGCCCTGTTGTTTTAATATGATACTTTGTTTGCATCACCCTTGTTAAAGCCTTTGATCCACTTCAAGACCTCTATTAGATCACCCCGCACTCTGCGTCTTTCCAGAGAATGTAAGTTAAGGTGCCTAAGCCTCTCTTCGTAAGGCAAATTTCTGAGCCCATGTATCATTTTGGTCATTCTTCTCTGTACTGATTCTAGTGAAACTTAGATTTATTCTCTCGAGGGAAGAAGCGCTGGTTTCCAGGGACAAACTATTACTCTCTCCTTTCCTCTTTTACATTCCACCTCTCCCATCCAGCCCACCCTTCGGGTCAGTGACGGGTTACTTGCTTGTGAAGGTCCTGGAAGATGGACATCGAAACTGCCTATTTTCAAAACCCGCCAATCCCCTTACCTCCATCTGGAGGTGCAGCCCTGAGGGGCTGACACTCGGTCTCCGGACTAGGCCCAATATTTTCCTCTAACATTTTCAATTGCATTTGTTACACATTGTCACACTTGGATATTTTACAACCGGCGACTGATCTCCATGACCCCTTTCAGACGGTTACATAGAAACAGTTGCACACTAATACAGTACAAATTTTCTTTCCTAATACACCTGTGGGAGGGCCGGGAAAGGCGGGAGGGGGGGGGTTGAAGACTGTTGCCGGTCACTGCGGGGCTGGGGACTTTCATAGGAGACAACAATAAATTCATTATCTCCCTTGGTGGAGTAATCGAAAAGATATTGGCCTCGCATTCGCTTATTTGTGGGTTCGAATCCCGCACTCCTCTCCAATACCCAGACGTGACTGGGTTTAGAACAAAGGTGACGGCTTCTGCCGCAACTCCTCAACGACTCCTGGCGTATGTTCTTCCCCACCTACTTGATGTCCAGCTTTTCCCACCCTTGCCTCCCATCCTGTGCTTATGGAGTGGGGGGAACCCCACCTTAACTCGGAAGGGTTAACCCTTTCTTAGTTAACTTCAGCGAGGGGGTTAATCGCACTACCAAAATCCCGCCATTTGTCAGAGGAGACGACCACGGCTAAGGACTGTGATAATTGCCCGATTAAAATTCAGCGGGTCGATAAATCCTTAGACATTATTAACACAAATTGAATTTGTAAAATTCTTGACCAATACTGATTGTAATAATTATATCAATAATGGCCTTGATGGACATAGCGAATTTTGATGAGAAAGGAGGAGAGGAGGAGGGGAGTGGAGGAGGGAGGAGGAGGGAGGAGGGGGGAAGAGGGAGGTAGGGGTATGATAAAGAGGCAAGGAGGAAATGGGATGGGGGAGAAGGTGGGAGTGGGGGTGGGAGCTGGAGTCTAATGAGATCAGAATATTATAAATTGAGAAAAAAAAGTTGCCACCATAGCCTTGATACTTCTTGTGATGAAGATATGTGATCATGATGATAAACTGTGATTATTCGGTCACAAAAACGTGAATTACTTACAAGACTGCCGGAAAGCTCCATGAAGAAAATGTTGAGAAATTATCATGGCTTTGGCAATTGAGAGAGCAATAATGAATATTGCAGGAGTTGATAGAAAAAAAAGAACAGCTAAATCAAACGAGATCATAGTCTTAATTAAGCAATTTGAATATAATTGATATCGAGGATATCAATACAAGGAGAAATACGCGAACGTATATACACACAAAGAAAAATTGAGACGTAATGACTCCAGCTGTATGAATTTAGTATACATATTCACACATCAAAATGTATACATCAATGAAAATATGTACATGCACATATAGATATACATATAGTATGTACATATGTATATATATATATATATATATACACATATATATATTCATATACTGGTACATGTGTACACACACACACACACACACACACACACACACACACACACACACACACACATATATATATATATATATATATATATATATATATATATATATTCGTACACCCACCGACTTACCTGTCTTCCTATATAGGGGAAGGGGGGGTAAGACGGACCCCTAGGGTGAGATGGACCCCCCCCCCTCTAATTTGAATTAGAAAGGGCATGAATAAGATTGTTGCCACTTCAACTGTAACTCACGCGGGTACAACCGGAAGCCAGGTTCAGTACCGCATTTGCGCTCGATGTGGAGGTTTGTGTTTTTGGACAGTGCTGATGTTATTTGGAGAAGGTAAGATAATTATTTTTTTTGCATTGATATACTGGCTGTAATGATTTAGTAATCATGCTGCATATAGCCAATCGTGTGTGCATTATAGGTATGTGCCATAAAATGATATATCAAACATAGATGTTTTATTAAAAAATGCATAATGCGAATATTTACGTATGGGGTGAGATGGACCCCGAGGGGTCCATCTCACCCCATACTCTAAATATTTTACAAACACTTAGCATTTTTTTTTTCTTGTAGATGCCCCGGAAATACGTGAGGATAAGTAATAGAGGGGGGTGGAATACAGAAGCACTGCAGAATGCAATATCTGCAGTTAAAGAAAAAAAGATGGGTGTGAAAGCAGCCTCCTAGGAATTTCCTCATCTTTCCACCGGTTCGTATGAAGCAAGAACTAAAGGAGGTGCTCCACCAGGAACCGGATTTGCCTGTCATCTATCTGGATGGATGCAGCTCCCTATTTTTACAGAATGGTTTCAGCACTTTCTTGCCCACACCAAGCCATCAATGAATGATCCAGTATTGCTGATTATGGATGGACACATGACCCATATCAAGAATCTTGATGTTATCAATCTTGCCAGGGATAATTATGTCACGATTGTTGTTTTACCACCACATTGCAGTCACCGAATGCAGCCACTGGATGTTTCATTTATGAAACCACTGAATGCCTACTATGTGAGGGCTGTTGAAACATTCCTCAGAAACAATCCTGGCAGACTTGTGACAATCTACAAAATAAGTGCTTTGTTTGGTGAGGCCTATCTCCATGCTGCTGTTTCAAACACAGCCATTAATGGGTTTAAGAAAACCGGTATCTGCCCATTGAATAAGCATGTTTTCGGAGAAGCTGCATTTTTACCTGCACACCCAACAGACTCTCCATTAGCTGCTCATCAGGAAGAGGAAGATCTGAACGACCATGTCGCCCCTCCTATCATGGTCACTGAGGATGAACCTGATCTGGAAGTAGCTGACATATCGGAAAACCCATGTGCTGTTCCCGTTCCTGAAAAACCAAGTCTGTTCAGGCCAGGTAGTTCACCCAAGGAAATTGTTCCCTTGCCAAAGGTGACTATAACGACACGAAAGAAAAGACCTAGGACTCAAGGGGGACCCCTCAACATGACAGGATCCCCATACAAGAACGACAGGATCCCCATACAAGAATGAGCTCGACACAGAAGTTCAGAAGAAAAAAGAAAAAGAGGTCAGTCTAGCAAAGAAGCAAAAAAAAAAATAGAAGCCAAAACTAAAACAGCAATCATATCAAAGCAACTACAACGTGAAAAAAGGAAAAAAAAAAAAAAACTCAACAAGCAAAAGCTGGACCATCCTGGCTTCATGAAAGCAGTAGCGAGAGTGAAGAGGGAGATGGAACTGTTTGCCTGTACTGCAGTGACAAGTTTGGAAATTCTAAAAGAGGTGAAGGGTGGGTTTGCTGTGCCAATTGTAAACGATGGGCACACGAGCAATGTGCAGGGATACTGGATGATGAGGATGATATTGAGTGTTTTATTTGTGATCTATGCAAGGAATGATCAGGCAATTTGGCATAATATAGCACTATAAAGTATCCCTGTAGATGTAAAATGGGCACAGAAGCAAATGTATGATGGTAAAGGATGCTGAAAGAAGGGTTTTCTTTGTCATTTATTCCAGGAAGGATCTCTTTTCTTATTTTTTGGTCGAGGATTATGATGAACCCTTAGGAAGTACCCGAAAAAATGACGGGGTAAGACGGACCCCTGGGGTCCGTCTTACCCCGTCATTTTTTTTTCGGAAACAATAAAAGTTACCTTTTTTATTTTAATCATAGTTTAAATTTTTCCCTCAAATAACCGTGCCTAGGTTGCGTATTGGAATCATAAGACCCCAAAGTACCACCACAACCCCTAAAACATTAAAAGAATATCAAAATGTGGCTTCTAGACCCATTTCTTTCTTAAGGGGTCCGTCTTACCCCACCTTCCCCTACTTGAATACATACAAACATACATACATATAAAACAAACATACAGACTGTATACACGTACACATACATTTATACACACACGCACGCACGCACACACGGAAGAACGCACGCACGCACACACGGAAGCACGCACGCACGCACGCACATACACACACACAAACAAACACACACACACACACACATACACACACATGCACATGCACACACACACACACACACACACACACACACACACACACACACACACACACACACACACACACACACACACACACACACACACACACACACATGCACAAGCACACAGGCAAGCATACAGACAAGCTTGCGTGTGTACGTGTAGTTACATAGAGCCTGTTTATGGCCTCAAAGGAAATATACATCTCTATATTCTTTGAGACTTCGAATTTTGATGTAAAATTAGATAACAGTTATTATAGAAAATTAAAATCTTTTTGTCATCGAAGATACTACGTGAATGAATAAAATCACCTGGCGACTAAAGATAAAAAACAATAGCTGGTATGTTTTATATTAATCACGATAAGACAATAAATCCTTTCTTAACGCGGTCGCGCTAAGGGGATTAACGTAACTACGTTAACTGATGAAATGGGGTTGGGGGTTTGTGCACTAAGGGAGGTTGCTATGTATATTGCGCATATTCCATTTGGCCCTGTTCACACTAATTTTTTCAACCACCGCAGTTTGAACCACGGCGGTTTAATTATAATATAAGTCAATGAAGGTGTTCACACATAACCGATCAGTTTTTCCTTGATTATGTGTTGCCGCCGCGGTTTTTCGCGCGGTTCAAACCGCTAGTGTGAACAGGGTATCCGTTTTTTCTTCTTAGATGGGGGTGGCTGTGGCAGAAGGATTACCTAACTCTCGATGTAACGAACTCCCGGTTTAACGGACTTCGGAAACAACGGACAATATGGAGTAATACAGAATAGATTTGCGTGTCTTCCTGGCATAGCACCCCATACACGGTGTATCAAGAACCCATCTACTTCACTGTCAATGGTAATTTTGATGTGAAATTACAGTAAATGTTTAGAAATTATTCTTACTTATCTCACTGATGTTTCCCCATTCTCTCCGAAAAATTAAAGGATTGCATACTGTAACTGGATTCCTTATTTCCCTCTTTTTCTACATACAAGGGGCAGGACAGTATAGTATATAGAAAATTATGACATGGTTTAGACTACAAAGTACGTTTTCAGAACATACAGGGATGATGTAGCTTAACTGTAAATGTAGGTTATGTTTTTGATTTTTTTTTGTGTTTGAAGTTGTTTTACTTGAAGTAGATTAGAATTATGTTTGAATGTGATATATATATATATATATATATATACATATATATATATATATACATATATATATATATATATATACATATATATATATATATACATATATATATATATATATATACATATATATATATATCATAGAACAGTATAAGTTTATATCAGGTTGTGGCTCTTTTGGTACGCTCAGTGGAGCAGTCGGTGGAGCAGTCGGTAGAGCAGAGGGCTAGCGTTATGTTGGTACCCGGATTGAGCCCGCAAGAGCCGGCTTGAATATATATAAATAGTTATGGACACGTGTTTGGTATTGAAGTTTACCACCGCTTCTAACCTTGGTAAAAAAATTATGTCTACCTCTATAAAAATCGTTATCTTTATATATGAAATTTAGTAGATTGTACCAGTAGGCGTGTAATTACATATGTTGCTCCTTTGCTTTTGTGTTCCTTAATAAGCCCGGACAAGTGGAATTTACTAACAGCTGTTCAGGATCGAGCTAGAGTTCTTATAATTGAAGTGGTCTATGCCAGGCAGGCGAAGACGCCCAAACATTTGAGTTATCACTGTCCAAATTTTGACCAAATGAGGAACTCGAAGAAAACTTATTTTTGAGGCATTGGCGTCCTCACCTATCTGCGATGGAGCACCTCAATATAGAAACAAGGATCAAAGGTGATATGACCACGGAGAGGAATTTGTTACATTATTGATTTTCACATAAATCGCATCAACTCACACACAAACGAATTCTTGATTGAAAATGGCTGTCACAAATGAGAACATTGTTAATGGGAAATCCAACAGCCGGAATCTCGTATGGGCAATGAAGCCCTCAAAAAGAATTAATTAAGATAATTTTGGTTTTGGGAATGATAAATGTATTTGTAATAACCTTGCCAACAAGCCCTTGTAGATATTTTTGTGAGAACTTAATTGTCTTTACATTCAAAGTACCGTCAGACTTCCCCTGTTTAAGACACAAATTACCATTAATCAAATAGATGGCTCCAAGATCTATGATTAAATCCAAATTTCAATATTTTATTAAATGAGCCTTCTTGAACATTGGCAAATAGGAATGGATTAAAAAGATTACTATACATTAAGGGAATTATCTTCATTAGGGACAATTTATTACTTTATTGAATTAGAAACACCTCACAAAAACGTCTTAATAGCATATTGTGCGTATCTAGCAGTCAAATATTAGTTCCTGAGCTGGAGTATTTCTGTGATGAATGACTAAGTGGCCATTATGGATATTATCGATACAAATATGGCGCCAGAAGAGAATCTGTTCAGACGCTCTGGGAACAGTAGTTAACGACGTAAAAACCTTTGCATGTTCTTAGGCTGATCTGCACGTATAAGTACATGCTAATTTATCGAAATCAGTATATCCGCGAAGGGACATGTACACGCGTGTAGGATAAGATCATGTTAAATGTACACGGCATATATGTGTGTGTAGATATCTATGTATACACATATGCATATGCATACACACACACACACACACACACCCACACCCACACCCACACCCACACACACACACACACACACACACACACACACACACACACACACACACACACACACACACACACACACACACACACACACACACACACACACACACACACACATATATATATATATATATATATACATATGCATATATACATATACATATACACAAGTACACGTGTGCACACGTACACTCGTGCACACGCACACATGTACATATACATATGAGTTTACATATACATATATATATATACATATACATACATATACATATACATATAGGCTATATATGCATATACATATGGATATGCATATACATATACATATACATATACATATACATATACATATACATATACATATACATATACATATACATATACATATACATATACATATTATACATACACACACATACATTTTTGTATATGCATACACACACATGTATATACGTAGACATATACATATACACATATTACTTTTCACTTCACTTCTTATTTCTCCTTTTATCTTATTTTCATTTCATATATCTCATTTCATTCTATATAGATAATCGATTCAAATACTATTTTTGCTAAATGATTGAAGCAAGAGAACGCTCAGCGAGTTTCTCTGCATTTCCAAACTGTTGTTGGTGTTACCCAATATTCTCTGAATTCCTGTATTTATAACAAAAGGTTGTTTTCCAAATTGTTCTCTGGTCTTTGAAACACCTCGGTTTACCATCGCTTCAGTGAGGTTTCATGACTGTGAAAGAAAAATCTTGAGAGAGAAGCGACTGCCGATGAGCAGTCCAAGAGGAGGATTATGGAAGCATAAAATCTTTATTGATACAGCCTTCCCTCATACGAGTTTTGTCAAGTACATGATGAAACTTTATCATCTGATCAATAAAAATCTTAACAAGCAAAACATTGTTTCAATAAGGACTTCATCCTTACATAGTCTTTTCTTAAAGAAAGTCTTCGTTTTCAACATTTTACGTCAAGTCCTCCTTTCGTGCAGTGCAACACTCTATGTATTTAATTTGTTCATATGTCTTCTTTTGTTCAAATATTTTCATTTATTCACGTATTTCGGGACGGAATATGCTTGTTCAAAATATCTATTTCAGTCCAGAATAAAAAAGAGTAAGTGTGTCACTTTTCCACTGATCAGATGTGCACGAGAAATATATTTCTGTTCAGAATAAAATATATATTATGTATGTCATTCTTTCATTGATTAATGTGTAAGATAAAATGGATTCACAGAAATTAAAGCAAACCTTGAAATACATCGATCGCATTCGATCACGAAAATCTATTCTTATCTCTTTTAGTAATTTATCTCTATTTTTACTCAATTACTAAGCCAATATCACGCACGTTTTCTAGTTTCTAAATATATATGTTTGTTTAATACAAGGATTACCTTAATTCAGTATAATCAAGAATTAAATCACCCAACCTGGCTCCCCTCCTCTCTCCTACTCCTCCTTCCCCCTCCCACTCCTCCCTCCCCCTCCCCCTCCTCCCTCCCCCTCCCAGGAACCATTCTCACCCGGTTTTTGTCCGGGGAGGAGAGACATCTGCCCCAGACGCCACAGAGGGCGAGACTGACAAATAGATGCCTTCCGGATGATGGCCATTGTTCCGGAATTCATCATCAAATCCGCCTCTTCCAGTCCGAACAAGGTTCTGGAAGAGACGTCGCCTCATTGTCCGCCTTCTTCCCGACAATCACAAAGTGAAAGCATCTGTCCGCGGGCTTCGTGTCCGCATGGACCAAATGGCCAGCCTTGTCGAGTCAAAGAGGTTGTTTGGTAATTTACTGGAATCCACATATCTCTTTTTATTTTACTATTTTTTGTTTTTACTTTTTTGATTTTTAGTTTCTTTGGATAATTTGACAAGTGATACAAAGTCATTTTAGTTGACCAGTTAATTAGCTTCTTCGTTTAATTTACTATTATCGTTGCTTCTTTTAACCTTTTTATATGAATTCATAAAACCATGCTCGGATAATTGTCGAGTATCTATTCACTAACCTATTCATACTCATATGTTTATTGATCAAGTTACTTTTCCATATAATCCTTTATTTACTTCTTTTTTTTTATTAAATCTTATAAGATAATTCCTGGTATATATTTTTTCTTTCTAATTGCTAGATATCAACGAAGATGACCCTTGCATCACAGTCGCGTCATTATAAACGTTACTTGGCTCCCCGTCACTTTTATGTGACACATCTACGGGCCAGAGTCACGGGAAAGAGAAAGGGAAAGGAAGAAATAGATAGATAGATAGATAGATAGATAGAGAGATAGAGAGAGAAAGAGAGAGAGAGAAGGAAAGAAAGAGAAAAAGAGAGAGAGAGAGAGAGAGAGAGAGAGAGAGAGAGAGAGAGAGAGAGAGAGAGAGAGAGAGAGAGAGAGAGAGAGAGAGAGAGAGACATACACACACACAAACACACACACACACACACACACACACACACACACACACACACACACACACACAAACACACACACACACACACACACACACACACACACACACACACACACACACACACACACACACACACACACACTTACACACTTACACACTTACACACTTACACACACACACACACACACACACACACACACACACACACACACACACACACACACACACACACACACACACACACACACACACACACACACACACACACACACACACACACACACACACACACACACACACACACACACACACACACACACACACACACACACACACACACACGCGCGCGCGCACTCGATCACTACTATATTGGGATTACATTTTCGCACAGTCAGGGAAAGTAACAGGCATCGGTACCGCCTAGTCCATACATGAATATCATGTAGGCGTAACGGAACTAGGATTTCAAAAACAGTATGAATAAATTAATAAAAAGAAATAATAAATTGTTACATGAATAGATAAATAGTAAACATAAATAAATAAATAAATAGATAAATGAATAAATAAATACATAAGCGAACAGACAAATGAGTAAATAGCTAAATAAATAGATAAATAAAAAAAATAGACCAACAAATAAACAAATAGACAAAAACACATGAACGAAATACATTAATGTAGTAGAAAAAATACATACAGATGAAAAGCTCACTTGCAACTGGTGACAAAGAAATTGTCCCACATTAACACAACACAGAGTAATCCAAAGTTTCTTCTCAGGGAGATCTTTGGAAGAGTTTTCAAGACCATTATTGCCCCTCCCCAACCCCCCCCCCTTTTTTTTTTTTTTTTTTTTTTCTTTTTTTTTGTCTTATTATTTACAATAGTTCCCTGCCAGATTAGGGAATTTTGAAGTCATTATTCAAAAGTTAGTAGGAGGAAGATTTAAATGTCAGCAGAAGGAATAAAAATGAAAAAACTGGATTATCTTGCAACCAGGAAATACCAATGGTTTATACAAAGCAACCTCAAACAAGCTGTATATCCGCAGAACATGCAATAAAAGTGGTTGACTATTAGGTAGCCTTCTTTGTAAGCCGCGCATATATGCATGTGCACATTTGAACACACTGATGCATTCTTAGATACTGACCATCGGGACCAAACATAAATCCAGTCTCATACCCGGAGAATCGTGTAAACACACAAATTTCCAAGCGTACACAGGAAAACATGTGCATATAGGTGCAGATGAACTAAAGTGTTTACATGGAATTTGGTATACGAGTACACACATAAAAAGGAAGATTTACACGAATAGCGGGACACAACGCACGCGCACGAACTGGTGAATAACACGAACGCACGCACACGCACACACACACACACACACACACACACACACACACACACACACACACACACACACACACACACACACACACACACACACACACACACACACACACACACACACACACACACACACACAGACATACACACACAAACACACACACACACACACACACACACACACACACACACACACACACACACACACACACACACACACACACACACACATATATATATATATATATATACTCGTACACAGATACACATACACATATTGCACACATACACATACACATACACGCTCACACACACTCACACGCACACACACACTCACACGCACACACACACACACACACACACACACACACACACACACACACACACACACACACACACACACACACACACACACACACACACACACACACACACACACACACGCCCGCACACACACACACACACACACACACACACACACACACACACACACACACACACACACACACACACACACACACACACACACACACACACACACACACACACACACACTCATACTCGCACAGGCAATATATAACAAAAGACTAAAGACATACATCCTAAGTTTGAAGAAGATCCTCAGGTAGGGCCTTATAGACCAACGTCATCTACGAATTCACTCCTACCACAACAACACATATGTAAAAATAAATATATAAATAAATAGAAAAATATATAAAACTACGAGTGGCGTCGCCTCATAATGATAGAATCCGTGAGATCGTGAGAATGGCGAGAGAAACCTTCCATCAATATACATCTCACTCTAGAAACCTCACTACTAGGCAGAGGATGAAATCACACAGACCAATGAAATGCCCAGTATCGACCGTCTATGCCAATGATACGTACTTTCAGGTACGTAAGGTCAATCACAGGTCAGGTATGATGACATCAACTAGAGCGCACACTGTACATAAATCCATGTACCCACAGCCCCCTGTAGATGCTGCTGCTAGATAGTCGAAAGCAGAATATAATTAAGAGATTAATATTTCAAAACATCTCCCTGATTCCTGTTCAACAACCTTATGTGTATGTGTGAATATTTGCCAATACATTTGTGATTATGCATGTCTATGCACATACACACATACATGTATTCATAGAAATAAATCTGAATTATATACGTCTTATTAACGTTTAAATTTTGCAAGAGATGTATGAATTATACATTCACTCTTAAATGCACATTCATCCATGTTTACGTATATAAACATAAAAATGCAGGCTTGGCGCCACATACTTTTGCGACTTCGTATGTATAAAAACTTCGATTACAATCGTCTTTTTTAAGAATCTTCATATAATTACTGAGAATCTGAAAACCAAATGATCAGAAACTAAACCAGTACGAATACCATCTACATTAGTATTTTTTCCTGTGGAAGACTAGAATCCTGTAATCGAAGTCTTCTTCCAGTTATTCAAATTCACAACATCTAACCTTCGGTCCATTTCGCAGCCTTTAGCGAGTTCGGGGGGCGCGATGCTCGTCATCGAAGTGCGTGATGCGATTCATTTTAATGATTTAATCGTTTCTTTGTGCAAGGTGGCCCTTGCCGTACAGCATGATATATCACGCTGCTTTCATTTAACTCTAACATTTTTATATGTGTATATATATTTCCTTTACGTACACCGCTTTCCATTCGTCTCTTGCTTCGTTGGCTTTCAGAAAGTGGCTTCAAGACGTCACGTTTTGTGATGAAGCGGGTTTGGGATTGTTTGGTTGCTTGCTTGCTTGCTTAATCAGCACGATCAGGAGCCTTGTCCCCTCGCAGCCTCTGTGGTCATGGCGTTCTTACCCGGCCATGGAATCGATATGATGATTTACGATTTATGTATGTGTGTATGCATGTATGTATATAAGTAGCTAAGTATGTATGTATGTATGTATGTATGTATGTATGTATGTATGTATGTATGTATGTATGTATGTATGTATGTATGTATGTATGCATGTACGCACGTACATATGTACTGTATATATGTAGTTATGTATGTATGTACATATGCATGTATTTGTGTATGCAGCTATGTATGTGTGTGTGTGTGTGTGTGTGTGTGTGTGTGTGTGTGTGTGTGTGTGTGTGTGTGTGTGTGTGTGTGTGTGTGTGTGTGTGTGTGTGTGTGTGTGTGTGTGTGTGTGTGTGTGTGTGTGTGTGTGTGTGTGTGTGTGTGTGTGTGTGTGTGTGTGTGTGTGTGTGTAGGGACCCTATTCCAAGTAACGAGAGTGTGAATAGTCTTTCATATTCACTTAAAGACATCACGTGACATGACACGTCATTACTTCATTATGACGTCACACCTATATGATGTAACCAATGTACTAACACATTTCGGTTTTCAGTAAACTAATGAATAGGTAAATAAATAGATGAAAAATATATAGATAGGTAAAGAGGTAAATAGATAAAGTAATGAACAAATGAATAGATAAATGATTGATAAAATAAACGAAATAAATCGATAAATAGATGAATAATTAAACGAATAGATAAATGAAAATTACACAAAGAAACTGATACAGATCAATAAATAAACAAATAGTTGAATAAATAGATTAATAAATGAATAATGAATTTTGTTGCAAGACTAATACTGTATACATAAACATATATTCAACTATGACAGATATATTTGGCCTCATGGGAGACGTGATGGGCCAAAAGCTATTGTCCTTGGCAAAACACCTGACTCCTCTATGTAGTTAGTCAGATTTCCGAAAAAGAGATTTCATCTTTTTTCTCATAAATCCTTCCTTATCTTTTCATCCATGATATATGATCCATTTCAGGTTTAAAGCAGATATATTGGATGATTTTCGTATTACATCCGTATTGGTCGCATATGGACTTCTGGGACTTAACCCATAAAAGCATATGGCAGTAATAGTGTGATAACTAGTTTATCGTTGTAATATATCTGTACTCAGAAATCATCAGGATGATATGTATGTTATTCTGCGAAAAAACTCCCAACCCAACCACTCCTCACATCATGTCACGTCGCGTCAGGTCACGTCACATCAGGTCACGTCACATCAGGTCACGTCAGGACACGTCAGGTCACGTCACATCAGGTCACATCAGGACACGTCAGGTCACGTCACGTCAGGTCAGGTCGAGTTAGGTCACGTCAGGTTATGTCAGGTCACGTCACATCACACCACATACAAACAACGTCCCAGACACAAGAAAATAGCCCATATATATATATATATATATATATATATATATATATATATATATATATATATATATATATAATGATAAAAATAGATAAATAAAAGAATGTGAAAACAGAAAAAATAAAAAAGATATTTTAATAAATCACTAAAATCTAATCTTCAGACTTCCTCAAAAGCCGAGCACCCAACAAAGAAATCACTCCTAAGACAAGTTCGTCTACTTTCTCTTCTTTCTTTTCCTCGTCATCAAAGCGGAATACTAATCAATTTTCATCTGTACTTCTTGAATCACTTTCCATCTCTGACTCCATCTCTTCTACATGATATTGTCCTTTAGGAGAGAAGCGCTCGTTATTGGCGACGATGTACGAAGTTCCTCATCTGTCTTTCTTTCCTCTCCTCTCTTTCATCGCCTGCCCCTCATCTCCTTCTCTTCTCATCTCTCTTCCCCTTCTCCCCTCCTACTCTTCCTCTTCTTTCTCCTCTTCCTCTGTAACCCCTCTTCCCTTCCTCCTATTCTTATTCCTATACACCCTTGTCCCTTCCTCCTCCTCTTAACTCCTTTCCGTTCTCTTTTTTCCTCCTCCTTCCCTCCTCCTCCTTCTCCTCCATTTATCCTCCTCTTATCCACTCCTTATCGATCTCTCTTTCCCTTTTCTCCTTTGATATTCTTCCTCTTCCTCCTCCTCTTCTTTAACCCCTTTTCCCTTCCTCCTTTTCCCTCCTCCCTCTCCTCCTTCTCCCCTCCTCCCTTCCTCCTTTACCCTCCCCCTCTCCTCTTTCCCTTCTCCTCCTTTGTCTTTATCCTCTTTTATTCTTTCTTCCCCTCATTTGCCACCTTCTTCTCTTTTCCTGCTCCTCCTCCTCCTCCTCCTCCTCCTCCTCCTATTTTAGCTTCCTCCTAAACCCTCCTTATCCTCTCCCTCCTCCTCCTCCTCCTGCTTCGACCCTTAATGACCCATGGGGTGGTAAGACTGTAACTGCCCTGTGAACATAATGTCTCCATGTTGCTGTGTTTATCTTATTTTATAAACGCTTCTATTTTCCATTTCTTTTTTTTTTCTTTTTCAACACCGGCGATACAGACAGCCACGTCTAAGGCGTAACCAAGTTTGTATCATTCAGTGACACACTAACTTCGTTACATTAGTATTTCACCGAAATCTTCTGAAATTACCTCAACTCCAACAACCCCCAGAAGAAGAAGAACAAGAAGGAGAAGAGTCAAAGGACTTCTGAGGTGATGTAATGGAAACAGCAGACGTCTTGCGATCCTCACCTGCCCCTCTTTCACGTATTCTCCGTATGTGTCCTGTTTTGTCCGCTAGATGTCTCTGAGGTGCACGAAACGGAGCATCGTGGCCAATTAGGTGTTTCTCAAGTGCGCACCAGGATGTCGAGTCGTACTTAATGATGTTCTTGAGACGTGTCGTGACCTTTTACAGGGCTTTGATGTCAGCTCAAGTATCTTTGACTAAGATGTTCTAAAAAGACTCAGGCACACATGCATATGTATTGTACATATTATATATATATATATATATATATATATATATGTATATATATGTATATATATATATGTATATATATTATATATATATATATGTATATATATATATATATATATGTATTATATATTATATATATATATATATATATATATATATATATATATATATATATATATATACATATATGTATATATATATATATATATATATATATATATATATATATATATTAAAGAAAATTTACACCCTCTTCCGTCCAATACTATTACCAAAGATAGAAACGCTTGTTATTACAGAAAAAATATGGTAGTGTCTCACTCAATCAAGACCCCATTAGAAAATCCATTAGAGACCCCATTCCAGGTCCCCTTTCCGAAGACCCCATTCTAATACCATTACAAGACCCCATTCCAAAACGCCATTGCAAGGCCCCCATTCCGAAGACTCCATTGCACGATCTCTTACCGAAGACCCCATTCAAATCCCCCCATTAGAAGACCCCATTCAAATATCCCCATTAGAAGACCCCATTCAAATACCCCCATTAGAAGACCCAATTAAAATCCCCCATTAGAAGCCCCTAGTCAAATACCCCCCATTAGAAGACCCCATTCAAATACCCTCATTAGAAGACCCCATTCAAATACCCCCATTAGAAGGCCCTTAGAACTGAAACAAATTGACAGTATTTTTTGTACAAGAAATAAGAATACACTCGAAAAATAAAAGGGCATGGAAAAAGTCAATTATGCACAACTAGGTAATCAGTGATACATATATCAATGTGATTTTTGTGTGCATCACTTCCCAGCACCCCCTATAATTGATTTCAGCATCCAGAGGGGGTGCTAGCACCCAGGTTGGGAAACACTGATCTAGTGGATATAGGACCACAGGTGTTGAGGTTCGATCGTGTGTTCAAACAAGTGTTTGAGAGCCATTTGGTGGACAATAAGAGGTCAATATTCTGTGGAAAATAGTTCATACGTTTTGTTGTTTCGATTGCTTTTTTCTAAACATCTCTAACAGGAAAAGCAAATCGGTAATTATACATAAAAAACAGCAATGATAAGATGGTAAGTGAATTAGTAAATGAGTATTTGATAAAAAAAATTTATAATGATTCTGGCGTCAATATTCTGAATGACCATTACTGTTTATCTGTATAAATTCAATAGAGGGAAAACTGGTTGATATTATCTGTTAAGATCATAAAACTATAATGTTTCCTTTATATACCAATAAATATTAATAACACTGATATCCGAACAAATTATGAAGAGAAAACTAGAATGAATAAATAGCCAAATTAATTAATTAATAGATAAAATAAAATAAGATATATACAAGTAATAGAT
>NC_134807.1:25293920-25298920 GCF_046742065.1 Oratosquilla oratoria
AGATATATGTATGTATGTATATATGTATGCATACATGTGTGTATGCATGTATGCATGGTTGCATATACATATGCATGCTTGTATGTATGTATGTACGCATGTATATGTATATATGTATGTACGTATGTATATGTACGTAAGTACGTATGTGTGAATGTTCATTATAGTAAAATTATTTGAGTCGTCGCTTTTTGAGAGAACTGAACGACATAGCGATGAGATTGCAAAGCAATAAATGTTGTGTCCATTTAAGTCATTTTCGTGTAGAAAAAATTCAACTGCCGACATCCAGACCTAAGCTTGTAAATGTCATCGCTCTGAAAGCATTACGACCGCTTCATGTCTCTGAAGTCGAGACACTTCAGCGCCAAAGAAGCAACAATCCTGTCACCGTTTCCAAATTGTTTCGTGCACGGAACCCGACAAAAGCTGCTCTTGAGCGAAAGTTTCCGAAACGAGCGACAACACTTACCACGGCGACTGTACACTCAAGGTGATGACCAACAAATTGAGGCAAACTGTGATTGGCCAAGTTTATGGCCTCGCCCGATTTGGCCAACAACATAAATGAGTTGATGACTCGTCACTCACGCGAGCCAATCGATGACGAGTTTCGAACTCGGGTCTTTAGTCAACCACGTTGACATGTTTATGATGATGAGCTCAAACTTGGGTTCAGTTGTGCCGGGGAAGTGAGAGGTGACCGAGAGAAACTAATAGAGAAACTATTTGTAGAGAAAAAAAAAAAAAAAAAAAAAATTAGAATGCTTTTGTATTTTTCTTTTTATGTTTTGGGTGTTTCTGTCATCATATCTTACTATCATAGAACATAGAACACGCATAAGTTCATGAATTACGCATTTATTATGACAATGCAGTACTCTTTAAATTATTCTGTAGCAAACATCATAATATTTCATTACTTAGATAAAATGGGGGACGGGGAAGCTGATCTCAGCCAGCACAAGCTACTCCGGCCTGCACAATCTACCCCGGCCTGCACAAGGGAACCTACCATGCAAAAGATAACCCAGCCTACATAAGGTCATTTAACCTGCACTAGTGACCCCTGGCCTACGCAGATTATTCCAGCCTGCACAAGATACCATCTCTCTCTCTCTCTCTCTCTCTCTCTCTCTCTCTCTCTCTCTCTCTCTCTCTCAAAAAAAAAAAAAAAAATATATATATATATATATATATATATATATATATATATATATTTAAATATATATATCAATATATATAAATATATATATATATATATCAGTATTTTACTAAAGTTCGTTTGTGGGCAAGAGGCTTAAAATATCGAGGATATGCAATATTGATGAATTTTTCGCTGATCATTTGGCCAATTTTTCTAGACAGTATTCACCTTACAATGAAATATGTATATTTTCAACAAACATTTTGAATACTGAGCAATAAACACTGCATCTGCAGACTGGAAAGTATTTATTAGTTCAAGACTTATCTTTTTTTGTCATAACCTTGCATTCTGCTTACTGCTCCCCGTATAGAAAAAATGTGAATAACCACGAATCAGGAAATCGGACCTCAGACTCATTCGAAAGATTTCGTATTTGGCTTGAGCAAACAAATCTTGTTTATGTGCCAAGACAGATGCGGATTGGGAGACAATCCCAGACGACAGAACGCTAATTCGCAATTCGCCTTATCCGCTAAAAATGCACGAACGTTTAAATGCCATGGATACTTTAGGGTCTAGTGGATAGCGTCATGAAATAGTAAAGCGACCCAAAATCAGTAAAAATAATAGTTTCAGGTACAATAATCTTTCTTCAGAGCGAGACCTAGCACCTCCACCGAAAAATCCAAGAGTCTCCGGACTCCGAGGGAAAAATCTTGCCGTGAAGAACGAAACTCACAGAAGAGGTCTGATTAGAGTCGACTCACTTTTGCATGACGTTGTACGAGACGTAGGCTGCTGATGGACTCTGATGGATGCATGTCCGTCTGTGATGGTTCTTCGAAGTCCAGTCTTCACTCTGGACGATTACCGAAGAGGTCCTGATGATGTGCAAGCAATTACGTTCCGATGCAGAGGAGGAACGTACATCTTTCTGATGACATTTTGACGACATCACGAAGAATGGCTTCATGTTCAGGACAATGGATGATGAGGTAATTGGACACGGGGAAATAAGAATTAGAAGAAAAATTAGAGAATGGAGAAAAAATGAAAAAATAAACAAAGTTAACAAGAGCGAAAAAAAGAAGAAATATATAAAGTAAAATAAAAGAGAACTAACAAAACATATATATGTATATATATATATATATATATATTTATATATATATATATATATATATATATATATATATATGTATATATACTAAGAAGAATTTTTGGGGGGATGAATATAAAGATTAGGAAATTTAAGAAAATGGATCATGATAATTTTCAAAACTTAAATGATATAGAAATATGTACCTATCTAGTAATAAACATACGAGTACATACACTTAAACACACACACACACACACACACACACACACACACACACACACACACACACACACACACACACACACACACACACACACACACACATGTATATATATATATATATATATACATATATATATACATATGTATATATATATATTTATATATATATATGTATATATATATATATATGTATATATATATATATATATATACAGTATACACACACACACACACACACACATATATATATATATATATATATATATATATATATATATATATATATATATACATACACATACGCACTTGCCACACATTCACATGCGGGCACACACATTTTCACATGCATATATTTCTATGAAGAAGCTGACCATTTTGATAATATTTCGGACAGGTATTTCCGCTTTTGAATCTCGCCGGATTCAAAACCAAAAATGAATTGAGCAGGCATGAAAGGAGACTAGCAAATCAAGAACTACCATGTGGCTCTACTTTTCCTACAAATACACGTATAAGTATACATTTATATCTACATACACGTATCATGCACATACACATACTTATATGATATATATATTACATGTAGCGTCGCATGCACGTGTTCTCTCTGCCTCGGAAACCATTTCCTCCTGGTTGTATTGCCCTTCTACCAACAAATTCGTCTACAAAGACATCCCTAACCACTAAGTGTATCATTCGCCCCTCCCCCTCCCCTTCTCTCTCCTCCTCCTCCTCCTCCTCCTCCTCCTCCTCCTCTTCCTCTTCCTCCTCCTCCTGCGTGTCATTGGGTCAGAGGGTCTATTTCACACAGTTGGGGGGAGGGGGTGAACATAGGGCCCTGGAGAAATGGGAGCCTCAGTGGTGATAGGCCTGCGATAAGAGGCCCAGGACAGCAAATTGGGCGCTGATAACCTACGGACAGTTACAAGTACATTAGGGGTAATTAGGAGATAGTTGAACGGTGCGGAGTCGGGGCTCGTTGGCTCACGGGGTGCCCAGGCTGTTTGTGAGGGCTCAGGGGTAGTTAGCGGGTAATTAGCAGAGTCGCCTGATTGGGAAAGATTAGTTAGGTAAGTGGCTGTGTGTGTCTGTGTTTGTGTGTGTGTGTGTGTGTGTGTGTGTGTGTGTGTGTGTGTGTGTGTGTGTGTGTGTGTGTGTGTGTGTGTGTGTGTGTGTGTGTGTGTGTGTGTGTGTGTGTGTGTGTGTGTGTGTGTGTGTGTGTGTGTGTGTGTGTGTGTGTGTGTGTGTGTGTGTGTGTGTGTGTGTGTGTGTGTGTGTGTGTGTGTGTGTGTGTGTGTGTGTGTGTGTGTGTGTGTGTGTGTGTGTGTGTGTGTGTGTGTGTGTGTGTGTGTGTGTGTGTGTGTGTGTGTGTGTGTGTGTGTGTGTGTGTGTGTGTGTGTGTGTGTGTTGTATTTACCTAGTTGTATTTTACGAGAAGGGGGAGCTATGCTCGTGGTGTCCCGTCTTCATATCTCATTATATCTAAACTATTTTTAAATTCATGTATTGTTTTTTGCACACACTACTTTCTCATCTAACTTGTTCCAACTGTCTATTACTTTGTGAGGAAAGCTGTTCTTTTTCAGATCTCCTTTATAGCTGTCTTTCTTGATTTTCTTTCCGTGTCCTCTTGTATTTCTATCATCCCATTTTATTAGGTCCTCTCTATCAATAATTTCTATGCCTTTCATGATTCTGTAAATAGCTATCAAATCTCCTCTCTCTCTTCTTTGCTCTACAGTATAGTGTCTGTAGCTCAAGTTTTGTTAGTCTCTCTTCATATGATAGTTTTGAGAGTTTTGGTGCCAATTTTGTAATTGCTCTTTGTATTCTTTCAATTTTTTTTACATTTTTTTGTACTTGGTGACCACATCGTTGCTGCATATTCCAATCTTGGTCTTATCAGAGTGATTAGTATTTTCTTCACCATTTCTTCATCCAGGTATGTAAATGCCACTTTGATTATTCTTATTAAATCATAAGTTTCACCAAAAATCTTATTTATTTGTTTCTCATGTGTGTGTGTGTGTGTGTGTGTGTGTGTGTGTGTGTGTGTGTGTGTGTGTGTGTGTGTGTGTGTGTGTGTGTGTGTGTGTGTGTGTATCTGTCTGTCTGTCTGTCCTTGGTCCCCACATTGAAAACCACAACTCTAAACTGAACAAAATCTTTTTGAATTAACCAGAACCAAATTATTTAGCACTTTGGCTAAAATCTTCGTCCTAATTGATCTCTTCCCATTCACCATCCCACTCCCATGCGGTGGGAAGTGAGAAACCCTTGGTAGGGCAAAGCCCTATTAGTTGCGGCAAACCGCTGCTTTTTATTTATTCATTTATCTATTTTTATTTTATTTTTTTAGGCCGATGTTGGGTCGCCTCTTTGCCTGGCCAGGGCTGTTGGGAACAAACAAAGCAAGCCCGCAGGGGGTTCCAGCCAGGATTCGAACTCACGACCACCTGTTTACGAGTTCGACATTGTATCCACTGGGCTACCGCGCGGCCATGTCTTCATCTGGAGTCAAGTCCC
>NC_134807.1:25308920-25321420 GCF_046742065.1 Oratosquilla oratoria
TCCCGTTTACCTTCATCAACAGGTGCAACCCCGTGGGGATGACATTTGGTCTTTGGAAATAGTCCTCAAGATCTCTGTGTATGAGCCCCAATTGTATTTTTTTTCTTATAGAAAACTGACAACTGGCGACAGCTCCCCTGCTCTTACAAGAGTGCTCATACACTAATACGCCAGGAGACGCTGAGTAGCTGCGGCCGAAGCCGTCACCTTTGCTCTATGCGTTTGCATTATTAGGGCAGGTAACAGTCACTGCTGGAGATCGGAGAGAAGTGTGGGATTCGAACCCACAGCTAAGGAAATGCGAGACCAACATACTTCCGATTACTGCGGTTTTTCGACTGATTGGAACTCGGGGCAAGAATGATCATCATCATTATTATCTACAGGATGAGAAAAGCAGATTGCCGAGGATGCTGCTCTACGTCATCATCTCCTGAGTTCAAGGATTCATCTCACGAGCAGGCGAAAGTTGATTATGTTTCACAAGAGATAGAGAAAGAGAGAGAGAGAGAGAGAGAGAGAGAGAGAGAGAGAGAGAGAGAGAGAGAGAGAGAGAGAGAGAGAGAGAGAGAGAGAGAGAGAGAGAGAGAGAGAGAGAGAGAGAGAGAGAGAGAGAGAGAGAGGGGGAGATACGGAGGGAGGGAGGGACAAGGGAGGGAGTTAGGGAGTTAGGAAGAGAGTTAGGGAAATTATTAGGGAAACAGTTAGCGAAAGAGTAGGAGAGGGACGGAAATAGGGAGAGAGATAGAGAGAAAGAGGTAGGGAGAGGGAGGGAGGGAGAGTGGAAAGTATAGAGGGAGCGAGAGAGATAGGGTTAGAGGTAAGGATAGATGTAGGGAGAGAGGTAAAGAGAGAGAAAGGAGAGAGGGAGGGAGAGAGAGAGAGAGAGAGAGAGAGAGAGAGAGAGAGAGAGAGAGAGAGAGAGAGAGAGAGAGAGAGAGAGAGAGAGAGAGAGAGAGAGAGAGAATTGGAGAGAGAGAGAGAGAGAGAATTGGAGAGAGAGAGAGAGAGAGAGAGAGAGAGAGAGAGAGAGAGAGAGAGAGAGAGAGAGAGAGAGAGAGAGAGAGAGAGAGAGAGAGAGAGAGAGAGAGAGAGAGAGGGGATGAGATGAAAAGTGAAGGAAAAAGAGGAAGAGGTAGGAAGAAATAAGGAAAGGGAGAGAGAGAGGGAGAGGGAGAGAATTGGAGAGAGAGGGAGAGAGGTGAAGAGAGAGGGAGGAGAGGGAGAGGTAGGGCGGGAGCGTGAGAGAGAGAGAGAGAGAGAGAGAGAGAGAGAGAGAGAGAGAGAGAGAGAGAGAGAGAGAGAGAGAGAGAGAGAGAGAGAGAGAGAGAGAGAGAGAGAGAGCGGGAGAGAGCGGGAGAGAGAGAGAGAGAGAGAGAGAGGGGAGAGCGGGGGGAGAGAGAGAGAGAGAGAGAGAGAGAGAGAGAGAGAGAGAGAGAGAGAGAGAGAGAGAGAGAGAGAGAGAGAGAGAGAGAGAGAGAGAGAGAGAGAGAGAGAGAGAGAGAGAGAGAGAGAGAGAGAGAGCAGCAGAGAGAGGGAGAGAGAGGATGGAGAGAGAGTGGGGCTTAAGTGTGGGAGGCCCCACAAATTAGGATATCAGCAGCGGGCAGGACACCAGGACTGATCGCTGTTTTTGTGCCTGGCCACATCGACTTGTCGACCCCGTGGAAGAAGGTCATATCCGCCAATGCGGGTGGGTCACAGTCAAAGGTCAGTCTTTTAACGCAGCGGACTCCTATTGGCGCATGCGCAGACTCCATGGGTCTCAGGAGACGCTAGATGAATCCCAAAGGAAGAGTCTGCCGGGAACTTGAAGCAAGTTCGAAATTTCTTTTACGCCGAAGAGTGTCATTCGATCTTCCGCGGTCACGTCCTCACCGCGGTGACTTGGTGGCTCGGGATACGCCCCAGCGGCTTCGAATAGTCCAAATGCACTTTCTGTGTTGTCCTGGCTGTCAGGGAGCCAGCCTGTCTTCACCGTATCACCATTAATGTAGTTTTCATTATAATTAGCAGATAATGTGTAACCCTATAGCCCTGACCCGTCGCCGCGGACGTAAGGGCTAGAGCCTTATAGAGATTAAGTATCAAAGTAGACCATAAGAAACGTAGCCACAGGAATGATCTATGAGAAGTGTCAATTAATTGTCGTAAAAGCTTTTTTCCGGACCGCGGCTGCTGTTGTTGTTGGTGTTGATGGTGGTAGTATTGGTGTTGAGGTCAGTGTTGAGGTGAGGTTGGAGATGTTGGTGGTGTTGGTGCTGGTGTTGGTGGTACTGGTGATGGTGGTGAAATTATTAGAGGAAGTGGATATCGTTGGAGGTTCTAAATGGTGCTGGTAGAAGTCTACATGATGGTGAAGATCTTATACATGACGGAGTGGTGTTGAAAATGGTATGCTCGAGCTGGCGGTGTTAAGAGTGATGGTGGTGATAGTAGCGGAAATGGTGACAGTAAAAATGGTGTTGGAGATAATGTTGGAGACGGTGGAGAAGATATTATGATGTGTGACCAAGTTTTGGTGAAAACGAGTGTGGTGCAAATTACATCATGGATGGTGGTGAAAGAAGTGGCATTGGTGAAAATGGTGTTAGAATCTAATGGTGTAATCAAAGTATTAAAGGTGGTGACAGAACTGGGGCCATTAATGGATATCGTAATAATAGGTTGCAGATGGTGATAGTTGTGGTAAATATGGTGACAGATATGTTTACGAGGGATGGTGATAGGAATGAGGTGGTGCAAATGGTAATGGTGGCGGAATGAGTGGTAACAGAGATGGTTGGTGCCAAAGTTCAAATTGGTGCCTACGATAAGAGTAGTACTAAGAAAGGTAGTGGTGTTAGCACCAGTTAAGTCTTGTAGGTGTTTGTGTAAGTCGTAGTGGGTGAAAATGGGTGGTCAGAGATGGTGATAACTCGTGGTGATAGTGATGGTGCTGATAGTGACCATAACTGTGGTTGTTGGCAATGGTGGTGAGTGATGGTGAGAGTGATGGTGAGAGGTGGTAGTGGTGATAATGGTGATGGTGATTGGTGATAGTGATTGGTGGAAGTGCTGAATATGGTGATGATAATTACTGGTGAGAGTAGCTGGTGAATATGGTGACTGGTGATGATGATGGTAACTAAGGGTAGTAACTCTGGTGCTTGTGGTGGTGATAGTGATCCCCGTGTTAGTAGTGGGGAGTTAGTGCACTGTGGGCCTCCTCTCCATTTGGACTGTTCCCTCTTCTTCCTTGAGGAAAAGGGAAGAGAGAGGAGGGAGGAGGAAGGAGGGAGGAGGGAGGAGGGAGGAGGGACGAGGGAAGAGGGAAGAGGGAGGAGGGAGGAGGGAGGAGGGAGGAGGGAGGAGGGAGGAGGGAGGAGGGAGGAGGGAGGAGGGAGGAAGGAGGAAAAAGGAGAACGGGGACAGGGGAGAGGGGAGAGGAGGAGTATAAGGAAGGAGGAGAGAAGAGGATAGAGGAAAGAGGAAAGAGGAGTGAAGGGACAGGGGAGAGGAGGAGTACGAGGAAGGAGGAGAAAAGAGGAAGGAGAGAGGAGATAGGAGGTAGGAGACAGGGGAGAGAGGAGAGGAGAGAGAGGATGGGAGAGGGGAGAGGAGGAGAGAAGAGGAAGGAGAGAGAAGAGAGGAGAGAGGTGGTAGGGGACAGGGGAGAGCGGAAAGGGGAGAGGGGAGAGGGAAGAGGGGAGAGGGGAGAGGAGAGAGAGGGGAGAGGGGAGAGAGGAAAGGGGAGAGGGGAGAGGAAGAGTATGAGGAAGAGGACAAGGAGAAAGAGGAGGAAAGGAAGAGACTAAAATATTGCCAGAGCAGCCCATACCCATAAACCTGTAATGTTCATGTGTATCCATAGTGTAACAATCATCTAGCATACCAATGCATACATAGTGACATAATATTTATAATATCATATGAGTGTAAGGAACACAAATCTTAGATAGAGCTGTGTATGTGCTTGTGTGCATGTGTATGTGTGCGTGCATATGTGTGTGTATGTTCATGCACGCGTGTGTGTGTGCGTGTTTAAAGGTGTGTATATATGTATGTAGGTGTGTATACATTGTATATGTAGGAGTGTAAACGTGTGTTTATATGTGTGTATGTAGGTGTGTATGTATTTGTGTGTGCGTACGTGTATGTGTGTGTGCGTGTGTTTGTATGTGTGTGTATGTGTGTGTATGTGTGTGTATGTGTGTGTATGTGGGTGTGTATGTGTACGTGTGCGTATATGTCTGTACGTATATGTGTGTACGTATGTGTGTTTACGTATGTGTGTGCGTATGTGTGTGTGTACGTAAGTATGCATACGTATGTGTTTGTGTGCGTATGTATGTACGTATGTGTGTCTGTATATGTGTGTACGTATGTGTGTGTATGTATGTGTGTGTACGTACGTGTGTGTACGTATATGTATGTACGTATGTGTACGTATGTATTTGTACGAATGTGTGTACACGTATGTATGTGTGTGTACGAATGTGTGTACACGTATGTATGTGTGTGTACGTATATGTGTGGGTATGTATCTATGTGTACATATGTGTGTGTACGTATGTGATTGTACGTATGTGTGCGTATACGTATGTGTAAGTCTGTGTATGTGTGTACGTATGTGTGTGTACGTATGTGTGTATGTATATGTGTGTTTATGTATGTGTATATCGGTGTATGTGTGTGTGTGCGTGTGTGTGTGTGTGTGTGTATGTATGTGTATATCGGTGTATGTGTGTGTGTGTGTGTGTGTGTGTGTGTGTGTGTGTGTGTGTGTGTGTGTGTGTGTGTGTGTGTGTGTCAGCACAGTCAGTCCGTCAGCTACCGGCAATGACGTGGCTCCAAGTTCCGGCTGACTTGTTCGTCAGGTGTGGCTGTCTATGTGCTGATAAGGATGCTTTTCCTAGTGATCATCATTATCAGTATCATTCTTATTGTCATTATGATTATCATCATAATCATCTCCAACAACATTGTTATTATAATGTACTCACGCGTGCGCGCGCGCGCACACACATACACACACACACACACACACACACACACACACACACACACACACACACACACACACACACACACACACACACACACACACACGCACACACGCACACACACACACACACACACACACACACACACACACACACACACACACACACACACACACACACACACACACACACATACACATGACTCGATGGCGCAGTGGTAACGTTCGCGGCCGGTTTTACAGCGGTCCGTGTTTGAATCCCGCCAAGGGCTGAAATAATTTCAGTATCGCTGCACTGCGAGTCGTTACTCCAACTCTCGTGGGCGGGGAGTTTGGGTGGGTGTGCATGTAAGGTCACAGCTTTACCCATGATCTCTTAGCTCTCTTCCGGTAGGGTAATAGCTGTCGATCACGAGTCCAACACGTGATCCAAGACCATAATGCTGACGGTCAACTTGAATATTCAAATGAAGGAATGTGTAATCTCTTAAACAATTATTTTAGCTCGGTATTCGTAAACGAAACACCTCAAAGTGAATTCCAAACTGAAACCTGTGAAAAGTCTGGGGTAAACTTACTCACTACGGGTAAATATAACAAAAGAACAATTAAAAGGTGTATAGACAAACTCAAAGTTTAATAAAACACCAGGGCCTGACGGTTGGCATCCAAGAATCTTAAAGGAAATGAAAAATGAGATTGATTGTTCCATTAGAAATTATTTTCAAGAAATCCATTCATATCCGGAGATGTCCCAAGAGAATGGAAGCTAGCTAACGTTACTCCCAAATTCAAAAAGGTGACAAAAAGAAACCAAATAACTATAGGCCTATTTGTTTGACTTCATTCGATCGTAGGAAAAAATAATGGGAAACTATCATCAGAGATGCTATCGAATATCATTTAGAAAGTAACCGTTTGATAAATGATAGCCAACATGGTTTCAGACGGAAACGTTCTTGCGTGACTAACTTACTCGAATTCTACAACACAGTTTTCTCGAATTATGATAAAAGAAAACAATATAGATTTAATATATCTAGACTTTGCAAAGCTTTTGATACCGTCCCACACGAAAGACTACTTACTAAATTTAACTTTGCATGGAATAAGTGGTAGCCTATTAGGTTGGACTAGTAATTGGTTGAAAGGTCGAAAACAGAGAGTTGTTTTTAAATGGAAAAACTTCTGGATGGAAAAGTGTTGCAAGTGGAGTTCCTCAGGGTTCCGTTCTTGGGCCACTTCTATTCATAGTATATATAAAATGATATAGACCATGGGACTAAAATCTACTGTTTTCCAAATTTGCTGATGATACAAAACTGTGCGGAGTGGCAAATGATCACTCAAACCAATTAGATATTCAACAAGATTTAGATCAATTACAGCAATGGTCTGAAAAGTGGCTAATGAAATTTAACACAAGTAAATGCAAGGTAATGCACATAGGTAAAAATAACAGCAAGTACGATTACAAGTTATTTGGAAATTCGTTAACAAAAGTGGATAGTGAAAAAGATCTCGGCGTAATTATCAGTAACGACCTCAAATCATCCAAGCAGTGTGTTTCAGCCTCTGAGAAAGCAAATAAGATTCTGGGATTGATTGCGCGATCTTTTGATTTCAAAAGTCCATCACTCTTTAACAAGATATATATATGGTTAGTTCGTCCACATTTGGAATATGCTGTTTCCGTTATGGTCACCGAATCTCATTAAAGACTTTGACAGACTGGAAAAATTACATAGGAGAGCCACAAATCTGATTTCCAAATATCAAAAATAAATCATACGAAAATCGACTTAAGCACATGAATCTGTTTTCCCTAAAAAGCGTAGACTCAGAGGTGACTTGATACAGGTCTTTAAGATTTTAAGGGAATTGACAACATCAAAAGTGACCAAAATTTTCACATTGAATGAGAATCAGACAAGAAACAATGGTCTCAAACTGTCCGGAAAATAGATTTCAATTTGGAAGTAGGTAGAAACAACTTTGCCAACCGTGTAGTTAATGAATGGAATAAACTTCCTGCACAGGTAGTGCAATGTAGTTCAGTTCGAAGCTTTAAGAATCATTTTAGATAAATACCTAAGTAAGATGCTGTAATTATTATAATTTATATTATATTATTTGTTTTTGTTTTGTTATAATTTGTCTGTCTGATTTTCATTTATTATTAGTTATATGTCAATTTATTATCATTTACTATTTACCTGTTTGTTTGTTATTCAACTATACCAATGCATTTATTTATGTATTTTAATTGTTATTTACATTGTTATAGTTTTAATTTATTATTAATATGATTTTTTTTTTTTTTTCTTTTTTTTTTTTTTGAATCCGACCTAGATATGGATCAAAAGGTCTCCTGTCGGCATGCTTTGCCTTTGTAATCCTTTGTAATGAATCACACACACACACACACACACACACACACACACACACACACACACACACACACACACACACACACACACACACACACACACACACACACACACACACACACACAAACACACACACATAACTACCAGTGATACCTTAACGAGAGAATATCAACAAAACAGAACAAACTAAACCAAATCGAAACATATACGAATGAATGAACAAATCAGTAAATATATAACTAACCAAACAACTAACTAAAAGCATAAAAAACAAGCGACTAAGCATGTTAACAAATTAATAAATAGGCGTAGGCATAAATGAACAACTTGTGCCAAACTTTTAACAAAAAAAAAAAAAAAAAAAAGGGATGAATGCAAATGAGACAAGTTTGGAAGGAATTGATGGAAACATGATTAAGACACTTGCAGCCTTCGCCCAGTGGGTCGATTAATCAATTCTAATCATTAGTTTGAACCCGCTACAACACTTGACAAATTTTAATCAGGAGAAATCAAAAGAAAACAAGAGGGAACAAGAGAAAAGAGAGAGAAAAAGAACGAGAGAGAAAGGGAAAGAACGTGAGGAGAGGGAGGGAGGGAGGGAGAGGGAGAGGGAAATGGAGAGGGAGAGAGAAGGAGAGAGAGGGAGAGGGAGGAAAGAAAGAAAGAGAGAGAGAGAGAGAGAGAGAGAGAGAGAGAGAGAGAGAGAGAGAGAGAGAGAGAGAGAGAGAGAGAGAGAGAGAGAGAGAGAGAGAGAGAGAGAGAGAGAGACCGAGAGAGAGACCGAGAGAGAGAGAGAGAGAGAGAGAGAGACCGAGAGAGAGAGAGACCGAGAGAGAGAGAGAGACCGAGAGAGACCGAGAGAGAGGGAGAAAGAGACCAAGAGAGACCGAAAGAGAAAGAGACTAAGAGAGATTGAGAGAGGGACCGAGAGAAATACAGAGAGAGACAGAGAAAGGAGAGAGAGAGAAAGAGAGGGGAGACAGAGACCTAGGGAGAAACCGAGAGAAAACGAGATAATGAGAGATCGAGTGAGACTCCATCTACATCCAGAAATCTTCCTGAACGCTAAAAATTTCACATATACTTCCCACTATTTATACAACCTTACCAAACCATGGTGAAGTACAGAGGCTGTCTCGTTCCCCATGGAAAAGAACGGAGATGCTGCAGGTAGCCCACAAGACTAAAAACAAACACACATCATATATATATATATATATATATATATATATATATATATAATGATGTTCTGAAACTAGATTCAAAATTGATGTCACTAAATAGAGTGTATTGACACGAAGCGTGGTTTATATGCTTAGATTGATTAGACACAAAGAGAAAACATAAGCAAAATTATAATGTATCTATCTATCTATATATATATGTGTATGTATATATATATACATATATGTATATATATATGCATATATATATATATATATATATATATATATATGTATATATATATATATATATATATATATATATATATATATATATATTAAGATATCCGAAGTACCTAGTAGATAGTTCTCTTAAACTGGCTGGAAAGGCTTGCTATAAGGAAGAATCCAATGAAAATTTTAATTAATAAAACATACTTGTTCTTCCTCTCCGGGGGAATTTTGTCAGGCTACTTCATATTCTTAAGACTTTTAGCATTCAATCAGCATTTAAAAACTCCAATTTAATTAGAAGTTGTCCCCACCTATGGGTCAGGATAGTCATAAAAAAGAGTAAAGACCGTACGCAGCTCTGACGAGTGACAGAATTCAGGCAGGATAATTAAACTCTTTGTTAAAATTAATAAATATTTGCAATAATAGAAAACAGACACGAACAACACAAATGGGCATAGAATAAGAAAAAAGAATAAGAAAAATATACAACAAGCTATATGAAAATTTAAATGCATACATATTAAATCAATTACCAGATAGAGTAGCTAGTTGTGCATTTTGTATGCAGTACGTAAGAGCATCTGGGCGAAACGAGGTCTTGATTATGGTATAGAGTCTTGATTCTGATTCTGGTTGCTAGAAGTCGCAACAACGGAAAGTCGTCTAGTGCGATCTTCAAGTCTCGGGAACAAATGAGTCGTTTAAGGAGAGGCTGATGCACGATAACTTCTGGTAGGAGATTTGTTGATGTTTCATAGTCGAGAAATAACAGAGAATATAGAGTCACACTTAACTTCTGTCCAGCAGCAGCCTGGAGATGTCCGAAACAATTCGAAAAAAAACAAAAAAAACGAAGGCTTTGCACTTTGCGTGGAGATTGCCAATTCACGGGTTTGATACTTGAGGTTCAAAGGACTTGTTTAGTTGAATTATTGTAATCGACGAATGCAGAAAAAATCTAAGTAGATTCAGATGATCCGTGGGCGTATGCTTCTTTTCTTGTCTTCTCTCTTCTCTGTCGTCGATCTCTGCTTGTATCTCCGTTCGGGGTCTCTCTCTCGTTCTCTCTCGGGGTCTCTCTGGCTCTCTCTCGGGGTCTCTCTCTAGTTCTCTCTCCGTTCTGGTTCTCTTTACTTCTCTTTACTTCTCTCTCGGGGTCTCTCCTCACATAGCCCGAGAGCCGGTGATTACGTTTCCTGGATGCCGAATCGTATCTAAAATAGGTAGTTTATCCATCTCCAACCAACGGGAAAGAAGAACGCGCTTTCGCGCCAAGTTATGTAACGTTTTTCTGAGCTTAGCGTCATCTGATAGAACATATTCGAAGCGCGCCCCAACAGGCGGGTATTGCACAGTGATTTACTTTATAACATACATATTATGAAATACATTTATAACATACATATTATGAAATACATTTATAACATACATTATAACATACATTTATAACATACATTAATGATAATAAACACATCATATTCACACAAGGCGTGCCTTAAAAAAAAAAAAAAATGCAAACAGGAGACTATTTTCGTAAGGGTGTGACACAACACCACCACAGGTTTCTATCCACGCTAAAGACGTGGCAGACATATCTCAGTTAAAAACTCCCTTGGAAATGAGGACGAATGCGTATACTCAGTTCCATGTAAAGAATGTGACAAATGTTATATTGGCGAAGCTAGGAAAAAAGTAAGACATTAAAACAATGTCGATATAGCGTCAGAAGTGGTAAAATGTCCAATGAGTTATTTGCTCAACTAAGAGATTTAGTCATTGCATTAATTGGAAGGGTGCTAAAGATATTGGTAAAAATTATTCATATCTGATAAGAAATATAACAAAATCCAGTCTGATCAAGGACATATTTGTCAACAACTTAAATTTAGGTCAATAATTATATAAACTAGAAAATTCTATTATTAATATAGTGATGACCCAAATATCCGCAGCTCGGAAAGAGATTTCCCGACAAACGTTCCCTACTTCTTTTTCTTCACCTCCCTGCATTTGTATATATACTTTTGTTTCTTTTCTTCATGTACCCTGAAGATGTTTGAATAGACGTAAGCAAATGGTCCAACGTTTATTATTTTCCTTTGTGGTTTTCCGCATGTATATATATATATATATATATATATATATATATATATATATATATATATATATATATATATATATATATATATATATATATATATAAATATATATATCTATATATAAATATATATATATATATATATATATAAATATATATATAGATATATATATATATAATATATATATAGATATAGATGTATATAAATATATATATATATATATATATATATATATATATATATATATGTATATATATTATACATTACTCCCCATGCGGTATGTGTTGTTTGTGCCGACCAGTAACGGTGCCCCTATACATGTCAACGGCCGAAAATGAATGTAAATATATTTTTCCTTACACTTATACATAATATATTTTACATCATCCTTGTCACTTCGTTACGGAGACCTGAAAAAAAGCATTAATAGATCAATTTCTGCACATCACAACGTATCGTAGCTGGAATGCTTTTGTTTTTTCAAAATATTTGGGACATTTTGTCATAGTGTTTCGTGCTGTTAGGCTCCGAATGAGAATTGAAAGGGTGAACGTTACCAGAGTATGACGCCTTTAGCGGGAGAGAGATGGGTCTCTGGATCGATAGACAGATATTGACAGATAAAGATATAAATAGATATAGATATATGAATAGATATAGACAGATATTGATGGATATAGATATGGATTGATATGGACAGATACAAATAAATATAAGTTTGGGTATGTGTATATATATATATATATATATATATATATATATATATATATATATATACATATAAGTAGATATATAAGTAGATATAGTTATAAATATAGATGATGCATAGAGGGAGAGGGAGGGGATATATATATATATATACATATATATATATATATATATATATATATATATATAAAGACAGACAGACAGAGAGGTGGAGAGATATAAAGACAGAGAGACAGACAGACACAGAGACAGACAGACAGACACACACACACACACACACACACACACACACACACACACACACACACACACACACACACACACACACACACACACACACACACACACACACATACATACACACACAGAAACACACACACATACACACACACACACACACACACACACACACACACACACACACACACATTGACACACAGAAGCGAGAGAGAGAGAGAGAGAGAGAGAGAGAGAGAGAGAGAGAGAGAGAGAGAGAGAGAGAGAGAGAGAGAGAGAGAGAGAGAGAGAGAGAGAGAGAGAGAGAGAGAGAGAGAGGAGAGAGAGGAGAGAGAGAGAGAGAGAGAGAGAGAGAGAGAGAGAGAGAGAGAGAGAGAGAGAGAGAGAGAGAGAGAGAGAGAGAGAGAGAGAGAGAGAGAGAGAGAGAGAGAGAGAGAATCAAATGGTTAATACGGTTGCCCAGTGTCGTGCTTTACATATTAAGAAAATAATAATGAAAAATAAAGGAGTAATAACATGTACAAATAAATAGATAAATGAATATTTAGAATTTTTTTTTTAGTTTACTTTATATCCATACATTTTCTTGTTATCAATTCTGTTGATTTTGATTATTTGTTCATTATTTAATTTATCCTAATTTTATTGACTACTGTTGTTAATTTATTGATTTATTTAT
>NC_134807.1:25331420-25336420 GCF_046742065.1 Oratosquilla oratoria
GCTCTCCCAACTACACTCCCAAACTTGCACTCTCCCCTCCCTCTCAACTTAGTTTCACTTAGTGCCAGCACATCCATCTTTATTCTCACAAACATACTGCTTATCTCTTTCTTTTTACTCTCATCTGTACCACATCCACGCACATTAAAAGACCCAAACCTTAGGGTACTGGTTAGAAATCTCCTAGACCATCTTATGCCTTTCATTTTTTTTTAGGAATGTCCCCTGTGTGGCTACAGGGAGAAGGATGCATAGTCTTAATCCTCGTCCCATTTTTGTCGCCTCTTACGATTCAAGTGGGAAGACTTGGTGGCAGGATTCTTTCCCACCTTACCACAGAAAAAAAAAAAAAAAATAGATACAAGATCACAAAATGTCATCGTGCTAGTGTTGTAAACACCCATCTTTTCCTATTTCTGTTGCCGGTTGCTTTGATTCATCCGTATACGTCCTTATTCTATAAGTTTTTAAGTTTAATTTAACCAACGAATTAAACGAGATAATTGCGTCCTTGGGGTAGAATTTGACATGATATTAATTTTCCATAATAACAGACGAATTCATTTACATGATGCTTTGTACCCCCTTATTGGTCCGCCGATGTTGTGGCACATTTTATGTAATTTATTCAAAAAGTTGACAGACCTTTTCATTAAGCAGGAAAGTGGTCGTCAAAATGACAGGAAAGTGTATAGAATTCACATGATTGCATTAAATACATGAACCTCTTAAGTATACATTACCAAATGACCCATATTTTCGTGTTTGATATGAATTCATCCATAATTACCTCTATGGAACATCTGTGTCTCAGAATGCGAGCTGGCGTGATTTATCTAGGGATTTGTTTGTTAGTAATGTTAACTTATCTAGGGTTACGTCTGCTATCGAATGTATGCATCCGAGATGACTTGGAAAATGAGTGAACACATGTCCGCAAGAATAGTTTGGACAAATGTATGTGAACTCGTCATCCCATTACCACGTAGTGGTTAAAAAAAAATATAATAATAATAATAATAATAATAATAATAATAATAATAATAATAATAGTTGCGGTAACCCTGGTTTTTTTTTTTTTATTTATTTATTTATTATTTATTTTTTTTTTTTAAGACTGATGGTGAGTCGACTCCTCGTCTGGCCATGGCTGCCGACAAACAACGCGTCATAGCCCACAGTGGGTCCCGGGAATCGAACTTACGACCACCTACTCACGAGTTCGATACAGTCTCCTTTGGGCTACCACACGGCCCTGTGTGTTAACACGGGTCAGAAATACGTCAAACATGTGGGCAACAGGTGACGTAGGTCAGAAATGTGTCTCACTTGTTGACAAAAGAGGTGACAGGGGATAGAAATGTGTCACACTTGTTGGAAACAGGGGTAACATAGGTCAGAAATACGTCTAACATGTTGACAACAGAGATGACAAGGGCCAGAAATACGTCACACTTGTTGGAAACATTGATACGGGTCAGAAACATGTCACACTTTTGTAAACATGGGTCAGAGATGACATGGATCAGAAATGCGTCACACTTGTTGGAGACAGATGATATGGGTTAGAAACCTGTCACACTTGTTGGAAACAGAGATGACACGAGTCACAAATGTGTCTAACATGTTGACAACAGAGGCAACATTGATCAGAATTACGGTAATTCTATTTTGAAAAATTAGTTCCATGTATCCAAATTGTCAAAATCTTGTTGCCACGTTTTGTAGCTTTCTTATTCCTTCATTCTTCTCGTGATCTCAGCATTACTTACAAACATGTTACCGTAGGTTGTCTTACCTTTCATCATGTCATTTGTAAATATCAAGATAATTACGGGTGCCAGGACCGACCTCTGAGTTTACATTCTTCTTATTATCTTCACATCATTTACGAGTACATTACTTTAGGCTGTTTTACCTTCCATTATGTCATTTTCATATATCATGAGGATTACAGGTGTCAGCACCGATCCCTGAGGAACTCCGCTGTTCACCTTTCTCTGTTCTTTATCCGTTTAAGGAGCTTACTTTTAATACATACATACATATACCAAAGGCTTTTTCCCCCTACACGGGGGTAGCCAAAAAAAGAAAAAGACATAGAAACCACTCCCACCCATTCCATTTCCTATATATTCCACTCCCCTCCACCCTCCTTCCTCCCTCTTATCTTGGCATATTTCGCCTTATTTTCAATACCTCCAAAATAACCCAATTTCCACAAAATCTGTTATGAGGGTCTCTATATTTTTTCCAAACAGACAGACAGACACAGACGGACATAGAGACATATAGAAAGAAAAAGTTAGAGAGAGAATGAATTAGTTACGGTTTACATGCAACACACTACGGATCCATCCCCACGTCGACAGTTATTGAATTCAACCCTTTTGTTGTTGTTATTGTTGTTGCTGTTGTTCTCGTATCCGAGCCACTTAGCCCTGATTGATGACTAAACTTATATGACACGGAATACGCCCGCAATACGCGTATCAAATAATCTCGTAATAGGCGCCGTTCACTGCTCGTTCTTTTCTGATTGCTGCACATTCATCACTGAAAATCAGACTCCTCCATTATATCGAACTTAGGCGGCTTGAAGAAAAGGGTCCGAGGTTCGAGAAAGGGCTCAAATCATCACGTGGAGACATCTGTCTTCATACAACACATTACAGGGACAAATCTATAACCCACGGCTTTGGTTCCGTCCAGGGTAATAAATAATACCCCACCCTTCCACCGTCATCAAATAACCCCCCCCCCCACCCCACCCCCCACGACCCTCCTTCCTTCCTCCCTTTCCCCCAAACACTCGTCTTCGGCTTTACCTCTTTTTGGGATATTAGATTCCAATTTTGGTAACGTGAAATGAAACTACTGTATTAGGATCTTCTTCCTAAGCTACTAAACACCTGAGTGTGTGAAACAGATGAATGAAGGATAATGCAAGAGACCATAAGACATACACAAGGGAATTCCACATCCCTATTCATAAAGTTATCTAATTTTCTCTTAAAGTAAACAATAGTTTCATCTATCACTACACTGTTACCAAGTCTGTTCCATTTGTTAATCACTCACTTGGTAAGCCAGTTCTTGCCTATTTCTTTCTCAAACCTAAATTTGTCCAATTTAAATCCATTACTGCGAGGGACAGGGACAGAGACAGACACAGACAGAGAGACAGAAACAGAGACAGAGAGAGAGAGAGAGAGAGAGAGAGAGAGAGAGAGAGAGAGAGAGAGAGAGAGAGAGAGAGAGAGAGAGAGAGAGAGAGAGAGAGAGAGAGAGAGAGAGAGAGAGAGAGAGAGAGTGAGAGTGAGAGTGAAAGAGAGAGAGAGAGAGTGAGTGAGTGTGAGAAAGAATGAAAGCGAGAGAGACAGAATGAGAGTGTGAAAAAGAGAGAGAGAGAGAGAGAGAGAGAGAGAGAGAGAGAGAGAGAGAGAGAGAGAGAGAGAGAGAGAGAGAGAGAGAGAGAGAGAGAGGGGGGAGAGAGGGGAGAGAGGAGAGAGAGAGAGAGAGAGAGAGAGAGAGAGAGAGAGAGAGAGAGAGAGAGAGAGAGAGAGAGAGAGAGAGAGAGAGAGAGAGAAACAGACTTCATATTGTTTCTCCTGATCGTCTGAATATTGTTAAGACATAATCAATTCATAACATTTTACTAACTAAAAACACCTCCCTAAGGATTAACCTTAACTTTCATTTTTCGCAAATAACCCTTTCTAACACCTTTGTACCTTTGTACAGCCCTTCAACAAAGTCTGGAATGAGATCGTCACTCCGACAAGAGCGACTTTTTGCCTTACATTGTTCGAGTTTGTCAAAAAATAAATTTCCGTAACACCCTGTAGGATAATTATTTTAATTTTGAAAATCACTCATAATGACTAGAAATTACACACCTTTGCTCCAACCACAACAGCATGACAAATGATCTATAAATTATTTAACAATCGCTTTAAGGGATAGGCTTCCCATTCTGCCATTAACAGCCATCATTGGGAAAGGAGAGGCTATGCGAATAAGCGGGTTGTTTGTATGTCGTTAATCAGCTGAGGTGTCCATTATCCGGTTATTGCAGTGCGGGACATATACCGTGTCCTTCTGGTTCCCTGAGCAAGGTTACTGCAAAGATAGAGTCTGTGGTGGTTTCTTAATGCAATACTTTTGATATGTCTGCATTATGTTATCCTACTTTTTAGCCCCGTCTCTCCTCTCTCCCCTTTATGTGTGTGTATATATATATATATTTATATATATAATATGTGTGTATTCACACACACACACACACACACACACACACACACACACACACACACACACACACACACACACACACACACACACACATTATATATAATATATATATACAGTATATATATATATATATATATATTGTAAATATATATACATATACATATATGTATATATATATATATATATATATATATATATATATATATATAATTTCAGTTTTAAGCGACTTGGAGTGGTTTAGTCTCAAAAATGGTCCAAAACAATATGGTTATTTTTTTCTTTAAGAATTTGACATTTTCTGTAGATTAATCATCAAAGCCCACACGATTTATCTTGGGTCCACGTGAAGTACTTCCATTCTGTATATTCATGGTAGGGGCTTTCTCCTTTCCAGATGCCTTACATACCATTTACAGAACGGAACCCCAAAGAAACATTTTTCAGATATACACTCTACCCTTTCATATAGGGAGATCTTAGTCGACAACACTCGGATCCTCGGATCTACCAATGACAGCCACAGGTTGGAGATTCTACATACATACATATACCAAGGCTTTTTCCCCCTTACAAGGGGGGTAGCCGAAAAGAAAAAGGCATAAAATCATTCCCACCCATTCCATCCCTGAATACACTCCACACCCCTCCACCCTCCCTCTTATCTTAGCACCTCCTGATTCTAGAAGCCCTTTATATTAAGGAGAAAGCCCCAACCGTGAATATACAAAATGGAATTACTTCACCGG
>NC_134807.1:25343920-25346420 GCF_046742065.1 Oratosquilla oratoria
ATGTGGAAGAAGACTACTGCGAGCGCAGCAAGCAGCGCCGCAGGCCAAGCACCCGTGGCGGGGCCACGGCCGGCGTCAGCCGGGTGCTTGTTTCTTATTAAAGGAAATTAAAACCTTTTCGTATGCGTACATTTGGTGTACATCTCTTCTACAATGAATAATTATTATAAGTCTGTCTTTATTAAGAGAGTCGTCACCAATTCATATGAAACAATATGAAAGAATAGACGATGATATAAGAAACATATGTCGGCCTTAAATACACGCCTTCCGATTCAACAAAAGTAAACATAATTTTTGGACTGATTGTGTATGTGTGACCCATGGTTAAGAACACATCCAACTTGTCTGCTAAGGGTAACCTATCGTAAAAAAGACAATTTTACTTATTTTGTTATTAGTAATGGATTTTTTTCCAGCCCACCGTCGGCCAATCTGTGGCCTACTTACCCATGGATACCATTATTGTTCAGTCTTAGCAAATAGTTGCAGAAACGATCTCTTTCCTCATCGTTTTCCAATTACCTCGATGGAGCAAATTCGATTTGAGTTTATTTGTTTCCCCAAGTGGTATTTGGTTCCTGGAGAGTCTGCGTGGATCAAGGTGAGGAGTTTGCACAAGGTGGAGTGCGGGACTCGAACCATTTCATATTGGCTGTCGCCGGGTTACTTTATTCAGTTACGTGTTATTCATTTGGTAGCAAAGCTTACAGTTGTTTTTTATTTTAAAAGTAAAAACCACCAAGTTGAAATTTTTATGACTGCAAAAAAATTAGAAATCCATATTTAGTCTAATGATTATATGATGATAACTAATATATAACAAAGAATAATGATACTAGATATATGATATATGCAATATAAATGAATATATAGATTATGATATATGATGATAAATGATAACAATATATAATTGATGATATATTAACTTAATAACTGGCCGGTTGGCATTGACCATTTTTTTAAGAATAGATGCAACATGAGTCAGTCATCAATTATGTATCTTGTTTTCATAATCATAAGAACAGTTTTGAATTACACAAACTATTTCTAGCAAACCCATTTTCATTAATTTTGTTTGTTTTGTTCTTTGCCCACGACAACAGCTTGATTCGTTTGGTGGGTGTTAGGATAAATTTTCAATAATTTGGTTACGTTTTTTTACATCTTAGCAAAGCCTTTAGAGTCTGCATATGCTGGAAATATTAATCTCATCAGGAAAAAAAAAAAAAAACTCTTCCAATGGAGAAAGAATTGTGCAAACGTAGTGAACTACCCAAAAGAATTGCGACTTATAATGAATTAACATTTTCTTATGAGCAACGCTTAAAAAAAAAAAAAAAAAAGGCACCAAAGATAAGGTCGAGATACTTTTTTTCTGTCATCGGTGTGACCCCTTCACAACGAATAAAGTTGTCTGGGATAGACCAAAATAAATAAATAAATACATAAGTAAATGAATAAATAAATAAACAAATAAATAAATAAACAAATAGATAAATTAAAATAAGATAAATAAATAAGTAAATATATAAATAAATAATTAAATAGATAAAAATAAATAAATAAATAAATCGATAAATAGATAAATAAATAAATAAATGAATAGATAAATAGATAAATAGATAATAGATAAATAGATAAATAAATAGATAAATAAATAAATAAATAAACAAACAAATAAATGGATGGATGAATAAATAAATATATAGATAAATAGATAAATAAATAAATAGATAAATGAATAAATAAATGAATAAATAAATAAATAGATAAATCAATCAATCAATCAATCAATAAAGGCATTATATTGGAGGAGAGGAATTCTGTCAATGACATCCGCACACCTGAACCCCATTGGACCATGAGGCACACCATGTGACAACGCCTGGATTCAACAAGTACTAATGCCTGTATCCTCTGTGTACACAAATAACACGAAGTGAAACATACATACATTACAGACACACACGACATACATGCCTTACATACATGCATGACATACATGCATGGCATACATATATATATGTCACATACATATATACATACATGCATTACATAAATGCGTTACATACATGCATTACACATGCATTACATACATGCATTACATACATGCATTGCATCTATGCATTACGTGCATGCATTAAATACAAACATTTAATACGTGCATTACATACATGCATTTCGTACTGTAAATACATACATGACATACATGCGTTATACTATCATTACATAAAAGCATTTCATACATGCATTTCACACATGCTTACATACATACGTTAAATATATGTATTACATACATACATTACATACACCCATTACATAATATCCATTACATACATCCATTACATACATGTACTACATACATGCATTCAAGTATATACATGTATTACATACGTCTATTACATGGATACATTACATACATCTATTGCATGCATACATTACATACCTATATTACATAAATATATTACACCCATCACACTCATTGCATCTATTACAC
>NC_134807.1:25353920-25366420 GCF_046742065.1 Oratosquilla oratoria
AGAATAATTGGGTCATTCTGTGTCATGGAAATGTGCTATTTGGCACCTTAACCTGCGAGAGATGCCAAATGCTATTTTTGATCCATTTTTGAAGACCAAAACATCAGGAACATAATTAAGGAATAATCAGTTTTAACTGGACATCAAAATCTGACCTTATGCCATTACAACGAGTTTTCCAGACTTCGCTGACTCCTGCGTCAGATGATTTTATCACAAAGGCTGAGGTCAAATGACCTGGAGGGATCCGAGTTCGATCCCAGACTACGGACTCCAAATTGATTTGGAGTTCTCAAGAGAACAACTTCACCTTTTTCGTGGGTTGTGTCCATCGTGCAGTTCCATTTGTTTGTAGATAACCACGATCGCACAACACCGATTAAGAAACCAAATATATCTCTGTTAACGGGTTTACCGAGCTTAGGAACTCTGTAACTTGGCCCGGTGACTCCCAAGTGAAAAGGTTTAGAGTGAAGAGGTTTAAAATGTAAAATTCTCTCGAAAGAGTTTATCATACGAAATATTTGAACTCAAAACAGGACTTCATAAACCTGCTCGGCTCGTTAATACATTAAGTTATGGTCAAATCCATTTGAAAGATGTAAGTGTGCACACATGTATTAGCATACTCAGGGATATAAGTAAATAAATAAATAGATAAATTAATGAATAAATGAGTAAATTAATAAATGAAAAAACAAACAAGTGAATAAATATATAGAATTAATAAAATACTTTTTTAGACACTTCTGCTCCAGGTCAAATAGATAAATCAAAATAGCAAATAATCAAGATAATTTTAATACGAATAAATCAAATAAATAGATAAACGAATAAACAAATAAATCAATAAACAAACACACAAAGGGACCAATTTCACCGCCCTCGTTTACATCTTTCTTTCCTTAGCTTTAATTCCTGGAGCCAAATCACACATTCCCTTCCAAACTTCATTACTCATGTTTACTCATTCCTCTATTCAATCGTTCTTTCTTTTCTCCTCTCGTTTGTCGAGCTATTGTAACTTAGTGACTGGCCACTTCATGGATCAATTGGTCTTTTGTTGGACTTGGGCTTTCATTCCAGTGAATAATTATCTTTTACTTTTTTTTTTTCTCTTTCTGTTTCCTCATTTATTGTCTCCTTCATTTCCTCTTATAGTTTCTCTCACTTTCCATCTCAGATCTTTTGTCTCTGTCTTGTTCTCACACTCTCTTATTTACCAGTTTCTCTGTTTATCTGTGTGTGTGTGTGTGTGTGTGTGTGTGTGTGTGTGTGTGTGTGTGTGTGTGTGTGTGTGTGTGTGTGTGTGTGTGTGTGTGTGTGTGTGTGTGTGTGTGTGTGTGTGTGTGTGTGTGTGTGTGTGTGTGTGTGTGTGTGTGTGTGTGCGTGTGTATGTGTGTCTATCTGCTTGTTTGTGCCTGCCTGTCTGTCGGTTTGTCCTTTCTGATTGGTTAATTGATTGATTGAGTGTGTGTGTGTGTGTGTGTGTGTGTGTGTGTGTGTGTGTGTGTGTGTGTGTGTGTGTGTGTGTGTGTGTGTGTGTGTTTCCGTCTGTCAGTATCTGAGACTGTCTGTGCTTGTTTGTATCTTTTTATATGTGTGTCTGTGTGTCTTTCTTTATATTTGTGTATCTGTATGTTGGTCACTGCTTTCTTTATGTTTGTCTGCTCTTCTGTCTGTCTTTGTCTGTATCTGTATATATCCATCTATGTGTCGATTGGTCAAGTGGCGAGTCGGTCAGCCTGTCTGTTAGTCTATTTTTCATTAAAAAAGATTCCTCATGTTCTACAAAGTATAATCTTGTGTTCCTCTTGATTAGTCTGTGGTTATGATGATTATCATCTATCATCGTTAAAGTCTACTCTTACCCCTTATCTCTACTTTTAACTGTATTCCACTCTTATTTCTACTCCACTTTATTCCACTCTTTACTCTATTCCACTCTTATCTCTACTCTACTCTATTCAACTCTTATCTCTACTCTACTCTATTCCACTCTTATCTCTACTCTATTCCACTCTTACCTCTACTTTATTCCACTCTTATCTCTACTCTATTCCACTCTTATCTATTCTCTACTTAACTCTTATCTATGCTCTACTCTATTCCACTCTTATCTCTACTTTTAACGCTACTCTATTCCACTCTTATCTCTACTTTATTCCAACCTTATCTCTACTCTACTCTATTCTACTCTCATCTCTACTCTATTCCACTCTTATCTCTACTCTACTATATTCCACTCTTATCTCTACCCTGCTCTATTCCACTCATCTCTACTGTACTCTATTCCACTCTTATCTCTACTCTATTCCACTCTTATCTCTACTCTATTCCACTCTTATCTCTACTCTATTCCACTCTTATCTCTATTCCACTCTTATCTCTATTCCACTCTTACCTCTATTCTATTCTACTCTTGTCTCTACTCTATTCCAATTTGATCTTTACTTAATTCTACTTTTATCTCTATTCTTATCTTCACACTACTCTTATCTCTTTCTCTACTCTAATCATATATCTTTCTCTACTCTAATCTTACCTCTTTCTCTACTCTTATCTCTACTCTACTCTTTACTCTACTCTAATCTCTACTCGTATCTCTACTCTTATCTATACTCTTGTCTCTACTCTTATCTCTACTCGTAGCCCCTATACTCAAACAAGGATTATCTACTTTTCTCCTTCAGCTCTAAAATACTTTCTCTTCGTATTATACTTGCCCTCTTCTTTCCACCTTGTTTCTGTCTACCTGTTTGTCTTTCTGTCTGCCTGTCTTTCTTCCTGTCTTTATCTGTCTTTCTGTCTGTCTGTCTTTCTTTCTGTCTTTCTGTTTGTCTGTATTTTTATCTTTCTGTCTGTCTGTCTGTCTGTATTTTTGTCTTTGTCTTTCTGCCTGTCTGTTTTTGTCTGTCTATCTTTGTCTGTCTTTGTCTGTCTATCTGTCTGTCTGTCTGTCTGTCTCTCTCTCTCTCTCTCTCTCTCTCTCTCTCTCTCTCTCTCTCTCTCTCTCTCTCTCTCTCTCCTCTTGCTCCTCCTTCTCCTTCTCCATTCCTCCTCCTCCTCCCCTCCTTCCCCTCCTTCTCCTCCTTATTCTTCTTCTCCTCCTTCTCCTTCTCCTTTCTCTTCCTCCTCCTCCTCCTCCTTCCTCTCCTTCACTTCCTCTTTTTCCTCCTCCTTCTCCTCCTCCCTTTCCTCCCTTTTCTTCCTTTACTCCTTCCCTCCCACATGTTCCTCCCCATTCTCCCATTATTCTCCCCATCTCTCCAGGACCTTCGTACTTAATTTTTCATCTTCAAATTAAACATTGCTTAACTAATCATTTAACCTTCTTGGTTCGAGTTAATTAATTTTGTAAACATTTCATTACCGTAACAGCGAATTGCATAACCTTTAGTAGTCTGTACCATTCAAATCCTTCGAACGCAAACGCCAATCAACCACAAGGGTCATATTAGCAAATTCACACCCGAAAAACGTAAGGAAAAATGACCCTTTTGTTCCTTTTACATAAGGGTTAGTTTGGATCAACAGAGGGGGAGGGATAATGACCCTTATGACCTCGATTCGTAAGGGTGATTCGGTGGGGTGGCTCTCCGAGAGGTGTTGGTCGATGGATGATAGTTGCGTTCGAAACTCACGAACAATTAATGATTTTTCCTTTTTTAGTCTTCCCGATTCATCAGCGGGTCAGACCCAGGTTCGATAATCGGTCGAACAGCTGGCATTAGGTTGTGATCGGTTGTTAAGGCTGTGTCTCGGTTATGAATGTTATGATTTGGTTGTGGTGGTTGTATATCTGTCGAATACATTCCTGTAGGTTATTGGTAACTCTCAGTAGGTTGTTAGGGTTGTGTCTTGGTTATGAAGGTTGTAACTGGGTTGTGGTGGTTGTATATCTGTCAAATATATTCCTGGAGGTTATTGGTAGCTTGTAATAGGTTGTGATTGGTTATAATGGTTGTACATAGATTAGGAAGGTTGTATTTTAGTTGTGATAGGTTGTAATGGTTATACATTGATTTTGAAGGTTATGTTTTGGTTATGATTGTTAGGGTTGTCTCGGTTATGAAGGTTGTGTTGTGATTGTGGTGGTTGTATATCCGTTGAATATATTTCCAGAGGTTACTGGCAGCTCGTTGTAGGTTATGATTGGTTATAATGATTGTGTTTTGGTTATGAAGTATATGTTATGATTGCATCGCTTGAATATATTTTCACGAATTCTTGGTAGAGCTTATTTAAGGTTATAGGCTGAACGGGAAGGTTATAGATTTTTTTTCAAAGAGATCCCTAAGGTTTGTGAGGTTATGAAACAGACTCTGATGCTGTAATGATTATAATTTATCTTATATTATTTGTTTTTGTTTTGTTATCTTTTGTCTGTCTGATTTTCATTTATTATTAGTTATATGTCAATTTATTGTTATTTACTATTTACCTGTTTGTTTATTATTTAACTATACCTATGCATTTATTCATGTATTTTATTTGTTATTTACATTATTATAGTTTTTATTTATTATTTGATTATTGATATGATTTTTTTTTCGCATCCGACCTAGATATGGATCAAAAGGTCTCCTGTTGGCATGCTCCGCCTTTGTAATCCTTTGTGTTGGGAAGGATTCAGATACTTTTGTGTCTCAGCTGTTGTCGTTAGACTTAGTCCTCCTGTTGTGATCGAAGAAGTGCTGTTGTAGTTTGTTTGTCAGCTGTTCAGTGTGTATTAGTATTGTAATAAATATTTCTTGCGTTTTATTTTATAATGATATTTTTCATCCTTATATGGTTTGGTTTTACTGTATTTCAGAGTCAGTACATACACGATGGCCACTTTGTTATGTAACTAATTAGTACATGGTTTTTGTCCATTAGTTTAGCTTAGGGCTTGGTTATAATGACCCAGATATTATTAGAGCTGGTAACTGAATACACTACGTCTGGGCGGACCAGCCCGATAAAAAATAAACAGATAAGTAAATGAATGATTAAAATGGATGAAAAAAAAGGTGAAATAGATAGAAAAATAAACAAATAGATAAATAGAAATTAGATAGATAAATAATTAAATAAATAAATAGATAAATAAGTAAATAAACAAATAAATAAATAAACTAATAAACAAAAATGGATAGAAAATAGACAAAACAAATGAGTAAATAGATACACAAATTGAAATGAAAATAGAAAAAACCCTCAGTGGTATGGGAGCCTTAAATTGAATAATCCTTTAGTTGCACTGAAATAAGAATAGTAAAATTTCTCACCTGCTCGTGGATATCAATCGACCCCTTGACCTCACCTCTTCACCACTAAGAGAACATTAGATAAATGTTTAGAGCTCAGTGGAGTTAGATTTTTGTTTTCTGAAATTATGTGAAGAGATAACAGACAAACAGACAAAAAGACAGACAGACACAGACAAACAGCCAGCCAGACAGACACAAACAGCCAGCCAGCTAGACAGGCAGGCAGACAGACAGACAGACAGACAGACAGACAGACAGACAGACAGACAGACAGACAGACAGACAGACAGACAGACAGACAGACAGACAGACAGACAGACAGACAGACAGACAGACAGACACAGACAGACAGACAGACAGACAGACAGACAGACAGACAGACAGGCAGACATACAGACATACAGACATACAGACATACAGACAGAGACAGAGACGAACAAACGGACAGACAGACAAACGGAGAGAAACAGACAGAGGGCAGACAGACAAACGGACAGACAAACAGGCAGACAAACGAACAGACAGACAGATGGGCGGATATATACTTTAGATGAATACATAAACTGATATGGAATCAAATAGATAAATAAAAAAACAAATAATGGAATGAATAATTATACAAGTAAATAGAAACAAACAAACGAATGAACACGACAATAGATGATAAATAGAATAGATAATAGATAAACAAATAAACAAATGAATAAAGAAACAAGTGAATGAATAGACAAATAGATTAATAAATAAAAATAATTAACTGAGTGAATAAATAAATATATTTTGTACACATGAATACATGTATCAATAAACGTACTTCAGTAAATGAATAAATAAATGAAATATATTACTGCCTTCATTTAAAACACATTATAATATTGTATTGAATTGCATGAACCCGTACTCCTCTTCTTCCTCCTCTTCCTCTTCCTCCCCCTCCTCCTCCTCCTCCTCCTCCTCCTCCTCCTCCTCCTCCTTCTCCTCCCCTCCTCCTCCTCCATTCCCTCGTATGTCTTCTTTCTATTCCCTTCTTCCATTCCCGTTCCTCTCTTCCTCTTCTTCATTACTCTCATTTCTCTCTTTCTTGATCTTCTCTTCTTCCATCCCATCCTCCTTCTAACACTGCTACTTCTCCTTGTCCTAACTCCAACTCCTCTTCCTCCTCCTCCTCCTCCTCCTCTTCCTCCTCCTCCTCCTCCTCTTCCTCCACCTCGCTCTTCTTTTCTTCATGTGGTTCCTCACTTCCTGTGACGTTTCCTGCTCCTCCTCCTCTTCCTCCTCCTCCGCTTCGTATTGTTCGCCCTCTGTAATAACTGTCCACCTCCACCTCCCTCCCACCTCCACCTCATCTCCCTTTCCACCTTCACTTCCACCTCTCTTTCCATCTTCGCCTCCACCTCTCCCTTCCACCTCCACCTCCTCCTTTCACCTCCACCAACACTCAACCTCCCCTTTCACCCCACCCCCTTTCACCTTCAACCCTCCACTTCCACCTCAACCTCTGTTTCCATACACGCCTCTACGTCCTTCTCAGCCTTCATTCCACCTCCATTTCCATCTGTACCTATACCTCTTCCTCTTCCTCCTCCTCCTCCTCCTCCTCCTCCTCCTCCTGCTCGTCTTCCTCTTCCTTCTCCTCCTCTTTCTTATGCTCGTCCTCCTCCTCCTCGTCCTCCTCCTCTTCCTCGTCCTCCTCCTCCGCCTCTTTTTCGTCCTCGTCCTTCTCCTCCTCCTCCTCCTCCTCCTCCTCGTCCTTTTCCTCCCTCTGCTCCTGCTCCTCCTCCTACTTCTCCTCTTTCTCGTCCTCGTTCTCCTCCTCCTCCTCAGCCTCGTCCTCCTCCTCTTCCTCCTCTTCCTCCTCTTTCTCGTCCTCGCCCTCCTCCTCCTCCTCCTCCTCCTTATCCTATTCATTATCTTACTCTCAACTAACACGCCTTGCTCTCTGTCTTCGGCCAGAGTTATGAGAGCTACTAATGCAGGAACTAAGTGTACACCGATTGTCTAAGTCATTTTCTAATTACATGTTTGTGATGATTTCATGATTAGAGAAGTCTTTGGTGAAACCCCTGTGGACCAGAGTAACACATTATTATTTCATAATTGGAAACTAATTAAGAAAAATGAAAATACAATAGAATAAAATGATAAAGAATCAATAGATAGGTCTACTATCAATTCTTTTTAATATCTTACAGTCTTTCGTTTACCAGTTCTGTTAATAAGAATTAATAAAAAGATATATGAATAGATAAATATAATAAATAGATGAATAAATAAATAGATAAATGTATAGACAAAGAGATAGATAAGTAAAAAATAAAAAATAGATAAATATATAGATAAATTGATTGATTAAACAAAAAACCTAAAAAATAGATAAAAAATAGAAATAAAAATAGGAATACAGAATAAAATCAGAATCAATTAAAAACGAAAATCATAGACAGATACGAGTAAATTGTTAAAGAAAATAATGAAAATGAAATTATTTATAAAACATAAAATGAAAATAGAATTATGAATAAATAGACAATTGAAAAAAAGTAAACAAATAATAATCAAACATATAAATAAGGGAATTGATAAAGAAACAGAGAAATGAGCAAAAAAGAAAATATATAATTAAATAAATAAATAAATATACAGATAAAAAACAAATAGAAATATAGAGAAATAGATAAAGAAATTAATAAAGAAGCAGAAATCGGCAAAAAAGAAAATATAGTATATATATATATATATATATATATATATATATATATATATATAAACAAATAAAGATAAACAGATAAATAGATAAAGATAAAAAATAACTAAATAGATAAACAAATTAAATGAATAGATAAAGATATGGATAACTGAAAAGATAAATAAATTACTTGGAAGCAGTAGCATGTTAGTATGAAGTTAAAGCGAGGCTCTCTCTCGTTTAAATGATTTCCATCAAAAGTCCAGCAATGACGTCACGTGAAGCACTTTTTCCTGTAACTCGCAATGGCGTCTTTAGTATCTTATCGTCAATCACCAGCGCTTCTTTCCTCGAGATCACCATCGCGATGAAGTCATAACAATGGGTAAAAGCAATATAGAAATATATTCAAAACTTTGGGGGGAAGATTTGTGAATTCTTTCGAAAAAATTATGGAGGACGAAACGTCGAAAACGTTATGTGCCACATTTGGCACATCCTTCAGATGGAAGAAGTTTGGATGGGAAATTAGAAAATGCGAAGGAGATAATCAACTGTAAAATTTTTGTTTTCGGTTCTACCTGTACTCTATGTACACACGCGCGCGCATACACACACAAACGCACGCACGTGTGTCTGTGTGTATCATGATGACCCTTTTGATTTTTTCCGATATTGAACACGTGACTATATTTTCTGTACATTGTCTCAGAAAAACAGGAATATATATTTCTATTTTGTGGATAAAACCGCAAGAATATGGGGTACAAGACTTAGGGACCCCATCCACGGTACGATCTAGTCTTGAGGTCCACGAACAGATGTGGTTGAATCCGATCAGATTGGATCGTGTATGTGCCGTATGTGCCAATTTGGTCACATCCGACTTAATCTGTCCGGCGGTCTCAAGACCAGATCTTAACGTGGATGGGGTTCCTTTGGCAGTTCCGGTCATATATCTGACAGACCTTATCGCATAGTGTGTGAATGGACTTCAATATAACACATACGTAATGCAGGTAACACATAAAGATAGATACGTAGATGACGCTTAATTTTATAGTAAATTACAGTTCAGACGAGCAATGTTTCGGCATCAAGTTCCGCTTTCTCGGCATTTTTTCCCGCTTTGCTTGTGGAAACAGCAGTGCACACGAGCAAAGCTGGAAAAAGCTGCCGAAAAACGGGAACTTGGTGCCGAACCAAGCTTAAGTATATAAATGTTCAACTGAACGTAACTGGGTCAGTTTCATTTGACCGTGGTTGTAATTAGTCACGTGACCAGACGATCACGTGACTGAGGTCTCAAGTGATTTACTCAGGCTTGCACAAGAACGTCTTCAACAGCACCAAGAGCTATTCCCATAATATCTCAAATATTACCTTTACCAATATTACCCGTCGTTATTACCTGTCGTTATTACCTTCATTACCCGGGCCCACACGGTAATAGCTGCTTAGTTACTTTCTAATACGCAAGACTGACATTATCTCGTAATTGGAAGTAATGAAGGAAAGACTACAGCTATTGTAGTTTTGCGCGCGCACGAACGCACGCATACACATGTTATTACTTGTAACTAGGCACACGTACATATTCACATGTATGTATAAAAGAATATGCATGCACACACACACACACACACACACACACACACACACACACACACACACACACACACACACACACACACACACACACACACACACACACACACACACACACACACAGTTCCCGGCTGTCACTACGGCGGTCCGGTTTTGAATCCCGTCCAGGGATGAAATAATTTCAGTATCGCTGCGCTGCGAGTCGTTACTTCAACTCTAGTGGGCGGGGAGTTGGGGCCTGTGTGCGTGTAAGGTCACAGCATTACCCATAGATCGGTCATTTATGAGCTCTGAGATCGCATTCGGGAGGGAAATAGCTGTCGATCACGAGTCAACACGTGATCCAAGACCATGGTGAATCTCACTCACACACACACACACACACACACACACACACACACACACACACACACACACACACACACACACACACACACACACACACACACACACACACACACTGCGTCTCGTAGCGCAGTGGTGGCGATCGCGGCCGCAACTACGGCGGTCCGGGTTTGAATCCCGCCCAGGGCCGAAATAATTTCAGTATCGCTGCGCTGTGAGTCATTACTCCAACTCTCGTGTGTGTAAGATCACAGCATTACACATAGATCGGTCATATATGAATTCTGAGCTCTCTCCCGGGAGGGAAATAGTTGTGGATCACGAGTCCAACACGTGATCCAAGACTATGGTGAATCACATACACATACACATGCGCGCACACACACACACACACACACACACACACACACACATACACACACACACACACACACACACACACACACACACACACAAACACACACACACACACACACAAACACACACACACACACACACACACACACACACACACACACACACACACACACACACACACACACACACACACACATCAGCACATAGAGTGGCAATAACACATTCTTAATCACCTGTAGAACAACTCCTCTTAACTACAACTACATCACTATGAGGCAGGAACCCCGCCTATTACACATACCAATGCCAAGTGGTAACATACTTCATCATACCGGGCAACCCACACGGCTGCATACCAACAACTCTCCACTTTTGCTCGATGCTTTTCCAGATGAATAGAACCAACAGGCAAGAGTAGAGGATTAGTCATGGCGATTTTAAGTAAACAACTCAGTTTAGACCAACGTTTCCCAACCTTTTCCGACCTTAGTACCCCCTGTTGTCATGTCTAAGCAATCCAACACCTCTATTTTGTTATTAGAAGGATAAAAGAAAGTGAAGTGTACAGCTTGATGATTTATTTTTTTGATTCCTTAGAACTGAAACAAATTGACAATATTGTTTGTAGAAGAAATAAGAACACCTCAGAAAAATAAAATAGCATGGAAAAAGTCAAATATACACACTGGGTAATCAGTGATACATATATCAATATGATTTTTGTGTGCATCACTTCCCAGCACCCCCTATAATTGATTTCAGCACCCCACAGGTCGGGAAACGCTGGTTTAGAGAGTTCGACTTAGTGCTAGCCATTACAGAGTATGTGAAATATTATTGTAATCTTAAAAAATTATTATTATTTTTTTTTTGTCGTGTCTCCATTTCTGAACTGGCCCATAAGTGTCATATTTGTCCATTTCAACTTCAGACTTAGTGCTAGCCATTACAAAGTATGTGAAACATTATTGTGATTTTCAAAATTTATTATTATTTTTTTTGTCGTGTCTCCATTTCTGAACTGACCCATAAGCGTCATATTTGTCCATTTCAACCAACACAGGCACGCCCAAGCCCACGCTTACATCTGCACATCTGTACACCTGCATCCATTCGCACACCCGCACAGATGAAGTTCGGCTGTGCAAACGTGTACTCATCCTCACTCACCCGTACACGGACACACATATATCCGCACATCGGCTCCATCAACCACCTGCTCCTTCGACATCCTACTCCGTCAATCACCTGCTCCTTCAACCACCTGCTCCGTCAACCACCTGCTCCGTCAACCACCTGCTCCGTCAACCACCTGCTCCGTCAACCACCTGCTCCGTCAACCACCTGCTCCTTCAACCACCTGCTCCTTCAACCACCTGCTCCTTCAACCACCTGCACCTTCAACCACCTGCTACATCAACCGTCTTCTCCTTCAACCGTCTTCTCCTTAAACCACCTGCTCCTCCAACCACCTGTTCCTTCAACCACCTGCTCCTTCAACCATCTGCTCATTCAATCACTTGATACATCAACCACCAGCTACATCAACCACCAGCTACATCAACCACCTGCTCCTTCAACCACCTGTTACATCAGCCACCTGCACCTCCACCAAGGTTTTAGTCATTTTACACCTGCTTCACACGGACAATTCTTATCGAATGCTGTGAAATTGAATAGTTAGAAAGATACTTTGTTTGCAGTATTCTAGTCTTCCTAAAGAACGAATGGAATAGACATAGTCACCAGGTAGTGAGCGCTGAATCTATTGGTTGTTTGAAGAGAAGGTTAGATAACTTTATCTATGGTGATGATAGGTGGTAATGGACATGGAATTGCCTAGTGTAGGATTTAGGTTCTATTGTAGTCCATTCTTACGTTCTTGGAGACTTAAGGATCTCTTAAGGAGTATTATTAGACCTTAGGTTAAGAACAATTTAAAAAATACCCAAGTTTCTTATTTCTGTTTAAGAAGTTGCTATAAGCCTAAGCGCAAACTGAGACGCAGGGGACATAGGCGACATAGGCTACGCAGCGCAGAGCAAAGGCAGACTTCCTTTTGCTGAATTGAAGTATAGTTTGAACTTCCCTCATTTGAATTGCTGAGGTAGTACACCTATTTTTTTCAAATGAGAGAAAAGTTCAAACTATCTTAATTCAGTAACAGGAAGTCTGTCTTTGCCCTGTGCTGCGTCACCTGCGTCATCTGTGTCGCCTGCGTCTCAATTTGCGCTTGGGCTAAGGTAAGG
>NC_134807.1:25378920-25393920 GCF_046742065.1 Oratosquilla oratoria
GAATATGCTGTTTCCGTATGGTCACCGAATCTCATTAAAGACATTGACAGCTTGGAAAGAGTACAACGGCGAGCCACAAAACTGATTCCAAATATCAAAAATAAATCATACGAAAATCGACTAAAACATATGAATCTGTTTTCCCTAAAAAAGCGTAGATTCAGAGGTGACTTGATACAGGTCTTTAAAATTCTAAAGGGAATTGACAACATCAAAAGTGACCAAATTTTCACATTGAATGAGAATCAGACAAGAAACAATGGTCTCAAACTGTCCGGAAATAGATTCAATTTGGAAGTAGGTAGAAACAACTTTGCTAACCGTGTAGTTAATGAATGGAATAAACTTCCTGCACAGGTAGTGCAATGTAGTTCAGTTCAAAGCTTTAAGAATCATTTAGATAAATACCTAAGTAAGATGCTGTAATGATTATAATTTATCTTATATTATTTGTTTTTGTTTTGTTATCATTTGTCTGTCTGATTTTTATTTATTATTAGTTATATGTCAATTTATTATTATTTACTATTTACCTGTTTGTTTATTATTTAACTATACCTATGCATTTATTTATGTATTTTATTTGTTATTTACATTATCATAGTTTTTATTTATTATGGATCAAAAGGTCTCCTGTCGGCATGCTCCGCCTTTGTGATCCTTTATGTGGGAATGAGGGAGGGAGGAAAGGGTGGGAGGTGGGAGGGGGTAGAGGGAATAGGGAATGAAGGAGGGAGAAGGTGGGAAGGGGAGGGGGAAGAGTAGAGAAGATGTGGGAATAAAAGGGGGAGGAAGTGGGATGTGGGAGGGGGTAGAGGGAATGTGGGAATGAGGGAGAGATGAGAAGGTGGGAGGGGAAATGGGAGAAAGGAAAGTGGTAGAGGGAATGTTAGATGTTAGAGTGATGGACTACCAATACCCGAGTACTGAGGTTGGGACGGGGGGAGGAGAAGTGCAGAGGTCGGAAATTGTTAAATTCTTTTTATAGAGAGAGAGGGGTGCAATGTACTTCCAAGTTTTGAGATTATTTTGGGGTAAGCTTGGAACTAATGTGCTTCTTTGTCTGCGACTGATTAAGTGGTCCATCCTGCGACTGCAGTTGTGTGTATATGTACATGTGATTTCCCATTGTCTTGGATCACGTGTAGGATTCGGGATCGACAGTTATTAACCTCCCGGACGAGAGCTCAGAGCTCGTATGACCGATCTATGGGTAATACTGTGACCTTACACTCACACACACACACACAACTCCCCGCCCACCAGAGTTGGAGTAACAACCAGCAGCGCAGTAGTACTACCATTATTTCAGCCCTGGGTGGAATTCGGACCCGGACCACCGTAGTGGCAGGCGGGAACACTAACCACTGAGCTACGAGGATGTGTGTGTGTGTGTGTGTGTGTGTGTGTGTGTGTGTGTGTGTGTGTGTGTGTGTGTGTGTGTGTGTGTGTGTGTGTGTGTGTGTGTGTGCGTTTGTGTGTATTTTACCCAGCTGTATTTACCTAATTGTATTATAACGGAAGGGAGCTATGCTCGTAGTGACCCGTTTTTGCATTTTTCAGCATCAAGTTTGTTCTTAAACTCTTGTATAGTTTTTGCAAACATTGTTGCCTCATCCAATCTATTCCGGACATCCAACACTCTGTGGGAAGCTATTCTTTTTCAGATCTCTTCTATAACTATTCTTTTTGAGTTTCTTTTCATGTCCTCTTGTTTTTCTCTTATCCGCTTTAATAAATCATCTGTCGAGGACTTCCATTCCTTTCATGATTCTGCGAATAGTCAGTAGATGTCCTCTTTCTCTCTCTCTCTTTTGTTGTTGTTGTTGTTGTTGTGTGTGTGTGTGTGTGTGTGTGTGTGTGTGTGTGTGTGTGTGTGTTTGTGTGTGTTTGTGTGTGTGTGTGTGTGTATGTGTGTGTGTGTGTGTGTGTGTGTGTGTGTGTGTGTGTGTGTGTGTGTGTGTGTGTGTGTGTGTGTGTGTGTGTGTGTGTGTGTGTGTGTGTGTGTGTGTGTGTGTGTGTGTGTGTGTGTGTGTGTGTGTGTGTGTGTGTGTGTGTGTGTGTGTGTGTGTGTGTGTGTGCGCGCGCGCGCGCGCGAGGGGGGGGGGGACCTCTATAACACGTATACTTACACCTAAAGACTAGGATCATTCCACCAACAAATACAGTTTCTGTCGATTTTCTCTACACAAATGATGGCAAATAAGCGAGAGCTATAAGTATGCCAGCCTTCTAAACTCCACAAAACATAATACTTTCGATAACTTGAAATGAATCCTCCAATATTTCATCTTACTGAATACGAGGCACACTTACGAGAAATGGTAACAGTTCTTTCCGAGTAGTTTGTTGCATTGATCAACAGAGAATTATACTGAATGTCGTTTGGTACGATATAAAGCTACCGGAGACTATATTTTGTTCTGATATCTATCATAATCTTCCGCAACTAATACAAAAAGAGCCAATACATCGGTCTACTAGCTAAGCCCAAATATGTGTGATATCTAGATCATTTAACAGACAATTTCATACATTTTTTTTTCTTCATAATTCTTTTCCGAGTTTCTATGATCCACACTTTTATACATGCTGTCCTCTGTGTGCTACTTAACACCTGTTGGAAGCGGTGTGGGGCACCACGAGTCTAAGCGAAATTGTTTAGAATTTACCTCGAATTGCGCCTCAACAGTACAAGGCGGTCAGTCGAACAGATTCCTGTCTAACATTTCTAAAATGGGGTATCACAGACTAACTTGTCTAGCGTTGACTAGAGTAAAGACATTAAGGTACAGTTCACAGCAACTCTGTGACGTCATCTTGAACATATTTATATATTAATTTTATTTGTTTATGTATATCTATTTTGTATATTTTGTCTATTATTATTTGTTTGATTCACATTTATTATTAGTTATATGTCTATTATTATTTACTATTTACCTGTTTTTTATTTAACTATACCTATGCATTTATTTCTTTTATTTATTATTATTTGTATTATATCTTTGTTTATTTTTTTTTCGCATCCGACCTAGTTATGGACCAAAAGGTCTCCTGTCGGCTTGCTCCGCCTTTGTAATCCTTTGTAATGTACATGCACATAATGAATTACTCATGCACATGAACACATAGACACGTGGTGCAGTGGTAGCATTCGCAACCGCTACTCCAGTGATCCAAATTTGATTCTCATCCAGGGCTAAAATAATTTCAGCATTGGTGCGCTGCGAGCCGGCACTCCATCTCTCATGGACAAGGAGCTAGGTGTGTGTGCGTAAGGTCACAGCATTACCCATAGATATATGAGCTCCTATCACCGGGAGAGTAATAGCTGTCGATCACGAGTCCAACACGTAATCACACAGAAACCACAGTCACATAACATAGACAACAGTCATATTCCGTAGAGATATGAGGATGATTGTGGGTTTTCCATTCAACGAAAATCGACGCAAAATTTATTACTTATTTTCCTTATTCCCTTTCATAGTTTAGTCTTCATGGGCAGAGATAAGCATGGAATAAGTAGATAAACGAATATTAGATAAATAGATAAGTAAACAAAGGATAAATAGACATAAATGAATAAATACAAGTAGATAAAATAGCAAATAGATAGATGAATGAATAAATAGATAAATAGATAAATAAACAAATAAAAGAAGGAAGAGAAGTTTTATTCTTATTTTCGTCATGACATTATCCTCACTACCCCTACAGGAAAGTTAACTCGAACCAATTTTCCTGTCAGGTATTGGAAGGAACATTTTCCTCAAAGTTGTTTACTATATCCAGGAAATAACTCCATCCCCGGAGCTACAAAAAATGCAAGAAACACAAGAACTGGAAGGTCCACAAGAACTGGAAGGTTCACATGAACTGGCAGGTCCACATGAACTGGAAGATCCACATAAACTGGAACATCCACAAGGGCTGGAAGGTCCACAAGGGCTGGAAGGTCCACAAGAACTGGAAGGTCCACAAGAAATGGAAGGTCCACATGAACTGGAAGGTTCACAAGAAATGGAAGGTCCACAAGAACTGGAAGGTCCACAAGAACTGGAAGGTCCACAAGAAATGGAAGGTCCACAAGAACTGGAAGGTCCACAAGAAATGGAAGGTCCACAAGAACTGGAAGGTCCACAAGAACTGGAAGGTCCTGTATCCTATAAAAGATATGGTTACCCAATGGGGTGTATTGGCAGAGCGTTCTATGGACGAGTTCCTCAAAACGGGGTCGATGTGTTCTTCAGTTTATTTTCAGGTACTAGAAGGGGAAAGATCTCCCCTGGTGGGTGAGATAAGAGGAGAGTCTCCCTAGTCTCTCCTTATATAGAAATTAGCCTATTTAAGCATGTTTGGTGTAGTTGTAGCACGGGAAATGTGTTTGTGATCAAATATACATTATACGGGTGTTAGTTGTACTGTATGGGGTTTATTTATATTACTGGTGGATGTGGCTAGACATGGCGTATATATTGCAGTTACGATAATGTTGTTGGGGTAGGCATAAGAAAGGGGTCAACGAACTGTCTGGTGACATTAGGTACTTCCTTGTTGGGTGATGGCGTGATGGCGCCATGTTGTGATACGTTGCATTCCTGTGTCAGATGCTCTCGTGATTGAGAAATGCGAGGTTAGCAAGATTGGAGGTCTTGGTAAAGACGAGTACTATTTTGCATGCATGTGGATCACATGTCATGGCGTGTGAGCTAATGATATGTTAGTAATGGATACAGTCCACAAGAACTGGAAGGTCCACAAGAACTGGAAGGGTCTGCATGAACTGGAAGAACCATGAGAGGTCTCAGCATCACGAATGTAGCAGGTACCACAACTAGAACTGTTGTAAGAACAGAAACAGTTGTTAGCGTCACAGCACCTGCGAGAACCCCAGCATCTGCAAGAACCACTGCAACTGCAAAAATAGCTTCCAGATTCCAGGCAGCTTCTTGAACCCAAGGAGCTTCCAGAACCACAGCAGCTGTAACACCCACAACAGCTTCCAGAACTACGACAGCTTGAAGAACTTCAGCAGCTGCAATACCTACAGTAGCATCAGGAGCAGGATCCTGCAGCTGTAGCAAGAAGAAAAAAGCTCCCAGAGGCTGAAGAGATAGATTTTCTTTGAGGTTTCCCCACTTTGCCCATCCAAGGACGTCATCCTTTGTCTTGGCTGCCGCCAAACGGTTTTATTCAGCTGGGAGACACTTTTTCTCCAATATCTGTTTTCCGTATGGGCTGGCAAAATCATCACTTGCCTTTGTATTGAATTTCTATAATTACTTTCATATGAATGTATATATATACATACATATATATATATATATATACTGTATATATACATATATATATGCATACATATACATATATATATACATATATATATATATATATATATATATATATATATATATATACGTATGTATGTATGTATATAAAAGAAAAATGCGCTGGAAGTATGGTAGGTTTTAGTGTACATAAGTTATATGTAAAAGACTGTCATTAGATGTAATACACATTCTGTTGTAACACTATTGGAAAATGTATTATTATTCTAGTAATTGGTGAACGCATATCAAGGGCCGTTGAGCTATTATTGGTCTCATAATATTATATATGTAGAGACTTCTTCTGAAGAAGCTATTGTAAGCGAAACCGGTCAGGAATAAACTCGATAATCAGATAAAGACCCGTGTTTCCCCCTCCACCTTTCCCATAATATATATACATATATATATATATATATATATATATATATATATATATATATATGTACTGTACAAATCTATATATATATATGTATACATATGTATATATATATATGTACTGTATACATATGTATATATATATACATATATATATGTATATATACATATATATATATATGTATATATATATACATATAAATATATATATATATATATACACATATGTATATATATGTACATATATATATATATATATATATATATATATACACATGTATATATATATATATATATATATATATATATATTGAAGTAATTCTTTGATATTTCTGAAGTAATTCTAATGATAGGTAAAATAAAACTGAAATCACGGAGAAGTAAGAGTTATCAATATTACATTCATTGACAATATCACTATTTTGAGCAAAAACTGCCCATAATCAAGCCATGATAAAGTCGTCCATATCTAAAGTAAAGAAACTCATAACTTTCGTTTTTTAACCAGAAATTAATTCATTTGCAATATTAGACGGCGAACAATTTAAACACTTCACTTCTGGGGCACCCTACAATCCTTCACTATCGTTTTGCATCGCAAATTTTCCTCCTAAATCTTAATTGCTTTCATCTAGACCATGAGAATGAGCTAGAATTCCAACCATTCTTGAAACCTGACTTGGGTTCTAATCAACGATGGCGCTTATGCCCCTCTGGCTCTCAACCTCGTTCCTCTTGCCCCATCTACTTTTTGCCCCCATGGCCGGGGTTGGAGCTGCACATTCTCCCAGTTACCCAGTAGACCTGGGTAATCTTTTTTCGGTTACCCAGTAGCCTGTTACCCGTAGAACTTGATTAGTAATTCGTCCTTGTTTCAGTTTATATGTGGCTACCGTGTATCAACGAATCAGTAGGTACTGAAAATATTTATGAGGTTAAAACCTTTATAATTGACGTCTGTCGTTTCTGAACCTATTCAGTGGCTTTGGATATTCTTATCATTTGGATATTTTATTCTGGATAATACCTGACGAATCTATTCATCTCAAGGACCTACGTGGAGTAAAAGATGAAAAACTAATCTAATTAAGCTTTCTAGACGTTAAGCTTCTTTGACACGGGGCTAGTTTTGTAGCCGTTTGTGCCAGTGGCTTGTAAACAACCCCTATACTTACCCAACGTTAACAGAAAGTACTTTCAAAGATTCCGATGACACTTGTGCTAACGGCTACTGAACTAGCACCGTGTCAACAAGGCTTTAGACGATTTCATTTAACTTAGTACAGTACTAGGTTACAAGTACTAGTACTAGAGTTTGCTGTAGATATTGACAATTGTTAGTTGTACTGCTGATGATAAATCAATGATAACTAGAAGCGTGCCTTGCGTGTCTTATATTATTACTAACGCACATGTAATTGTCAGGCCAGTATTATCTCGATATTTGTTCATTTTGTTAACAAACAAAAGCTGTTGCACAAGTAGTTGAGCAATATTGTGCAATTGAACAATGCTCGCTATCAACTGTTAATTTCATTTAATATTTTGTTCTTTCTTTTAAACTAAATTACACGAATGGTTTGTTTGTGCACATCAGGGCCAGGCTAGTGATCTCTATCAAGCCAAAACAAAAAGAATATTACCGTTGATTTATTTTGCGCTAATTTCAAATTTTATAGAATACTGGGTAGATATACATTTTTGTTGTATGAAAGATAAATTAGGGAAATTTTCTGGGCTTTGTTCAACTAACAAAACATCTGCATATTCAGAAACAAAGAAGAGAAAACTCTAATCAAAACTGACGAAACAAATGTATCTTTAAAGTAATCAGATAAACATTGATTACAAGGAACAAATTAAGTAAATACGGGTCAATGTAACAAATTAAAATATACGGACAACCGTGCAATTAAGTTCATATCCTATACGTATGAATATATATTGCCTCATTTGTTTACAGATCACTATAATACTCTTACATATAAATTCAATCGCAGATTCTTACATTTTGAGTTCGGCAGTGAAGTTGATGCAGATAGAAAAACGAGAGCATTGGTTGTCAGTGGAGAAAGCAGACATAATCCCGAGGTACATCTGTACATGCACATGCACATGTACACGCAAGTACACGCATACGCGCACACACACACACACACACACACACACACACACACACACACACACACACACACACACACACACACACACACACACACACACACACACACACAACTCGATGGCGCGGTGGTAGCGTTTGCGGCCGGTACTACGGCGGTCCAGGTTTGAATCCCGCCTAGGGCGGAAATAAATTCGCTATCGCTGCGCTGCGAGTCGTTACTCCAACTCTCGTGGGCGGTTAGTTGGGTGTGTGTGTGCGTGTAAGGTCACAGTACTACCCATAGATCGGTCATGTATGAGCTCTGAGCTCTCTTCCGGGAAGGAAATAGCTGTCGATCACGAGTCCAACACGTGATCCAAGACCATGGTGAGTCTCACACACACACACACACACACACACACACACACACACACACACACACACACACACACACACACACACACACACACACACACACACACACACACACACACACACACACACACACACACACACACACACACACACACACACACACACACACACACACACACACATGCACACATAGGGACATAGGAGTATATGAATGGAATTCTGCAAGAGACCATAAGGCCTACACTAGGCATCTCCATGTTCTTTAGCACCTATCATCCTTATCCATAAAGTTATTCTTCTCTTCAAACGACCAATTGCCGTTCGCTAACGGCCACACCTGTACACGCACATATATGTATAACGTAGTGAAGAAAGGTGCCCGAGGAAGACATGAATTAGAATCCAAGCTTATTCCTGACTAGTTTCGCACAAAATTCTTCTTCTGAGAAATAATTCTCCTTCTCTCAAGAAGCCTTTTGTGCGAAACTAGTCACAAACAAACTTGGATTTTAATTCGTGTCTTCCTCACCCACCTTTTCCAACCTGTTGCAATGTCTCAATATATAGTGAGTCAGTTCTTCAAGACACATGACCTGATGCACTCATACTCCACAGGGATGAGCAAAGGCGTTATCACATTGAGCTATTTTCCCTGACATCCAATTAATCGACGGTACCAAGTCCTTTCAGACTTTTTCTGTCGTAAAATCATTATTATTTTTTTTTTTTAACATTTAACATTGAATGTAATTTGATATGCTGGAGGAGAATTATTTTTCTTCTTCATATCAAATTGCTTCCCAAAAGCTGCGGGTTGCAAATCTGCTCTAAATGTCGAAGGAAAAATATTCTAGTGTGATAACCCCTTAAGACGGCCTCTTATTACATTTTTACCATAATGAATATAAGAAAGATTGAATTGAAATACTACAACAAACCCCTTTGATATACATACATACATATACCAAAGGCTTTTCCCCCCTTACACGGGAGGTAGCCAAAAAGAAAAAGGCATAGAAATCACTCCCACCCATTTCATTTCCCATATATTCCACTCCCCTCCACCCTCCTTCCTCCCTCCTATCTTGGCAACTCCTGGATGACGGGTCATCCCTGCATCCTGTCCACTGCCCTGGGTCAGAGGCAGTGTATACATAATCTCATTAAATCTATTATGACCGTGCCCCACAATTCAACTAATCGTTAAAGCTATATTTGAATAACTAATTAAATGAATGAATACGTAATTAAACATAGATTGAATAAAGAATAATGGAATTGTAAACAAATTGATAGATTATCAACCAAATGAAGATAGAAAACAAAAAATTAACAAGTGAATAAACGAATAAATGATTACACAGATATATAATAGAAAATAAAAGTAGATACCGAGGGTCCGCTGTTCCAGAAGATGTGATACCTAGAAGTGTCTAAGTGGGAAGTAGCGTCGTGTGGGTGTATTTGCTCTTCAACCAAAATAAAGAAAAATGAAGAAAAAGAAAAAGGAAAAAAGAAAAAAGAAAGAAAGACGGGTGGAGGATGGTTACATATCTTGGCTGACTAGTTTTCTTGTGAGACGGGCCTTTTTATATATCAAAATAAATATATGAATAGATAGACAGCGTTCAACCCAAACAAGCTCTTTTCATACTTTATCCTGGCTAACATTACACGATTTCATACAGCTGATGGGACAGATTTAGAGAAAGATGAAATCTAGATATAAGAAGACCCTGCCTCGTTTCTGTTCTCCTCCACAAATTAATTTAATTGTTTAACGTTAGACAGAACAAAATTCGTTAAGAGATTTGTTGGTTGAAGAGGTTATACTGTTTATTGTCAGTGTTTACTGTCAGTGTTCATTGTATATTGTATGCTGTACTTACGTTGGTGATGCTTCTTATGCTTCATGATGACTGATTTACCGTCCAGCTGACTGAAAAAAATAAAAATAAAATTGAATAACATCAGTACACCAAATATATTTACTGATTTTGGAAAGACGCAGAGTGCGGGGTGATCTAATAGAAGTGTTCAAGTGGATCAAAGGCTATAACAAGGGTGATGCAAACAAGGTCATCATAATAAAACAACAGGGCAGGACTCGCAGTAATGGGTATAAACTGGACAAATTTAGATTTAAGAAGGAAATAGGCAAGAATTGGTTTACAAATAGGGTGGTCGATGAATGGAATAAACTTAGTAACCACGTAGTAAGCGCTGAAACTATCAGTTGTTTTAAAAAACGATTAGACAACTTTATGGATGGGGACGACAGGTGGTGATGGATACGGAGCTGCCTAGTGTAGGCCTTATGGTCTTTTGCAGTCTCCTTTATTTCTTATGTTGTTCTTATGTTCTTATAATAGATCAAATATACTTCATGATGACTGATTTACCGTCCAGCTGACTGAAAAAAATGAAAATAAAATTGAATAACATCAGTACACCAAATATATTTACTGATTTTGCCTATAATAGATCAAATATACGAAATTTCAGCTGACTGAAAAAAATAAAAATAAAATTGAATAACATCAGTACACCAAATATATTTACTAATTTTGCCTATAATAGATCAAATATACAAAATTTCACTTTAAAGAATTGTTTCGTATGTAAAAGACCTTAGTTTTACCCAATGATATGTAGTTTCCTGCCTCTGAATAAAATAATATGAGCAATACGCAAAAGGTAATAGCTATCCATCTTGCGGTGGATATGTTTATCAACACACGAAGTGCCACGCAGTGGCCTAGCACACACAAACTGACTAGTCAATCTTTAAAAATGTTGTTTACTTATAATCTTTCCCAAAGTAATCAGTCTTATTTAAATTTCACTTCTTTCCGAAAACATTCCATGATATTGAAGAACACTTGTGATACAATGCTAGCACCAAGATGTTTTTGAATGGATTTTGCTTAGCTCCTATATCAGTTCTCCGCTGCATATACAGACACACACATATATATACACATATATACACACACATACACACACAGATGCACAGACACTCACCCACGCATCCACACATCTCGCGTGCGCGCTGACACTGACAGACACAGACACACACACACAGACACACACAGACACACACAGACACACACACACACACACACACACACACACACACACACACACACACACACACACACACACACACACATACACACACACACACACACACACACACACACACACACACACACACACACACACACACACACACACACACACACACACACACACACACACACACGTTCTCAATGGTTCTTCCCTCTTGAAGATGGCTTCTGGTCTTAAGATGGATGAAGTCAAGGGGGTACATATATTGCACTTGCCTGAGATCTGTTGGGATGAGTTGGGAGTAAGTCTCGGAGCTTGTCAGGGGTGAACCACATTGCATAAGGATGAGTGCAGCTATGTGCTCGTACGGAGTTTGGTATGATTATTTTAGCTGTATTTCCGTCAAAATATGCAAAAGATGTTTCAATGTACCCCACAACGAACACAAACACACATACACACACACACACTCACACACACACACACACACACACACACACACACACACACACACACACACACACACACACACACACACACACACACACACACACACACACACACACACACACATATATATATATATATATATATATATATATATATAGATACATACATATATACATACATGTATGTATAGTATGTGTGTGCGTGCGTGTGCTTATATTCACATGCATTAGTGTACCTGTGTGTATATCTGTATGCGTGTGTGCATGTGTCGGTGCATGTAAAACCTGAATCCATTTAATTTTGCTCAAAGGCATCTATTCTATATAGTTGTAATTTCTTTTCTGAAAACTGAAATTTGCTGGACCTTTCAATTATGTGTAAATTTGTGTTAGATTATTTAAACGATTCTGCCTTTAAACATAAACAAATGATAATTGAGAAAGCCTTGGTATATAATCATGTTGTTTATATCTTTATTTTGGCCGTGAAATAATGGTTCCCATATAGATAAAAAAAAAAAGAAACACGCACACAATGTAAAAATCCTACAAGGGGCAGTCGGACGTGAAGAACAAGACACAGCCCGTATATATCTATTTCCCCCATAACCAACTCCATTACCCAAACATATCTCTTAAGAAAAATCCCAATTTTTTTTTTCCTGTAGACGGGTTATCTTCACTCTGATGAAAGATGCCTATCAATGTGATTGGTGATGAGCGTGTCTGGTAAGGAGATCTCCATCTCTGTGGATGAAATGAGTAAACTGGTTTTTGGTGTCCGGGCGTGCGATCAGGGCTGTGATTTCTCTTTTACCTGTGGTGTTAGATGCATCAACAAAAACACCACACGGAACATTTTAGATGATCAACGCTGGAGACATCACTCAACCAAATTATATTCTTTTGTAGATTCCAGGAAAGATCGATCACGTTATAAGAGGGGAAAAAAAAAAAAAAAAAAAAAAAAAAAAAAAAAATGAATGAATGAATGCATAAATCAAAATATGGAAAATGGATAAGTACATAATAAGATAAACAAATAAGTGAATAGATATATAAGTAATTAAACAAACAAATAAATTAGCATTTGTTTAAATTGAAAATATTTTAATAAACATATATAGTCAGATAAACAAATAAATCAATACATAAGTGAATAGATACAAGTGAATGAAAAATGTTATATGAATAAATTAATGACAAATGAATAGACTGATGAATAAAGTAAATGAGTAAGTAAATAAATAGATAAACAAACCAACAGGTAAAGAGATACAAATAATAAAAGTAATAAATTAACAAAAAATAAACGAATATTCGCCTAAGATATAATATCTAGAAACGATAATTATTCTTACCATACATCACCTACGATTACATCAAGATTTATTATCACCAATATGTCCCATCAAGTGTCATAGAGAATCCACACATATGTAAAATCACAGCATTTCAGTTTTCATGATTTCATGATAAATGTAACACTAGTAAATTGTTCAAACAACTTAACCTAGCCCAACCCAACCCAATATAACCTAGTCTAGCCCTCCTTAACCTAATAAAGCCAAGCTCAACCCAACTGAGCCTCGTTCAACATAAATCATACTAACCAAACCTAACCTTAGACCATGATATTGTATATATACATATGCATATTATATATATATATATATATATATATATATATATATATATATACATATATATATATATATATATATATATATTGTTTTTATCATTTGACAATTTTTGGAAATAGACTCAACCACTGGGATTCGAACCCTTGCCTAGGCGGCTTACGTCTTATAACGCAAAGGCCTTACTGACCATGCTATCACGACCCTTAAAACGAAACGACTTGGTTCACGGTCCAGTCGTTCCGCCAAGGGCACTCGGACGAACATGCTACGTAATGTATTTCATCGAATCCTTTATGCAGGTTAGTCTTCCGACAAGTGTTTTTATCATTTGACAATTTTTGGAAATAGACTCAACCACTGGGATTCGAACCCTTGCCTAGGCGTTATAAGACGTAAGCCGCCTAGGCAAGGGTTCGAATCCCAGTGGTTGAGTCTATTTCCAAAAATACATATATATGTATATATATGTATATATGGAAATAAACTCATCTGCTGAGATTCGAACTTTTGCCTAGGCGGCTTGCGTCTTATAAGACAAAGACCTTACCAATCACGCTTCTTATAAGACGCAAGCCGCCTAGGCAAGGGTTCGAATCCCAGCAGATGAGTTTATTTCCAAATGTCAAATGACACAAACATATGTATATATATATATGTATATATACATATATATATATATATATATACATATATGTATATATATATACATATATATACATGTATATATATATACACACACACACATATATATATATATATACATTATATATATATATATATACATTATATATATATATATACACACACACACAATATATTATATATATATATATATACATTTATACATACATACAGACATACATACATATAAAAAAAAATTCCCCCTACCTGGGGGGTAGCCAAAATGAAAAAGGCATAGAAACCACTCCCACCCATTCCATTTTCTATATATTCCACTCCCCTCCACTCTCCTCTCTCCCTCTTATCTTGGCACCTCCTGGATGACGGGTCATCCCTGCATCCTGTCCACTGCCCTGGGTCAGAAGCAGTGTCGCAAGACACAGCACATCCAAAGTTAGGCCGCTTCATAACTTTGGCGACCCTCATGCAGAAACGAGAAGACGGGGAGAAATCCCTTCGGGCTGCGTCAATTTTTTTTTTTTCTCATACATACTTCCTCACCCCCCATCCCCTACCCACTCCCCCTAATGCATCACAGCATCATCTATACACAACCTCTCTCCATTCACCTCTATCTTCTGTCCTCTCCCGTCCTTCCTCCACAGACATTCCTCTCTTTTGTAATGCCCCTTTCACCCCATCCATCCATCTCATCCTAGGACGCCCCCTCATATTCACTCCTTCCACCTCTGCCTTCCACACTTCTTTTACTAATGTATATATATATATATATATATATATAGTTATTCTAATACAAATGTGAATTTAGGCAACCTTACCTAATTCACCCTAACATTATCTAACCTAACCTTCTGAAACTCTGACTCTAGTATAGAACACGGGTTTTAATGCACACAGGATCAACAAAATGAGACTCCATCAAGGATATCAGCTCAAGGACGCTGATCAAAAACGAGACGCCAAGACAACACCTCCATCAATACATGAACCGCCTCAGATGGACACAA
>NC_134807.1:25401420-25403920 GCF_046742065.1 Oratosquilla oratoria
TGTTTAGAAAAAACCCATACCTAAAGACAAATTGCAGAATGAATAAAACTCACCTCGGAATTTTTTCATAAGACCAATCAATCATTCAATCAAGTAATCAATCAAAGAATTTACAATTAATCAAGTTGACCCAGGCAGCCATTGTTTGTTATGTTATTTTTTGGCGTTTCGTTTGCCCTTTCGGCGTGTACAAGCCCGACATCTGGTGGACGTTTTTACGAAAAACAAGTAACAATAGCCAATGACACCAATGCCATGTGTCGCGTGTTTGATTCCATGTGATGATTTCTACTATTTTCTTCTTCATTCTCTTCGTTATCTTCGTCTTCCTCTTCTTCACAGTCTTCTTCGTCTATATCTATATCTTTATCTTTATTTATCTTTATCTTTATCTTTATCTTTATCTTTATTTTTATCTTTATCTTTATCTTTATCTTTATCTTTATCTTTATCAATATCTTTATCAATATCTTTATCAATATCTTTATCAATATCTTTATCTTTATCTTTATTTTTATCTTTATTTTTGCCTTCGTCTTCCTGTTCCTGTTCCTGTCAAGTCCTCCTGCTTTTTCTCCTCCTTCTCCTCTTCCCCCTTCGATTGGCCACACCTTGGACAAAACCAATCAGTTTCATAATATACTTAAAAAGAAAAAAAAACTTGTTCAGAACCTAGGTCCTATTATTGACAGAATCTATTTTTTTACAACAGGTTTCATGTTGCGTCACTGTGTGTGTGTGTGTGTGTGTGTGTGTGTGTGTGTGTGTGTGTGTGTGTGTGTGTGTGTGTGTGTGTGTGTGTGTGTGTGTGTGTGTGTGTGTGTGTGTGTTTGTGTTTCTGTGTTTGCGTCTGTGTGTCTGTGTGTCAGTATGATTGTACGATTGTGTGATTGTGTGTCAGTGCGTTTATGTGTGTATATGTTTATCAATTGCTCTCTCTGTGTGTACACGGGGTTTGGTACGTGCATGTGTGTACTTGTGTACGCATGTACGTTCGTGTGTGTATGTGTACGTATGCGGGTGGTGGATTCATTAATTGATAGGAGCGATTGTCTCGGCAGTAGCCGATAGTTCCGACACAAGATCTGCATTTGTGTTGCCACTTCGAGCTGTCATCACCTACTACTACTTCGCCTCCTACCCTGGTCACTTTCTATTTTACCTCCTCTCCCCCCCCCCCATGGACTCTTTGCAGAAAATCTTTGATAATTACTTGCTTATGATAAATACGCTAGTATAATTGTAAGTGACTAATCTGTTGTTTTCTCAATTTTGTTGTGGTCCACCTCCTCACCATCTTCTTCCTCTGATGGATCACAAGTCATAAGCTTCAATCATCAATTCATGTTATTCCACGGAGCTTGAATAGATAAATAAACAAATAAATGTATGTACAGTATGTATGTATGTATGTATGTATGTATGTATGTATGTATGTATGTATGTATGTATATGTATGTATGCATGCAAGTATGTGTGTATGTATGTATGTATATGTATGTATGCATGCAAGTATGTGTGCATGTTTGTATGTATGTGTATGTATATATGCATATGCATGCATGCACGTGTGTGTGTGTGTGTGTGTGTGTGTGTGTGTGTGTGTGTGTGTGTGTGTGTGTGTGTGTGTGTGTGTGTGTGTGTGTGTGTGTGTGTGTGTGTGTTAATTAATAGGGGCCACTACCTTGATCAAGCCTGTTAAATTTGTAGTACTGTTTCCTACATTCTAAAACAGTGTTCCTTCAGAGAAAAGAACAAACTGGCTCAACACGAAATCATCTTTCAGAGTCGCAGGAAGCGTAAGGCTGGTGTCACACTGTACGGCGCGGCGGCGTCACCGTTGCGGCTTGTTATTAGCTAGCTATAGCAAACTCTCCATTATGACCAGGGTGGTCATTATGTAAAATTCTGGCAATCTCCATGTGACTTTATCAGTGTATCTAAACTTGGCCATAATCTGGATGCATCTGGCATAAAGGTGGAACAGAGATTCGTCTGACTCGTAGAAGTATTTATGTCCATCACCTTCTCCTCGGTAAGCGTGTAAAAGGTTGTTGAGAACGGGCGGACCTTACGACCACAGTGTACTACGCCAAGGTTGTCTATAACCTCACTTTCTATTCTCCAATAATGGAGAATGATGTTCTCATACTAATTAGTATAGTGAGGTTACACCCACCCTGAAGAATATAGACCCATCGATGACAATAATGTTTATATAACTTCTGTTTATAACCCATTAAGTCTCATGAGAAAGTGTTTTTTTAAGATCATTTCAAACCTTAATTTATTTTTATGACTTACGTTCGGAGGTTCGAGTCCTTGGGAGGACGAAGGGGTGGAAGGAAACGAGGGTCTGTGGAGGGGAGTTTGTGAAGTGGATGTGAGCAAATGACAAGACACAACTCGATCCGTTTCGGTTTACGAATTTCTTGCGATATTTGTAAGTCGAGACCAGTCAAGTGTTGGTCACCAAACAAGAGCTCCTCCAATGACTTTT
>NC_134807.1:25408920-25411420 GCF_046742065.1 Oratosquilla oratoria
CTCCTCCTCCTTCTCCTCCTCCTCCTCCTCCTCCTCCTCCTTCTCCTCCTCCTCCTCCTCCTCCTCCTCTCTGCCCTTCCATCCCTTCGCCACCCCCCGTCCTTGCATGCTCACGTCCTCTTTCTCGACCCATTATTTTACAAAGTCCTGAGCTTCCAACCCTGCAATTCTCTTAAGCTTTTCTTAGTTTTCTTTTATTCAATTTTTATTCCCTCTCTTTTCTCCTTTCCTCTCCATTACTTCTCTTTAACCTACTTCCTTTCTCCCTCACTCGCTCTTTTCCACTCTCTTTATCTCTCTCTCTCTCTCTCTCTCTCTCTCCATCATTCCTTTTCTTTTCTCCTCTTTCTCCATCTCTCACTCCTTCTCTTTTCTCCTCTTTCTCTGTCTCTCTCTACCTTATATCCTCTCTCTCTCATTCCTCTTTTCTATATTCCATCTCTATCTCTATCTCCTTCACTTCCTCTCTCTCCGTTACTTCTTTACTTTTCTCCTCTCTCGGTAGTTATCTCTGCCTCTACCTCATTTCCTTTCCTCCTCGCTCCTTCCCCCCATCCTTCTGTTTTCTTCCTCTCTCCCTCTCCCTTCCTACCCCTCCCTCTTCTCCCTCTCCCTCTCTCCCCTCCCTCTCTCCCCTTCCCTCTCCCCCACCCTCTCACCCCTCCCTATCTCCCCCTCCCTCTCTCCCCTTCCTCTCTCCCCTCCCTCTATCCCCTCTCCCTCTCTCTCCCTCCCTCTCTCCCCCTCCCTCTCCCTCTCCTCCCCCTCTCTCCTCCCTCCCTCTCTCCCCTTCCTCTCTCCCCCTCCCTCCCCCTTTCCCCCTCCCCCTCTTCCCCTTCCCAAAGCATCGAACCACCGCCCTGCAATGAATGACATTCCGCGGGCCAAACAATTCCTTCACTCGACGGTCAATTACCTCCGCTACCACGTCCTTCCATTGTCTGCTTATTGGTGGCAATACATTTGCATAAGATAAATTCAACCATTCTTTGGCGAGGGCCAAAGTGGCGTGACATCACACTTAGGCTATTACTCCTTCGTCTTTTAGAAAATTAACGAATGTGATACCTTAATTGCAGATACCTTTGTGGTCGGGGATGTATGGGTAATTACAGATAATGTTATGTACATGAAGAATGCTTTTCCTCAGACTCGTATCTAGATATATATATATATATATATATATATATATATATACATATATATATGCTAATAATAACACGGGATCGTGTGTTCACTTATGCAAAGTAGACCACATGGAAAAAGAAACTAACGAAGCAGAGCGCTTTCGTATATTACATCTTCACTTTTTGCACTAAAGATGTAATATATACGAAAGCGCTCTGCTTCGTTAGTTTCTTTTTTCCAAGTGGTCTACTTTGCATTATATATATATATATATATATATATATATATATATATATGTATATATATATGTATATATATATATATATATATATATATATATATGTAGAAACGAGATGAAGACAGAAATGAATATAAGAATTGCTTCAGCAAACAGATATTATTTTAGTCTTGTATCAACATTAAAGAAGAAAAGTATATCAAGAAATACAAAATTAAGAATCTGCAATACAATCCTAAGACCCATACTTTTATATGCCAGTGAAACAAGAGCTTAACAAAACAAATGGAACAAAGACTACTGGTTTTTGAAAAATACAATATTGAGGCGAATTACTGGACCAGTTTTTTTTTTATGAAAATGAGAATAGGTGGAGAGGGATACACAATAATGAGCTGAGAGAAATAACTAAACAAGAGAAAATAAAAGATGTTATAAGTAGAACAAAATTGAGATGGGCTGGGCATGTGGCGTGTATGGAGAACCATAGAATTCCAAAATGAGTTATGATGGGTAGAATGCCTGGAAGAAGACCATGAGGGAGACCTCGAATGAGATGGATGTATGGTGTGGATGCGGAGATGGACAGAAGAGGAATAGATAAAGCAACCTGGATGGAAGCAGCACAGGACCGAAGGAAATGGAGACGCTTACTTTTGGCGGACCAGAATCTACATGAGGTTCCAGCGGAGTGAGTGTATATGTATGTATATATATGTATACATATTTATATATATATGTATATATATTATATATATATATATATATATATATATATATATGTACATGTATACATACAAATACACATACACATATATACACATGTATTCCGAGTACATAAACATATATACGCATATAAATATATATACATATATATATATATATATATATATATATATATATATATATACATATATATAAATATATACATATATATATACATATGTATATATATACATATATATATATACATATATATATACATATATATATATGTATATATATACTGTATATATACTGTATATATTTACATATATATATATAATTATATATATAATTATATAATTTATATATATATATATATATATAATATATATTAATATATATTATATATATATATGTATATCTTATATA
>NC_134807.1:25416420-25418920 GCF_046742065.1 Oratosquilla oratoria
AATAACAAATACATTGATAAATGAATAAATAATAAATATACAATAAATAGATAAATAAACAAATAAATAGATAAACGAATTAATAGATTAAAAAGTATCAGTTTAAAGTAAATATCGCGATGTAATAATCCCCCTATCCTATATCTCAAATAAAAAATTAAGTAGATTAACAATTACATAGGTTAATAAACAAATCAATGAACAAAACTAGCAAAATAAATAACAAATACATTTATAAATGAATAAATAATAAATATACAATGAATAGATAAATAAACAAATAAACAGATAAACGAATTAATAAATTAAAAAGTGTCAGTTTAAAGTAAATCTCGCGATGTAATACCCCCCCTATATCTCCAGCTTCCATCTTGCAGCGCCGAGTCGATGTTCAAAATGATCCACCACGTTTTGGGAAGAGTTTAATTTCTCTGGCTCAAAAAGGATTGCTATCAAGTTTGCTTTTCTAATTGGTGTCCAGATAATTTTTTTCCCCAGAAGCCAGAGACCAGAGAGATCAGATTTCGCGTAATGAGGACACGTGAACGCAAACTTTTGGAAAAACTTTTGAGTGATTTGCTTCGTAGACCCTGGAATAGGAGGACGAAACCTTCTGGAACGTGGACGAACGTTTACGGGAGGAGTGAACCAACGAGACCACGCCCCCTCAAACTTTTGCGATGGGATTGATAAAGGCATCATTTAGACCTTATTAACCAGACCAAGCGGTTATTAACTTATATCAAGCGGTTATTTGGCGGACCGTGAAGCGGTTTCCAGACCGGGCGGTGTCTGTCCAGACCTGTGCTGGTCCAGGTTTGGTGTCAAAACAAAGAAATGCTATGGCAGTCCAGATGTCTTTCTTCACAACAGGAAAAGGAGCAAGCGTGAGAATGGGAAGCGAGGGAGGAATGGGAGTAGGAGTGAGAGGAGCGGGAGGAGTAGGAGTGGGAAGAGTGGGAAGAGTACGGGGAGTGGGAGTAGGAGTAGTAGAAGGAAAGGGAGGAGTAGGAGGAGTGGGAGGAGTGAGGAGAGTGGGAAAAGTGGGAGTGATAGGAGTAGGAGGAGTGCGAGTGGGAGGAGTAAGAGGAGTACAAGGAGTGGGAGGAGTGCGAGTGAAAGGAGTAGGAGGAGCATGAGGAGTGGGAGGAGTAAGAGTTGTACAAGGAGTGGGAGGAGTAGGAGTAGAATGGTTGGGAGGAGTAGGAGTGAGAGGAGTGGAACGAGTGGGAGTGGGAGAAGGAGTTGGTGTGGGAATGGAAGTGGGAGCGGGAGAAGTAGAAGAGCGAATAGAAAACGGAGAGGGAAAAGGAGTCTAGGAGGACGAGGACGAGGACGAGAATGAGTTTGAATTTGAGTTTGAGTGGGAGTGGGAGATGGAGTGGGGAATGGAGTAGGAATTTGAGTGGAAATTAGAGTGGTAATTAGAGTGAGAATTAGAGTGGGAATTAGAGTGGGAGCTGAAGCGTGAGTTGGAGTGTGAGCTGGAGTGTGAGTTGGAGTGTGAGTTGGAGTGGGAGTTGGAGGGGGAGCTGGAGTGGGAGCTGGAGGGGGAGCTGGAGTGTGAGTTGGTGTATGAGTTGGAGTGTGAGTTGGAGTGTGAGTGTGAGTGTGAGTAGGAGTGTGAGTTGGAGTGGAAGCTGGAGTGTGAGTGTGAGTAGGAATGTGAGCTGGAGTTGGAGTTGGAGTGGGGCTGGAGTGGGAGTTGGAGTGGGGCTGGAGTGGGAGTTGGAGTGGGGCTGGAGTGGGAGTTGGAGTGGGGCTGGAGTGGGAGTTGGAGTAGGAGCTGGAGTGGGAGTTGGAGTGGAAACTGGAGTGGGAGTGGGGATTGGAGTTGGAGTGGGAGTGGGAGTAGGAATTGGAGTTGGAGTGGAAATGGGAGTCGGTGTGGGAGTTGGCGTAGGTGTTGTAGTGGGAGTTGGAGTTGATGTGGGAGTGGGAATCGAATACGTTGTCTAGAGTTGAATTAATGCTGGAATTTGGGACTGTGATATATCGTGTTTCATTGTTGCAATTATCTATATCTTTACGCTTCTTATTTATTTCCTTAGCTTTCTTTTTTGATTTAAGTAGGAGACCTTTGGGATATCTTAATTTGCTGAAAGTTTTTGTGATGTGATCTAGTTCGTCTTCTAAAAATTCTTCACTACAGATGCGAAAAGCCCTGAGGAAGAAGCCAATTATTATACCTGTTTTAGTCCTAATATTGTGTCCTGAATAAAAATGTATATAATCTTCTGTATTAGTGGGTTTGCGGTATACCGAAAACTTTACACTGTTGTTTGTTCTGTGTATGACAGTGTCTAAAAATGGTAATTTTCTGTTGTTCTCTACTTCTGCCGTAAATTGTATGTTACTATTTACGTTGTTTAATCTTTTTAATTTATTGTTAATATTAGTTTCTTTTGGTACAATAACAACAATGTCATCAACATATCTTAACCAAACGCTGTTTCTACCCATTATTGATATATAATTTTCAGTTTCAGGCATTTCCATA
>NC_134807.1:25423920-25433920 GCF_046742065.1 Oratosquilla oratoria
TATGGTCCTCTTCAGTTTACATTAACGAGACTTTATGTCCCAAATGTGCTGAACCTCCCTCGGACATAGCTCGATCACGCTACAGGTGTCTTCGAAGACGTGGTCTTCTTAAAGCTGCTTGTCATCGTTCTTGTCGCCGATCTCTTGGGGAACACTCTTCCCGGACGTTTACTCAGGGTTTAAGCTCATATCATCACACGCACGTCCACAGCCGCACACACGAAAGCATGTACACGTAAACGTATACATACATCCAAATACACGCACATGTACATTTGGAGTTAGGTATGATTTTTGGAGAACAAGGGACAGGACCCCACGAACTTTGCTCCTTTCCTGTACACTATGCTTACTAGATACACGAACACAGTGTATATATATGTATATATATATATATTTTTTTTTTTGGGGGGGGCTACACTTTGGGGAATGAAGTCCAGTAACTCAGGCTTTCACCTCCTATAAAGTAGGAGGTGTAAGAGGGCTGACGGATTTTGAATATAGGCAGCTATGTTGTCCAACTTACAGTCACCTGTCACAAGTCCTTCTGAATATGGAAAACTAGATAAATAAAAACATTTAACTCTTTTGACAAAGAGAAGAGAATAAAAATACGAAATATTTCACAGGTTAGGGAAATTCTTAACCGAACATAAACTGGAATCTGTGAAATACGGAAAACTACGAAAGTAGACTCAAGTGTGAAGCAGAGATTTAAAAGGGTCATGGTTTTCCTTCAGGAATTCTTCTTCCTCTTTATCTTCTTCTTTCACTTCTACTTGTAATACATACAACTGACACCTGACCCAGACTGTGATACAAGAATTCGAAGTTTAAAGAAGTCAGGAATTTGAGAAGGAATAAATTTCTTTTTCCCCTAAAATTAACTATAGTACTATGGATCAGCGCCTCTTTAGAGTTGTTTTTTATCAACTCATACATATAAATATATAAACATATACATAAATATACATACATACATACATACATACGTCATAATATACAAAAATGTTAGGTCTGTCCATGCCTTGCATATGACACACACACACACACACACACACACACACACACACACACACACACACACACACACACACACACACACACACACACACACACACACACACACACATATATATATATATATATATATTATATATATATATACATATATTTATTTCATACACGACTCTTACGTGAGTAGCTCACGACAGTAACTTTCACACAATGAACGGGCCCTCAAACAATCAGATTCCCTTTGTTCTGATAAGGTTGAAAAGGGTGAGGGTGAGCGGGTGGGGGAGGGGGTCCCCGTGGTCGTGTTTTTGTGTGTTTTCCAGGCCCCTCGGCACCTGCCGCCGTTACACGAAGAGGAGCGTGTTTTCGTGGACACACACCCCACACGTGTTTTTTTACACGCTCGCCAACAGCGTGTAACGCGTGTAAATGTAGTATTCCGGATATAAAGTAGTTGCTTTATTATGGTAATAGATATTTCATAAATAGAACATTAGTAATTTAAGTACTATGGAACTGCGTGTATATACATGTACACACACGCACATACATTTACACATACAGAGACACACAAACGAGATATGAAAACTGGACACCACGAGCATAGCTCCCCTTCCCGCAAAATACAACTAGGTAAATACACATACGTGCGCGCACACACACACGCACACACACACACACACACACACACACACACACACACACACACACACACACACACACACACACACACACACACACACACACACACTCACACTTACACTCAGACTCACACACACACGCGCGCGCGCGCGTGCACACAAACACACAGATGTTGATGACCATTTGGTTGGTGGAAAGCCTGGATGAAGATGGGCGGAAGTTAAAGTGTTACACTCAAGTATTTCTCTGAATCTGTTTTGGCTGTTTCGTGCGAGTGCTTCGGCAGGAAGTGCATTTGATTCGTTGGGGATTCTCTGGGAGTCTGCCTGTGTGCTTGCCAAAGATGGTCAAGCTGAGTGAACAAGATATTCATTACCACCACCACCACAGCCACCACCACCATCACCACCATAACCACAACTTTCACAACAACAACAACCACCGCCACCACCACAACCACAGCCACCATCAACACAACCACCACCACCACTACGACCACCACCACCACCACCTCCAGCACTTATAATCTTCAGTACAATTACCACCAACACTACCACTACCACTATCACCACCACTAGTACTAACACCATTACCACCAACACCCCCAACACCATCACCACCTCCATTACTACCACCGCCAGTATTACCACCACCATCACCATTACCACGATCCTAGTTTCTTGAAGCGGTGACTGGAACCGCCAAACACTCAAAGCGATAACTGCTTCGTTTCCGTCGAGTCGAACTTCCTCTTCCTCTCGAGCCCTCAACGCTTCTTCTACACCCCCCCCACCTCCTCCCCGCCACCTTCCTCTTCCTCCTCCTCCTCCTAGTCTTTCTCCAACTTAAACTGCTCCTACTCCTAGTACTAATCCTATTACTCCTATTACAACTCGTATCATCATTCCTACTTCTACTCCTACTCTTCCTACTCCTCCCACTACTCCCGCTACTCCTACTACTTCAAATACTTGTCTTCCTCCACCTCCTCCATCTCCTCCACCTCCTACACCTTCTTTTCTACCACCTGCTCCTACACCTGCTCCTACACCTACACCTTCTCTACCTTCTACACCTTCATCACCAAAACCTACAAATCCTCCACTTCCTCCTCCTCCTCCTCCTCCTACAGCTCCTCTTCCTCGCCCTCCTACACATCCTCCTCCTTCACTTCCTTTCTCCTATCATACCTTTCTACTTCTACTTTTCTTCTACTCCTTTTTCTTCTCCCACATCCTCTTTTCCTTTTCCTTCTGTCTTTTGCTACTTTGATCAGTTCCTCCTTTTCATACTCCTCCCTCAATATCCTTTGTCTTATCTCTGTTCTATTTTCTTTTAATTCCTGTGCAATCCTGTTACTCGGTCGTAGCTGTGTTTTCTTTCACAAGATCTCATTAGATGATCGTCACACCATATGGACACATTGGTAAAGTTATAATAAGGAGAAAAAACGTATCCAGCAGCTTCACGGTCTAAGAACGGGAAGACATGTGAGCCGCTTGTGCACAATATAATTTGATGTTTTTATTCATTTTCTTATACACAAATATGTACACACACACACACACACACACACACACACACACACACACACACACACACACACACACACACACACACACACACACACAAGCACACGCACAGAGATCGGCAAATAATGAGCTCTGAGCTCACTGCCGTAGGGTGGTGTCTGGCTGTCTCGACAGAGACTGCAGCAGATCCGAGGCGAATACACACACACACACACACACACACACATACACACACACACACACACACACACACACACACACGCACATGCACATGCACACGCAAATGCACACACACACACACATACGCACACGCACATGCACACACACACACACGCGCACACACACACACACACACACACACACACACACACACACACACACACACACACACACACACACACACACACACACAAACACACAAACACACAAACACACAAACACGTATATTTACTTATTAATTTATCATATTTTTGTGATTAATGGCAGACGATTTCATTCGTCTGAGACGCCGTTTCGTCCTGAATCTCGAGTCTGAACAAAAGAAATAAAAGTGAGCGACAATAAAAACATAGCAATAACTTAACAGTACATAGTTCACAGTCCCTCACAGTCACTCGCCAACACTCCCATTAGCACACCAATATCCTCACACCACCACCACCCCCTCTACTCCCTTCACCCCCCCTCGCCACTCACCCCCATCCGCTCACCTTTGCCTCAACCTCACGTTCCTCCTCTACATCAAATCACATCAAACGCAACAGAACCACTACCCCCCATCCTTCCTGTCCGTAACTCCCCCTACCTACCCCACCACAACGCCACCACCGCCACCCCCGTCCCCGTCCACAACGCCACCGCCTCCACCACCACAGCCCCGCCGCCATTCACCACTAGTTTCACCACAAGGGCTCACCATCTTACCGCGCGGCCTCAGATCGTAGCGCGGCAGGGAATGTGGTAACCATCAATTGCGTCGGGGGTAAAACCTCACAAAGACTTCCTGCTGATGCCAAGCCTTCCGTGACGTCACTGCCTCAGAGAGAGAGAGAGAGAGAGAGAGAGAGAGAGAGAGAGAGAGAGAGAGAGAGAGAGAGAGAGAGAGAGAGAGAGAGAGAGAGAGAGAGAGAGAGAGAGAGAGAGAGAGAGAGAGAGAGAGAGCGATTGAGTGTGTGTGTGTGTGTGTGTGTGTGTGTGTGTGTGTGTGTGTGTGTGTGTGTGTGTGTGTGTGTGTGTGTTAACGTGCGTGCGTGTGTATGTGTGTGTGCATACCAACCACTAGTATAGTTCACATGCAACCCTTTTCATTCAACAATAATTCTAAATAGATGAATAGATAGATAAATATATATATATATAAGTAATTAAATGGCCCAATACTGTGTCGAATTGCAATAACGATCTTATGTATTTCAAAGAAGGACACATTATTGAAAAGGGTCTTGATCCGTTCAGGTCCCCTTCAAGCTTAGATCCATTCCTAATATGTTCAACATCTTCTATACTTAAAACAAAGAGACCCCATCCACGGTACGGTCTGGTCTTGATGCCACCGGACAGATCTAGTCGGATCCGACCGGATTGGATCGTGTATGTCGGTCGGACCGGATCTGTCCGTCGGCCTGAAGACCAGATCGTACCGTGGATGGCGTCTTTGTGAAGTGCGTGACAGTATTAAAGGGATGAAATGTGGTTCATTCCTAACCTGATGTAATTACCATCAAATGAGTAGATTTTATATTTAACTGTGTTAATATATCCTGGGGGAAATGAATTCTCATTTAGGGCTATTAAAAGAATTTATGCCGAGAAAAATGTAACAGAAGCTTAGTTAACTGAAGCCGACTTTCGTTGGTCATTTGGTTTTTGCAGTTGTTCAGCCTTTTACAACACACACTGTTGTTAAAGAGGAAAAAAATTAATGGCATTGACATATTTATTTGCTACTAAATTAGCCAATTTCCTTTGAGCATTTTCATCCATTCAAGTCCTCTTTTTGCTAATATTAATTTACATGCAGCTTTGAGAGTAATTGCATGTTCTTACAAATGATTACTTTTATGACGGAAATTTTTACACAGTACTTTTTTATACATGTATACATTTTTGACAAGATAACCTTCAGTACAGCTTCTTCTGCTGTGCACGTTGTATGTTGCAAAATTTAATCATTTGTGTGGTACAATTTATGGTGGTTTTACATAATTCATAAAGTAGCATACGTTCACTTTATCTACAATATTTTTGATTCTGTACAATATGTATACATGTGTTATTAGTATGTACACATTTAATTGCATTGATCTTGTGTACAATTGTATTTTGCCGTCCCGTGCTGTAGAAACCATCACTTCTTCCTTATGTTATGGAACAACCTGGGAAGTGACAGTCACCAGGGACCGTGGAGTACCGAACCCAAGTCCTTGCAGCTAAGAAATGCTCTGTCGGTGACTGCAGCTTAACCTGCTTCAGGTACGTTTTCCTCGATATGTTCATTACTCAACGATGATCGTTTATGGCTCACTGATGATCGTCAAATGGCTGTCTGGAGCCTTCATCCTTTGTTTTTGAGTGGGTTTGTTTTCCCTTCGAGTTACAAAACACGAGGCTGATAATCTTAATCAAACCTAACTGCACGTTTATCCAAATATAATGCCAGATATGATGCACTTCACTCGCCAGTGGCTGTGGTAGACTGATAATCGTACAGAACAAAACGTAGCTTTCTCCAAACACACAGGGTAAAGGAGCTGGTTTGGGCTACAGCAGTCTCTCCGCATCAGTCCCTTGGCACGTTTTGCATTATCTCGAGCAACTACATTTCTTGCATATTTACCCTTGTGCAAGTTTCATTGAATGTGCATGCATGCACACGCTCCGTCACGCAAGTGTAACTCTCCATTTGTGCACTTTCATGCGCGTTAATGTGGAGGACTTTTTCTTTCTTCACGAAGAGTTCTTCGTCGCTCTTCCTCGGGCGCTTCTTGCGCGAGAGCTTCTTGTGTCAAAAGAATGAAACATGTTTCCCAGCTAGTGTGCCCTCACTAACTGGCGACTCCTCCTCTTCCTTTTCCTTATCATTCTCCTTCTCCTCGTCCTCCTACTCCTTTTCCTCGGGTACTTCTTCAAGAACTACTATATTAAAAAAAAAAAAAAAAAAAAAAAAAAATGAAGCACATTTCCTTTCTAGTGTGCCTTGCTAACTACTGACTCCTCCTCTTCCTCTTCCTCTTCCTCTTCCTCCTATTTCTCCTCGTTCTCCTTAGCCTCCTCCTTGTCCTCCTCCTCCTTCTCATCCTCCTTCTCCTTCTCATCCTCCTTCTCCTCCTCGTCCTCGTCCTCCTCCTCGTCCTCCTCCTCGTCCTCCTCTTCCTCCTCCTCCTCCACCTACAAGCTGGTGGTATAGAGAAGGACCGACACTGATATAACATTGTCTTAGACAATAGACGAAATTTTCTTTACAGATGTTCTATGAGAAAAATCCTTCCTCCCATCCTTAACCAAACTACACAAATGCAACTTCTGATAATTATCTCGAGTTTCTGTTTACTAATTGTCTTAACTTTATACCATTATTTCAACAGTACAGAATTACACTCGCATATTTGAAGTTTAAAAGTTTGACAGAACTTTAAGTGTAGCGTACCGTTTCCTAAGATACTAACGAATATAACGTATTGTGTCTTTTGTGACGTGGCAACATTGGAAGCTTATTCAGACAGTCATTATTCCGATTGCTACAACAGAGGTGGCTCTGATTTTCCTCACATTTCAACAGACATAAACAAACCCAACGTTGCCACATTTCACATTAAGAAACAACTCCCATATTCATTATGACTATAGGCAACACGTCGCTTTTAACTTGTGTCCATCGTCTTTTTAGACATATAAAATACTATTGACAAGTATCGGCATAAGACGGACAGATCAGCTGCTTATTTTCAAAACCCATCAACCCCATCACCTCCTCAGGTGGTGCCCTTAGGGGCTGACACTCGGTCATCGGACTGACCTCAAGCTCTCTATCAACTTTATATGTATCTATTGCATCATTTTACACATGAAAAATTGGCAACAGGCAACTTTCAGCCCGTGAAATAGAAACAGTTCCAAAAAACTACAACGCCGACAACAGTCCAACAACTTCATCCCAAAGAAACCTATGAAAGGGCCAGAGGACCGTGGCCAGCCGGCATGGGGCTGTGGTTCTTCCACCCGAGGCAACAATTATGATTATTAGACGTATAATACCCTCGTGCAAGTGCTGATATGTATTCTTACCGGATGTTTCACTTTCCCCCTCCCTCCCCCTCTCCCTCCCTCTCCCTCCCTCCACTCCCTTTTCTTCCCTTTCCCTCTTTTTCCCTCTCTTTCCCTCTCCCATCCTCCCTCCCCTCCATCCATCCCCTCCCTCCCTCCCTCCCTCCCTCCTTCCCTTCCTCCCCTCCCTCCCATTCCCTCCCTCCCACTCCCTCCCTCCCCTCCCTCCCCTCCCTCCCACTCCCTCCCTCCCCCTCCCGCGCTCCCTCTCCCTCCCCTCACTCCCTCTCCCTCCAACTCTTCATGCCTCTCCCTCCCTCCCTCCCTCGCTCCCTCTCTCTCTCTCTCTCTCTCTCTCTCTCTCTCTCTCTCTCTCTCTCTCTCTCTCTCTCTCTCTCTCTCTCTCTCTCTCTCTCTCTTCTCTCTCTCTCTCTCTTCTCTCTCTCTCTCTCTTCTCTCTCTCCCTCTCTTCTCTCTCTCTCTCTCTCTCTCTCTCTCTCTCTCTCTCTCTCTCTCTCTCTCTCTCTCTCTCCCCCTCTCTCCCTCTCTCTCTTTCTCTCTCCGACAGTGGCTATATCCTGCGGCAACAAGACCACCTGCCCAACACCTGTGTCGGGAACGTTTATCTCCGTGCGATCTGTGGGAGAGCATCTGCGACGGTGGGAAGCTACAGGCGTAAACAAAACGCTTGCAGCAAAGAACGAAAGTGTGAAGGGAAAATATGAGGACAATAGAGGCTAGTTAAATAGGAAATTAGGAAATTTTTGAGACTCGTGAATGTTTGAGAATAAGTGAAAATAAGAACTACAGTAAAGATTATTATATGTATGTTGTTACATATGTATAGGAGTATGCAATATTTGTACATGAACATGTATATTTGTACATGTATATGTATATGTATATGTATATGTGTATGTATATGTACATGTATATGTATATATGTAAATATGTATACGTATATGTATGTATACTTATATGTGTATCTCTCTCTCTCTCTATATATATATATATATTATATATATATATGTATGTATATATTATATATATATGTATATATATATATATATATATATATATATATATATATATATATTAGTGCATGTTTCCATATATATGAAGCTAGACACGACTTCCAGCAGACAGGGGAACAAGAAGGCAAAGACAATTTGAACGACGACGATGACGACGACGACGACGACGACGACGACGACGAGGACGACGACGAACATCGATAATGTCGGCGTTTAAACAAGACATCCATCTTCCACACCACCTCCCACCATAAATCCACTCGATATTAAATGTTTAACTCCCAGCCATGCAAGGTTCTTTGCCTCAGTCCTAATTCCCAGCTGGACTAAGTTTCCTTTCACACCCCTGAGACCAACTCACTTTACCTTCTCTCAAGTAAATCTTTGGTGTTATTATTTTCTTTTCTTCGTCTCTCACCTGATATTTTCTTTCGTTTATGAGGTAGCTTTGTTCAGTATAGAGGGACTAGACTCTAGAGGTTTAGAATAATTTTTATGTATTCACTCAAACACACTAGATTCTCCTGTCTATATCTAGGAGTGGAGTGTCTTCTTGTTGAAATTATGTGAGTAATAGACAGTCTTAGACAGGTTTACATACTTTATTGTCACTAATTCTAGATAAGTCTTTCTAGTGCTAGGGGTCCCCACCTCCCCTTCATTCCGGACATCAGTTTCAAGAAAGGCCCTACCTCTAGGATTAAAATTCTAACCTCTACTCGTAAGTATAGAAATCTACATGTCTTGAGAGAGACACTTACCTACTGGATCGTACTTTTCCTTTTCGTCTGTCTGTCGCCAGACGATTTCAGTCATTTCCGTGGTAAACAATACGACTGACTATTTTCTAACTTGATCATCTATACCAGCGGGGGCAAACACACACACACACACACACACACACACACACACACACACACACACACACACACACACACACACACACACACACACACACACACATTATGATAGCATATATCATCCTTAAAATGAGAACTTGGATTTTTAATATCAATAGATGTTACAAGATGGACAATACTTGAGAATAAAATATTAAAGTAACAGCGTAGCCCTAATGGGTGAATTCAACTGTGAATAGATAAACTGGAAGGAGCTTGAAGCTATTGGAAGAGGAGAGTCATGGGTAAATACACTTAATTATAGCTATGAGCAACATACTGGCACACTGCCTGAGCCCCAACGGTGACTGAAACATATAAACAAGGAAGAAAGCAGTCTCGTGAAAGAAGAAAATCATAGATCTTAGGAAAAGTATAACTGAAAAATGTGAAAATGAATCAAAGAGGTTCTATGAATTTGTTGACTGTAAACTGTATCACAGAGAATCAGCATGTCAAACGTAGATGGAATATACAATGAAGGTGCAAAAACTCGAGTTAAAATTACAAATAAAAATTCCCAGTCTGTATTTCCAAGGAAAATAATTTGATAAAGGTGGGTGTTACCTAAGAACAGTTATTCAGTTATATAAAAGTAAGACTGGATTTTTTT
>NC_134807.1:25438920-25441420 GCF_046742065.1 Oratosquilla oratoria
TACACAAAATCAGCAAGAACCTATGTAAACAAATACAATCCACTTCTAAATGCAGCCACGCAGGAAAAATGGAGTAACACAACCTTTACACCTCCATTACTAGTAGAACACTAGACCAGTGTTGCCACTCTGGGAGAAAAAAAAAAAAAAAAAAAAAACTAGACAGCTTGCCAAAAACTACTACATTGAACAAAAAACTATTAGATTCAAATTATATTACACAACATACACATGAAAACGTTTTAAAGTTAGAAAACTGTATACATCAAACTAATAACCACTGCCTGTAATGGTGCAATAATCCAAACTTTCACAACCAATCACTAGTTAGTTAAGTAGACAACTATGAGCTAAACTCGTCACTTGTATGCAGGCAAGACTGTTATTGCATTGCTTTTTACGATTCTGCACTTAAAAATTTGCACAAACTAATGATTCGGATAATACTAACCTCAACCGTCCTGCAACCATCTATATACTAATGTAACCAATCAATCGCGCAAACATACTATAAGCAAATAACAAGTGCGCCAATTTGACTGACAATTTCTATGGAGTCGCTAATTTTCAAAGCCTCTCAATGACAAATTATGCTTTCATGTAATAATTCGAGAAGTATTAGACAGAAATGATGCAGAAAAATAACATTTTGCGAAAACAGATACAAACTTCGACGCGAGTGCGACAGCCTGCTATATTTTGTACTTTGTAGAATGGTTGCGTGATTAGTAGGCAGGGTTGCCAATTTAGCACTTTTGGTGGCAGATCTGGCACTATTTTTCTGTGTTTGGCTCAAACTTTTACAATCTAGCATGTGGCTCTAAATCTGGCTCCAAGAATTTGGCTCCGTAATGCAAAATTGAACGTTTTTATTAGGCTCTTAAAGATATACTAGATTCTTGATATCCATGATGAAAAACCACTAGACTACTAGATTGAGGCAAAAAATAATAGGTCTAGTGGGAAAACACTATGAGTGGCAAACCTGCACTGGACTGGCTTTTGCTAGCGGACCCAGGGATCTGGGTGCGCACGTCCTGTGTAATAGTCCTTGATGTATATATATATATATATACATATATATATATATATATATACATATATGTGTGTGTATGTACATATGTATATATATACATATATATATACATATATGTGTGTGTATGTACATATGTATATATATACATACTGTATATATATACATATATACATACATATATATACATAAATATATATATATACAATATATAATATATTATATATATATATATATATATATATATATACACACACACACATAAGAGAAATTCGCTAATAGCAACATCAATCCGATAATTTTTATGACAGTTGCATGCAGAATTCAAACCCACTGCTCGCACCCACCTGTAAGATAAACTTTCGTAGAGCCTTAGACAACTACACCACAGAAGCTATGAAATACTTGAAATCTGGAATCGGACTGATTCCCGAGAATAGGAAAGATCACTAATCTGCGACCTCAATTCCTGTTGTACTCAAGGACCAAGCTCACCAGTGGTAAGAGGTAAGGATCGGAACAAATCCCTTTTACGCTTATCGCCATTGTAGCTATGAGAGAAATTCGCTAATAGCAGCGACATCAATCCGATAATTTTTATGACAGTTGCATGCAGGATTCGAACCCACTGCTATCAGCCACCTGTAAGATCAACTTTCGCAGGTGTAGTGGTCTATACATACACACACACACACACACACACACACACACACACACACACACACACACACACACACACATATATATATATTATATATATATACACATATTATATATATATATATATATATATATATATATTATATATATATACATATATATATATATTATATATATACATATATATATGTATACACACACACACACACACATTATATATATATATATATATATATATATATATATACATGCATGTATTATATATATAATATATATACATATATATATATATATATATACATATATATTATATATATACATACATATGTATTCCTGACCGGTTTCGCTTACAAAAGCTATTGTAAGCGAAACCGGTCAGGAATAAACTCGATAATCAGATAAAGACCCGTGTTTCCCCCTCCACCTTTCCCATAATTTGTCCCAATGTCTCTACATATACATATACATATACATATACATATACATATACATATACATATACATATACATATACATATACATATATATATATAGATATATAAGTATATGTACATATATACTGTATATATACATATATATACATATATATATATACACATGTATAAATATACATATATGTATATATATATATACATATATATATATGTATACATATACATGCATATATGTATATATATATATATATATATATATATATATACATATATATTAGGGTGTTTCAAAAAAATGAAACTTGATGGATTTTTATGAGCAACCTCTCATTTCGTTCCTTTTCAGAAAACTATTTTAGCAAAATTTTATACTGTA
>NC_134807.1:25446471-25448971 GCF_046742065.1 Oratosquilla oratoria
ATATAAAGACACGAAAAATGAGAAAAACTGAACCAAGAACTCATAAACGTGGGATGGAGTTGTTTATTTTGCTGTCACATTACATTTATTTTCTAAAATTTGAGACCAACGGAAAGAGGGACCCAAGAACTCGTAAAAAGTAACTTGGAGTTATTTATTTTGCAGCCAACCTTTATAAATAAACAAAAATCAATGTACTGTGAGTATATTGGAATAGGACATAAACACTTTTTATTGTACGTACACCGTATGTAAGCAGGTTTAAGTGTATGTACGTATGTATGTATGTATGTATGTTGTATATGTATGTATGTATAACATCACACCTCACTGTGTGTAAAATCAACGGCATTACCATTAGATCAGGCCATACATAAGACTGAACTCTTCATCGGGAAGGACAATAGATGATCGATCCCGTGTCCAATACATGGACCCAAGACTATGTATGAATCCCTCTTGAGCTCACGAAACACGCGGCGGCACGCACACACGCGCGCACACACACACACACACACACACACACACACACACAAACACACACACACACCCACACACACACACACACACACTCACACACACACACACAGAAGTAAGTAAAGAAAAAAGAGGTAGAGATCGATAGTTATATTATATAATAGTAAGTATCCTATATATATATATATACATCTATAAATATGATATATATATATATAATCTATATATATATATATTTAGGAGAGAGAGAGATTTGACTGACTGGTCAGGTCAATCAGTCGCTCGCACGCTTGTTCACTCACTGGATCGCACCCCTCTCTTCGCTGACTCGCTGGACTCGAATCACTGGACTGAACTCTACCAGTAGATCTTAACCCAGAAGAAATGATCTAGGTAGCTAAATTAACAGGGGCGCATATACAAACGCACGCACACAACCTATTTCCTTAATCTCGCCTTCGTCTTCCACAGTCAAGTAAATTTTGTAGTTTTTTTTTTATATATTATTATTTATCGCAAACGATATTTAAATGTGTATAAAATAACCACCTCTGCTAAAGTGAACTAGTCGTGAATTATTTTGTACCAACAGGTCCTTGTATAGATATTCCACATAGGAAAGAAAAATCATCTAGTTACCAGGACAATGAGTTCTGAAATTTATAACATGAATGTATATATATATAAATAATATATATATATATATATTATATATATTTAATATACTATATATATAAATATATATACATTATATTATATATATCCCTATACTATTATATAAATTCCAATATATTATACATATATATGTACATTTATATGTTACCTATATATTATATACATTCTATTATATAACATATACATATACATATATATATATACATATAGTATATACATATATATATACATATATATATATATAAATAACATATATATATATATATATAATATATATATATATATATATACTTTTTAAAATTCTGAACATCTTTTTTGTTCTCTTGGTTGAAACCAGGCACCGGCTATAAGAAGAAGAGATATGACGTCACGACTTGAGGACCACCCACTCAGAAGCAAAGACATGACGTCACGGACATCATTTGATGCGTTAGTGTTCCAAGCACCGACGACATGAACGTCACAATCTTCTGCATTTCACTTCTTATAACAAACGTATAATTTAAAATTTAATATGACCCAGCATACCTATATATTTATATTTATATATATATATATCTATATATATATATATATAACCTATAGAATTTTTCATATTCAGTATTTAAAAGTATAGCCAACTCCTGAATTAGCATTTATGAGGCATAATGAGTTATTCAAAATATTACGAACCGTATACATCATAAGATGCGTAGTGGTCCAAGCAACGCCGTCATGACATGACAATCTTTCAGTATTTCACTTCTTATAATGAATCAAGTCACTGTTTATTGTCTAATGAATAAAGAGTGCCTTAATAAAGATTTTTATTGATTCATTCTATTAACAAACGTATCATTTAAAATTGTATTTGACCCAAACGGGTCATAATTGGTTCAGTATATATACTATATATATATATATATATATATATATATGTATATTATATATATGCATATATATATATGTATACATATATAATATATATGTATATATATATTTATATATGTATATGTATATACATATATATATATGTATATACATATATATATATGTATATATATATATGTATATATATATATATAATTTTCATATTCAGTATTTAAATGTATGTGAGAATAAACACCTTGTGAGATCGAAACCTTTATTAGTACTACGTTTCGCTTGTTACAGCTTTTTCAAGTACAGACATGACACACACTCTGAGCACATATAAGCCAACAGGGAAGGAACTGGGAGAGGTTATCAGGGAGGGGTGGGTGGTAGGTGGATTGGAACGTGGGACTTGGTGGAGTCAAAGGAGGACATTTCGGACAGTTTGTTGTAGTGGACTAAGGGGGACATTTCATACATTTATTTAATGCGGGTA